>NC_072734.1:13102861-13451736 GCF_026930045.1 Uloborus diversus
ATTGCAATTATTTGTTTTTCGATACATAATTGTTTTCGCATTTCCAACTATTTCAACGATATCCGATCGAATAATAGGACTTTGATTATATTTAACAATGTTTATTTTCAATACTTTGAAATTTTCAAAAGTATTTTCTTCACGCTTCAACGAACGAAATATTCAAGTTATGAATTTTTCTTTTCACTTATCAGTTGTTCTATTATAATTTTTTCTAAATATATTTGTACTGGCTAACAATCAAAATATTTTTACCCGAACTTAACATCAGTTTTCAATAGTTGGTTTATCCCATTCGTTTCTCTCACACAGACTTGATTTTTTCCAATTCATAATCATTCAACGAGAGTATTTTTAATATTTTCAACGCTTTTATGCGTTACATTTAATTATTTTTCCAAAAACACAACGATTTTTGCATTTCCAATTATTTCAACGGTTTTCCATCGAATGATAGGACTTTGACCGTATTTAACAGTGTTTATTTTCAATACTTTGAAATTTTATTATGTGATCATGGTTTTTGAATGTTAAAAGTTAATGTCAACTAAGTAAACAAGATTTATATTGTTTTCAATGCGTTTATATTGTGATATGCATACTTGATCCATGGGATTACGTATCCCTCTAAACGAGGGAATCAATTAAACAAATTAAATAATTCTGAATATTTCTCTGTTTTTTATTAAAGTTCTAATAATGCATATCGTTTTCAGCATAAGTACGACAAGTTTTCTTATGGAATTTGAAAAATAAACAAACAATTATAGACCCTTTTTATCAATATCCTCATTACCTCATTTGTATTATTTAAGGATTGATGGAATTACCAACTTTTCAGCTCAATTAAATGTTATGACCTACCCGCTAAGAAATCAAATAATATTCTAAGACCCTATATTCCAATACTTACAACTTCACCTCACACAAATTCGTGTAGCTGAATAACAAGTAGGTAAAATAAAATATTATCTATAGGGGAGTCTGGGGATACTTGACCCCTGAGGATACATGATCCCACAGCTAAACATGTACTAAAATCATTAAGAAGAGGTTTGAAACCTGACAATAATGTTAAAGTTATACTTGTACACAAAACTGGCAACACTATTGTTTTTTTTTCAGCCATTTTGTTTAACTCAAGAAAATGATTGTCTGAATGTGTCAAAGGAAACTTTTTTTTTTTTTGGAAATACACAACTTAAAAAATATATCGAAGTGTAATGTTAAAGTGTAGACAGTCTATAAAAATTGAGGCATATTTTTAGTAAATTGCCTCTGATTGTTAATAATAGAACTTTAATAAAAAACAGAGAAATATTCAGAATTATTTAATTTGTTTAATTGATTCCCTCGTTTAGAGGGATACGTAATCCCATGGATCAAGTATGCATATCACAATATAAACGCATTGAAAACAATATAAATCTTGTTTACTTAGTTGACATTAACTTTTAACATTCAAAACCATGATCACATAATAAAATTTCAAAGTATTGAAAATAAACACTGTTAAATACGGTCAAAGTCCTATCATTCGATGGAAAACCGTTGAAATAATTGGAAATGCAAAAATCGTTGTGTTTTTGGAAAAATAATTAAATGTAACGCATAAAAGCGTTGAAAATATTAAAAATACTCTCGTTGAATGATTATGAATTGGAAAAATCAAGTCTGTGTGAGAGAAACGAGTGGGATAAACCAACTATTGAAAACTGATGTTAAGTTCGGGTAAAAATATTTTGATTGTTAGCCAGTACAAATATATTTAGAAAAAATTATAATAGAACAACTGATAAGTGAAAAGAAAAATTCATAACTTGAATATTTCGTTCGTTGAAGCGTGAAGAAAATACTTTTGAAAATTTCAAAGTATTGAAAATAAACATTGTTAAATATAATCAAAGTCCTATTATTCGATCGGATATCGTTGAAATAGTTGGAAATGCGAAAACAATTATGTATCGAAAAACAAATAATTGCAATGCATAAGCAATGAAAATGTAAAAATACACCTGCAAAATGACTATGAAGTGAAAAAAAATCAACTCTCTGACTATGTATGAGTTATGTCAAACGAATGGGATAAATATACTTTTGAAAACAGTTAAGTTCGGGAAAAAATTATTTGAATAATTGTGGTTTAGCATGTACATTTCGCATAACGTAATGGAGCTGTGAATATCGTAAAGGGCTTGCTTTCTCACGCGTGATAGGAAAATCAGGCTGATTCATTCCTCGTCGATGACTTGACTAACTATGAAACCACATGACTAGGGGAAGTTTGTATGCGAGGTTTCGTAAAAATCAGATCAGTTTGGTTTTCCGTGTCTGTCGGTTGTATGAGATTTCATTCTGCATTAAAAATTTGAAAAGAAAAATATAATTAAAATATTTTAATACAACTCTGGCGTGAATCGGTGTCGCATGCGGGAAAAATTATTTCAGTTATGACTGTTGGTTTGATTGAAATAAGGGCTGAATTGAGGTTACAATATTTTGATGTAGTGTATTTGATAACGACTCACAGTTTGTAACTTCTTTCAGTACTTTTATAAAAAAAAAACATCATTTCAGCAAACTTGGGGTAAGTTTCAAAGATTTTTACTTTTAATTAGTTAATTGTATTTGAAGGAATTTTTTTAGGATTATGTTTAAAGTTTTTTTTCCTTCTTTCCCAATGTTCAAGTTATAAAGATTGTATGTTTCTGTTTCTAAATTTTTGTGTTTGAGTTTCGCTTAGTCGTAAATATTCAAGTCTTGAAGATTTAAGTTTATGTTCCTAATTTTTAGAATTTTTATGCTTAAGTGCTTTAAGTTAAACTTGTGTCAAATATTTTCAATGTTCAATCGAAAAATTCTTAAAAGTGATTATGGAAATAATAATTGTAATAAGTTAAAAATTGTGTTGAACAAAGTTTAATATCTTTTCGCCAGGACTTTCTATGTTTAAGTATATTCTAAAAACGCTTTGGAAGCATTTGAAATTACTTACTTAAGTTTCGTAAAATATCGTTTCTGTGTATTCGTTCTGATTTGAAAGTCGTAAATTATCTCTGTAGTTGCTTTGAAAATCTGCGTTAGTTTAATGAGTTAAATTGATTCCAATAATTGAAAAGAATAATCATGGTAGTGTGGAAAATACACAAAGTAAAAATGTGAGTTCAGAAAAACATTAGGTTTACTTAGATTTTTGAATATTGTAGTAAAACTCTGTTAATGGTGTCCGTAGATGGTAAAATAATATTGGTAATAATAATAATAATGAAGTATTTTGAATATAGCAGTGTGTAAATTACATTGTAAGTTCAATAAATGCGTGAATGTAGTAAAACGAATAAGTTAAAAATAATAATTGCGAATAAGAAAAAAAAATATCTGTGTCAATTCAATGAATTAAATCGAATTGAGTACGACTCAACTCTTGAAAAGTTGCAATTTCCCTAGCCAAACTTGATTGAAAAAACTTTGCTAGTGTGAAAGAATAAACAATAAATGAATAAAGTAAAAAATACAAGATTGAAAGTATTAATAATACGATTTTCTAAGTGAAATTCGATAAATTTTGTTCTGGAAAATGATATGTGTTAAAAAAGAACTATGATGAAGTATTTTTGAATATATTAAAGCGTAATGAATTTTATGATTTCAGTAATTGTATGAAAATAATAATATGGGTGAGAATATGATTAAGTTAAATAAAATAATTGTGAATATGAAAAAAATAATAATATGAGTTAATTAAATCGAATTAAACCTAACTTTTGAATAGTTGTTAAAATCCTAACTAGAGTGAAAAAACTTAGCTACTGTGAAAAATACAAGTTCAAAAATATTAATAATAAGATTTTATAAGTTAAAATCGTCAAATTGTGTAAATAAAGTGATACATTGAAAATGATGAAAGAATTATATTGAAAACGGAGAAAGTAAATTTGGCTGAAAAGAATTGAATCAAATTCTTGAAACCTGCAATTTCCCTAATCTAACATTATTGAAAAAACTTTGGTGATGTGAAAAAATAAATAAATAAATAAATAAATAAATAAATAAATAAAGTAAAAATACAAGTTTGAAAACATTAGTAATGAGATTTCCTAAGTGAAATTCTGTAAATTGTGTTTGTAGATTGTAAAGTCTCCTGTGCTAAGAATAATAACTATGGCGAATATGTTTAATGTGAATTAGTTTACAAGTTTAATAAATGAGTGAAAATAATAAAATGGGCAAGAAAATGATTCAAATGATTAAGCTAAATAAAATAATTGTGAATATGAAGGAAATAATATGCATTAATTAATAAAAATTAAATCGAATTAAACCTAACTCTTGAACAGTTGCTATTTCAATAAATAATAATTAGAGGGGGAAAACTTTGCTACTGTGAAAAATACAAGTTAGTAATAAGATTTTCTAAGTAAAATTCGGAAAATTGTGTTTGTAGATTGCAAAGCCCTTGCGTTAAGAAAATTAACTATGTCGAATGTACTAATGTGAATTAGTTTACAAGTTTAATAAATGCGTGAAAATAATAAAATGGGCAAGAAAATGATTAGGTTAAATAAAATAATTGTGAATGTAAAAAAAAATGATATGAGTTAATTAAAATGAATTAAACCTAACTCTTGAATGGTTACTATTTTAATAAATTCTAACTTATAGTGAAAAACTTTGTTACTGTGGAAAATACAAGTTCGAAAACATTAATAATAAGATTTTTTAAGGGAAATTCGGCAAATTGTATTTTGACTTGGTAGATGGAAAAGTAAAATGGTAAAGTCTCCTGTCTTCAAAAAGCACTATGCTGATGTATTTTTGAATATATTAAAGCGTAATTTATTTTACAAGTCTAAGAATTGTATGAAAAAATTAAAACGTATGAGAAAAATGGTTAAGTTAAATAAAACGATACATTGAAAATGATGAAAGTAACTTTGACTGTTTTAATAAATCCTAACATTATTGAAAAATCTTTGATAGTGTGAGAAAAACAATTAAAATAAATGAAGTAAAAATACAAGTTATAAAATATTAATAATGAGATTTTCTAAGTGAAATTCGGTAAATTGTGTTAGTAGATTGTAAAGTAGAATTCGGAGCAATGTTTCTCGTATTGAAATAAAATAAGATTTTCTAATTTTGTAGTGTGTGTAAATTATTTTACAAGTTTAACAAATGTACGAAAATGGTGAAACGTATGAGAAAAGAGTGAAACGTATGAGAAAAAAATTATTCAGTTAAGTGAGTTATTACACTGAATTTGAAAAAAAAAAGTAATCTGAATTAAATGCGATGAATTGACTAAGTTAATTATTAAATCGGTGAATTACTTTTATTAAATCTAACTCTTGAATGATGTATATTTAAATAAATTCTAACTAGAGTGAGAGTGCATATGGTTTAATAAATTCTAAGTTAATTGTAAAACGGTGTTACTTTGAAGAATAATTGTAATATGATTTTTTTTTTTTTAATTCGATGAAACTCGGTTACTGGTGTTTGTAGATGGTAAAGTCTCTTGCGCAAAGGAAAAAAAAAATCTATTTCATATACATTAATGTGAATTAGCTAATAAGTTTAATAAATGCGCGAAAATAAAAAAGGGCGTGATAAAATGAATAAGTAAAATATTGATTAAAAAAAATGAATAAGTAAAATATAGATGAAAAATACTAAACAGCATTAGTTACTTTGAATTGACAAAATCGGCGGATTAAATCTAACTTGTGAAAACTATATAATTTGACAAATCCTAACTGGAGTAAAAATAAACTTCGTTACTGCGTAAAAAAATAGTGATAGTTTCAAATATATATTGAAAATTCTTTAATGATTAGTCTTAATTAATACTAAAGGGTAAATTGATTGTAAGCTTTAAAATTAATTAATCGTGGCATTTGAAGACGTAGCATGGGAGGAATAAGTGGGAAAATAAAAAATATGGTTGAAAGAGAGTAAGGTTCTTTTTTCTGATTCATCTACTCTTGTCTTTCATCATTTAATTGTAAAATTATCCCTTGCGTGAGTATGTGAAATTTAAACTGCTACTTCTTTGTAAGATTCTTCAGCCGAGCGGCCTAATGCGTTGACCATACCGCCGACTGAAGAATCTTTATGTCACGAGTTCAAATCCACTCAATAACCTTTTAATTCACAGTTAATCATTATTCATTCCAAAAAATTATTTTTTTTTTAAACAGAATTCACAATTAAACATTTTAAACATCACTAGATGGCGCCATCAGCACTGAATAAAATTCTAACTATCCGTTCAGACATGGCCTTGGTTCCCGATAGATGGCGCCACCATCTTTCAACCATTTAAATTATTTTCCATAATATTTCCACATTCCTTTTTTTTCCTTCGAAAACAAACCCTCTCTTGAAAAATAGATTCGCAAATAAGCAGTTTTATCATTCATTATCACTAGATGGCGCCACCAGCATATCTTCCCAATTAAGTTCACACTTTCAGTTAAGCTTTCTGTCATAGCCCTAGTCTCCGATAGATGGCGCCACTACTGAATGTTATCCATTTAAAGTTTTATTATCCTTCCCAAGTAACTGCCTTCTCCGGTCTAGTGGTTAGCGCATCCTCGTTCGGAGCGAAAGGTCCCCGGTTCAAATCCCAGGGAGCGCATTTTAGAATAATACCCTCTTAAATATTTCAGAATAATTTTCATAAAATAAATTGGGCGAATTAATTACATAATTAAAAATTAACATTTACATTAATTAAGTCATTAAAATTAAGACATGAATCAACATGTCTCATGACGTAGTACAAGATGGCGTCCTTCCAAAAGCGTGACGTCATAGATGACGTCATCATACCCCCATGAAATATTACAAGAAATTGTGTGACGTCATCCTAAAATACCCTCGTAAAAGACAAGAAATCAGTGACGTCATCCTAAAATACCCTCGTAAAAGACTACAAGAAATCAGTGACGTCATCCTAAAATACCCCCGTGAAAGACTACGAGAAAATTCCAAGATGGCGGACGACCACGCCCCTTCAGGACTGTTGAGTTGTTTTCCTCCTTCTGCCTACTATAGTGGCAGGGCTACTACTGACGTTATAGATATCTATATGACAATTTTGTAAGTTTTGTTCTTTTATGCTTTTTTAGTCTAAAAATAGACCTGACCTACACATACGCCCCAATATTTTGTTATTTTTTTTCTTTTCTTCCTTCTCTCTCTCCCATTGCGAACAGACGTGCCAACCAATAGCTTTATGTAAATGGATCTTTTCAACAGAGACTGGTGTGAAATTTAACGCACGAAAAAATTAAATTAAACTGGAAAAATGGTAATAGTGATAATATTTGAATTATTACTTGTTGCTCAGTAAGTTACCGTCCTATAGCCAGGGCTAAGGCAGAAATACATGAAATACACCGCCAACTCAGTCAATTCCAGCCGAGGACTGCAATTTTGTGATTATTGGCACTCATCAGCCCGGAAGGAAGCCAAGAGTGCCAAACAAACAAGTAGCTAATACAGAATTAGCACTGAGGAGGTTTTCCACCTCCAGCTCAGTCACTCCTATGCCGGGCTGATGAGTGCCAATAAGCACGAAACTGCAGTACTCGGCTGGAATTGACTGAGTTGGCGGTGTATTTCATGTATTACTTGTAGCTTTATTGAATTTCCGTGCATTTTTAATTATATTTATTTATTATGATTTTTATAAAACCTGATAAAACGAGGTTTTCTCTCTCTCTCTCTCTCTCTTTTTTGTGATCAAACACAGAGTTTAAGTAATTTAATTGGCTTCAATTATGTTATAAAAAAAACTTTAAAAAGAAATATTTAATGTCAAGGAAAAATGAGAGTGAAAAAAAAAAAAAGAACTTACTTTCAATGCATCTGCTTTTTCTTTAACTATTTAATTAGGGGTTGCTTCTTATGTCTCTCTTTTATGAACCCTAAATAATAGTAGTTCATCTTGTGAAAACAGATATTTAGTTGCTTTACAACAGTGATTTGAGAACTCTCTTTTCCTGTAAAAAAGAAATAAGGAGGCTTAGTTTTTAAGGCAGTTTTTGAATTTTAGAAGGTGAACGAAAAGCATTCATTTAGTTCTTCATAAATATCAGGGATCTTGAAAACAGATTATTGTTTCCTAACTTAACTCAACTCAGGGGGGGATGGGGTTGCTTCCTTCAGTCAAAAGTAGTACTTTTTGTCACTGAAGTTGATAGAATAAGCAAAAAAAAAATAATAATAAATAACATGGACCCAGAAAATACTTTCATTTTCCCCACAGTTATTTTTTGATTAATTTTTTAAAATGTCCGATTTTTGAAACAAGGCGTGGACTGATTTATAGTATTAGAAAAATAATAACAATCAGTGTTCCTTTTGATGAATAATACAAGATTACTCAAAAAAGAAAAACAGCCTAATTATAAGACGTTTTTTCCTTCTTATAAATTATAGATTAATGAATTTTTGCAGCAAATGTCACTAGAAGTAACGTGGTCGTTTCCAAAATTTTATAAGTATTTTTTTCTGAAAGAACATGCCTAAAAACATAGGACCATTTTTTAAATAACTTGTTTAAGTTTAATATTTAAAAAAAAAAATACTTAAATCGGCGCGCTTTCAATGTTTATGTTTCTGTCCGATGACATCACAGATGATGAAATGCCATTCTCTGGGTTATGGCAAGCGTAGAGCGCATTTTTAATTCGCTTCTTGATTATCATAACGTGGAATCGCGGTAGAAAGATGCGCCAAAGTGCATCATTTGTGACGTCATAAAGACCATGCCTTGTTTCAAAAATCGGACAGTTCAAAAAATTAATTAAAAAAAAACTTGGGAAAATGAAAGTATTTTCTGGGTCCATGTATTTTTTTTTGCTCATTCTATCCATTTCAATGACTAAAAGTAGTACTTTTGACTGAAGGAAACCACCCCATTTTACCAGTAGTGCGTTTACCATGTTACAATTATGAGATGCCCCGAAGGCGATCCATGAATGCACATGACAAATGATTTACATATTTCTGTTGTGGACAAAGGGGCCCCCAAAAATCAGTCTTTATGGGGCCTCGAAATTATTGTGGTCCTAGGGCCTCACTTTTTGTTAGTCGGGCCCTGCAGATCGTGGTGGTCTGATCGGTAAAGCGTCGGACTCGTAATCGAAGAGTTGTGGTTTCGATGCCAGTCGGTCGAGTCGAAGATCCTCCGTGAATGATGACTCGGAAAAGTAAAATTTTGTCGTGAAATTCCTTTAAGTGAATCAATAGTTTTGGGGGTGATGGACCAGGGATTGCTCGGCTTCTGGTGTGGATTTATAAAAAGCTGTCTTCAGGGTCCTATAGAACTGGTTAAACCATAAAATAGTGGTAGATACGGTTGACGGATACCCTGGAGTGTGGTATGATATGAACAAATAATACTGCCCTTGGACTGCTTCGTAAAAAGAATATTTTTGTATTCATTGCCATAAATTACAAAAATTAATTTTGAAAAAAATTTAAAAATTAATTTGGATTTTGACATCTGGAATTCAAATTATGTTTTTCGCAATCACGAGTGTGTGTATGTAGGCGTGTGCGTTTCTGTCTGTCTGCAGGTATGAGTGTGCGGGTAGTTGTGTGTATGAGTGTTTGTGGTGGGGGGGGGGGGGGGGAATGTGTATGTGTGTGTAGGCATATGTGTTTATGTCTGTGTGCAGGCATGAATGTGTGGGTAGTTGTGTGTAGGTGTGTGTATGTGTAGGTATCTGTATGTATGCGTGTGTGTATATGTGTGTGTACAATGTAGGTGTCTGTATGTATGCGTGTGTGTATGTGTTTGTGTATGTGTGTAGGTGTATGTATGTGTGTGTATGTATTTGTTTATACGTGCGTGTATGTGTTTGTTTGTACGTGCGTGTATCTATGTGTGTAAGTGCAGGATGTTGACGCAACCTGGAGACGATTTTCACTGTAGGAGCAGCATCGTGAGGAGCCGGTCGACGGGTGGTGCTGCAGAGGATGCTGGCGGGAAAATAAAATGATAGCACATCAAAACAGTCAAATGAAAGCAATAAGCAATCGTGATTGCTCAAAAAAAAAATTCTTTTAAAGAAATCTTCGTCAAAGTTTTTTTTCAAATTTGAGCAATGTAAAAAAAAAAAAAAAAAAAAAAAAAAAAAAAAAACCTATGTAGGAGTGAAAGCGTTGCTATAAATAAATCCCAGCAGTTGTATAAGGTAGTAAACATTAATTCTAAAAAAAATTATATTGATCATTAAAGACTTGCATGATCTTATTTTTATTCATTTGTTTTATTTACCTTCTTGATCATGAAATGTTCCAACACTGATGTTGTAACATTTTATGCGACGTGAGGCGGATTCTTAGGTCATTAATCGTTCAAACTCCCTCGCTAACATTTCGAAAATTCAATTTACAACTAGCAAACCACCTCCAAAGCAGCCCACTCGGTTTTCGCTCAAACCCACTGATATCATTACGGGAAAGGAAAAAAAAATATATCAAAAAATACTCACCACCCGATCCCAAACAATGAACTCTCCTACTCCAGAATCGCGAGAGCCAATCGGATCGCTCGTTGCGAGGGATCGCGTGCTCTCCCTTCGCGCATCGCTGCCTGCCAATCCGCCGATTCCTCCTGTCTTTCATTTTCGCGCGTGCATTTGTAAGTGCTGGTGGTGTGGATTTGCATGAGACTGTTCTCTCTATTTTGGATTATCCTTGGATTGTTTTTGTGTGCTCTAAACTGTCAGTTTTGCGGAGTTTACCAAATCTTGGGTTATGATACGTTCTTCAAAAGATGATCAGGTAAGATGTTTTTTTTTCTTTTAATTTTCAAATTAAATTCCTGAATTTTGACTAAGTCCCGAATCTCGTAATCAAATTTCTTAAACATCCATTACTTCATTGTGAAAACATTTTTTTTTCTACACAATGTGTATAAACTGAATAGTTAAGAAACTCTTTTATGATATTTTATTCAAAAAATTTTTGGTGGTTTCGGTAATTCCTTGCTGTAGTTCTCCAATTTTCTCTCCGTGTCTTTATAAATTTACAACTTATAATTTTTAAACAATTTTCGGGTTATGATACGTTTTTCAAGATCAAGATTTTTTTTTTTTTAATTTCGAACTGAATTCTAGAATTTTGATTAAGTCCCTATTCTTATAATCAAATTTATTAGTCATTTATTACTTGATTGCTTTTTACGTGCTGATTTTTGAAAAAAGAAAAATATTTTATTTAAAACATTTTTAGTAGTTTCAGTAATTACTTCCAGCAGTACTCTCAAGAGAAACTGTTTTTATAAAATTTCAACTCCGACAAAATTTTAAGTTTTTGTTTGTTTACATTTGTACGAAGTTTTGTTCGTAAAACATTCTGTCGAATGTATCATAATTTTCATTGATCTTTTAAACTTTCTAAAACTATCACCGTTTTCCTTTATTTTTGAAAAAAAAAATCTACATTTTCCAGGCACTGTTTTCTATTTGCTTACGTTTTACAAAGCCTTTTTTTTTTCTCATAATATTAGTTTTGTAATTTATTTTAAATGCAGTTAATTTTATCACGACATAAATAAATTATTCGTTTTAGCAATGACAACTTTTAAAGCCCTCTTTATTTTATGATGCATTTTTTTTTTTTAATTGATAGAACTTAGTTCATGATATTGTATTTATTCTACTGTTTTAATTACCTAAAACCAGTTTCCTTTTCCAAAATTTGTCAAATTTCACTTTAAAAAACTGCAATTACAGCAAAGGCGCACCCCCCCCCCCCCCGTAAATTTTTCAATGGCGCAGTCTGCGCCATGCCTCCCCCCCTCTTCCCCCAATTGGGCAGCCCTGATTACAGTCAACCTCTCTTTGAGACTCAAACAGCTTAACTTCTTTTCAGTTAACACAGCTGTGAGTATTTCTGTTGTACGGTCGAAGTAGGTATCGTCCCAGTTGAACTGATTTTAGGAAAAGGGAGTCGAAGGTTTAATATTCCAACAGTCGGAGTCGATAATTTTCCCTTACAGTCCGCAATTCTACCTGGGCTTGCTGAGTCGGATTGGATCGATTTTGGGGTAGAGGAGTCGGATTCGAAGGCTCTAAAATCCTCGGAGTCGGTCATTTTTCCTCAGCCTCCATAGCCCTGGTATAGGACGTAGAACGTTCAAAATAGAAATTATGAATACATCATGACACGAGTAATTTATGTTGGGGAAAATGAATTCCTTTTGTATAGCACAAGTTTAGAATTCCATTCATCATTACGTTTCTCTGGACATATAAAATATGGCAAAGTTGGCACAATCGCTGTGTTTTTGCAATGCTGGATTACAGCTTCTAAATAATATTTGATTGATGCCAAAGCACAAAGCAATCACTGCAATTGTAATTCGTTTATAATTTTTTAGGAATTATTTTTGATTCCTTTTAAGTACTTGCAAAATATTTTAATTTTTGGACTAGAAATGTTTGCTTCGTTTTGATTCAATTGTTTATATTATTATTTGGAAAGGGTGAGAGTTTAGGTAGCCTCCCCCTGAAGATTTTCGAAATTGAAATTTTAAAAACACATTTTTAGGGTATCTTCAGTCACATTAGGAAAAATGTCGGGGAGGAGTGACTGCGAAATTTTTCAATTTAAGCCATTTTTTTTTATTTTCGAACTCAATTTTTTGAATTGAAATTTTAAAAATTGAATTTCAGGCTATATGTGTTGACGTTAGGGGAGGAATATGTGCTACAGGGCAATTTGTTTCTCTTAGGATTGATACGAAAATGTGTAACTCGCACCAACCATCAACCCATGCTGTGTTCGATGTTTATAATTTATTTCTTTTTCAATTCAGTTTTACGGAATTGCACCTACATTAATGTACATTGTATATTAGAGAAAATGTCATTGTTGCTGAGTACTAGCATTTTATTACAAAACAAATAAATAAAAATGAACAAAAAAGTAAAATAAATTTAAAAGATAGCTTTGGGGACCTCGGATCCATTACCGCATTGCCCATGATATTGTTAAGGTTCTGGAACGGTGCCCCTTTACCTTTGCGTTATTACCCACCGTATTATAATGCTGATAATTATTAAAAATATTTACATTGGGGATCCGTTACCTAATTCCTTTCTCTTGACCGGAGTTAAACGGCCTTAGGTACAGTTAAGAGGACCGGAGGTAATAAGGTACAGTTAGTACGGATATAGATTTTAAAATGTTCAACTGCAAATATGTTTTTTTTTTTCTTCTTCCGAAATTTATTTGAATCAATTAGTTGTGGATGAATATTTTGCTAACTTTAATAAAGATGCTAAAAGCTTCAGGAGCATCCCCTCTACCCTATTAATCGGACTGAAAGAAAGTTCATACTTACAGATGAAATATAAGTTGTTAAATATTGCATTTTTTAACTTTTATTTCATACATTTTTTCTTTATATGAGGAACAGAATTTTTTTTTTTTTGCAACCGTCCTAATCGGCTTATTGCTGTATCTGTCAGAAACTGCGCATTGCTCAAGCGAAATCTTATGAGAACTTTCCAAATTTAAGATGAAAAATATTAAAATCTTTATTTTTACAATGAGCACTTTTTAATTTTTTCGAGAAAGGGCCCGCGCCCCTTCGGCTTCCCATTTAAACACAACCTTGAAGCAAGCAATTTTGAAAATGCTCGATTTAAATTTCTTCATACCTAAGTTGCATTTTCACAATAGAATTTGGGTTAAAAGAGAATTTCATAGAATCGGAGTTTCATACCGTACTTATTACCAAGAAATCTCTCTATGCCTGATCTTTAACGAGATGTCACCTTAGTTCTACAGATTTTCTTAGAAACCCTTAAAGAATGGGCCATAAAGGTGTGTTTATACACGTGATTTACAGCCACCGAAAATTAAATGCCTCTGTCGACCCTTTTCAGAGCAGACGATTTTTACCTTGTTGGGGAGAAAACAAATCCGCAGGGGCAACGGATGAATGTGAACGGAGCACGTGCAGAAGGTGGGGGAGTCGGCTCCCAAGCATCCCTGCGGAGTGTCCATTATGTTCTTCCCACACCTGTGGGGGTATTGTATGTTTTAAGAGCGCTATTGATTGAGTACAGCTGAGTGTATACTCTGGGGAAGAAGATTACGTCTGTTGAAAGTGAGTGTGGGGTGTACCGGGGGAATCGTCCTTTTATGGCGATAAGTCGGCGTGTTGTTTGTTTGCGTATCCGCTTCGGTCTCACCTGGTTGACGGAATGGCAGGAATTATGCAAGTAGAGCTTATGATCGATTTTTACTTCCTTTTACAAAAAAGGAAGTATTGTATTCGAGAAAAAATTTTCACTCAAAAATCGGCCTTAATTTCCATTTTGCTCACCACCGAATGAATGTTGAGTTTTTTTTTTTTTTTTTTCGACCTGACCACACGTGGATGTATGCCTAGGAACCTACAGACACCCGGAATATCCATTTTGACAACCCCCGAGTTAATTACCACGAATTTTCTCTTGACGTCCGTATGTATGTGCGTATGTGTTATGTATCTCGCATAACTCAAAAACGGTATGTCCTAGAAAGTTGAAATTTGGCACATAGACTACTAGTGGGGCCTAGTTGTGTACCTTCTCTTTTGGTTGCGTTGGGATGTTCCTAAGGAGGTCTTTTGCCCCTTTTTGGGGGGAAATGATTTTTAAGTTCGATGTAAACACAAGTGGTGTTATAATTTGTCGGACACTTCACGATATATCGCCAGTCTTTTGGTTGCCGAATTTTGTCGCAAACTTGGCCTCAAATTTGAGGATTTTTTTTTATTTTAAATTTGGTTTTATTTTGTCCACTGTTGGTGATATTTAGAGAGTAAACAACTGAATCACATTAAAACTGCAAATAATGGGGAAATGACATTAAATTGGAGTAAAAGGAAGTCATGTGATGCACACATCAGCTCGTTTTAGGAAATATTCCCTTGCCCTGAAGAAACTTTCATTGAAACAATGTAATTTTTCATTCATTTTAATAAACTGGTTAATGGCTTAGGCGACCATGCGTCCCGTTTCGAACAAGACAATCTCGTTTCCAGATAGTCTATCCCCTTGTCCCTGCACATTGTTACGGCATACCGAACAGTCCCGTTTTCTTACGTGACAGAATGAAACAATGGGAATGTTTCCATAGAAATTCGTTTTCTCGAATTTTTTAAGCAATTTAAAAAAATTGAATCGTGTGGACTTTCATATAGTTACTGAATAGGTTTCATGTTTGTAAGTATGCCTAGATACACCAGTAACTGTCCAACCACGGATTGTATGGAATTGGCAAACGTTCAGATAAGACGAATCCATCTGAATGAGGGAGGAAAGTAAAAATTTGATGCGCGTATTCCGCTCATTTGAATGACTCTGCTTCTGCAAAAGCTCAGATCCCTAAAAGAAAATGGATTCCCCCATTTCCGGTTGTAAAACGGATGTTTGCCTTTCCATACAATCCGTGGTCAGACTGTAAAAGGTTATTTTATCTTATGAGTAATTTGTTGTGGACTAGAAAAAAAGCTAGTTACAGTTCATCAAGCAATGCTTGATTATTTCAATAAATAGCATGGAATATCAGCCAAGAATCAACACCAAATATATTCAAGCAAAATTTTGCATTAAAAGAAATATAATACTACGTCAATTCTTTAATCCTCTTTTGAAAGAATTCATTTCTGTACTTTTGTCTAATAAGTACAAGTTGTGAAAAATATGCGACTTTTTTTTTTTTTTCCTTATAAATACACATGCAGTTGTCTGAAATTGTTATGTGTCCCGTTCTAAGGGGCAAAAATAAATAATTACCTTATTAGTGTCAGAAGTCTCGTTTTTTACGAACTCGACGTAAGGTATGTCTCCTAAAAATTCCAGTGCCAAGAACAAGAAATCTCAGAGATAAAGATAATTTTCTTCCATTTAAAGAGAAATTCCATCTTCCTTCGTATTTTGCATCTTCATACAAAAAGTACAAGTGTAAAGCAAAATCGAAAAGGCGAAAATATTTTTTTTTTTTTAAGGCACAGGATGCTAGTAATTACAACACTTCTTACAATTTATTATTATTATTATTATCTTCTTTGCGTCAGAGTTGAATGCAAACAAATTGGTGCTTTATCTAAGCATCAACGATAACATTGGAGCAAGTATAACTTGTAAGAATACTGAGCGAAAAATATCAACGTGTTTTCCCTGATTCTTATAAAACTTCTTATGAAACCTGTTACCAAACGAAGCCGTCATAGCACGCAGTGTCTGTTTTGCCGTGAGAAAATGCCTTACCTAAATTGAATATTCAATTTCGTTTACACACAATTTTCTATGAAATTCACGAAAATAATTTTTGAAAGGCACGCCTTGTCGCAGTTTTATTTCCCTTCCTTAGTGAAACTGGCTTTTTTAATTTAGTTTAGTTCGATTTCACATTATTGTTTCGTACTTCTCTTATTTACTTTTATTTCCGGGTTTTCAATTCCTCTTTCATAATTAGTTCCGTTTCAAAACCCTTTTTCCATCTGGCAAATGAATTTCTTTCTCTTTAATTGTTGAACATTCTTGCCGAACAAAAATATAATTGCTAATGACTTTTGTCCCATTAAAAATCGTAATACCTCGCCGATTTTTCGAAAACTAAAGCGTGATTTACATTCATTTGAAACGGCAACTACAATCCAGAGGGTTTTGGAAGCGAAAATTGATTAACCAGCAAAGATATGGACCAATCATATTGAGACGGTTTCGTAAGAGAGCATTGAAATCGAAATTTGATTGGTTAAGCAGCTAAGGGTTGGAGGGAATTGGTATGAATTGCTATTTCCTTGTCTTTGCTGAATGCGTTATTTCGCCCAGATTTCGGCTCAGCAACTCCAGTTTTCCCTGGAAAAAAAGGAACTTTTTGAAGAATGAAAGTGAAGTTAGTACGTCAAAGTGATTAAAATTATAACCTTTTAAGGGTACTAAGGGGAGTGGGCGGAGTTTATGCGAATATAATCTATGTGCTTGCCAAAAATATAAAAAAGTAAAACAATTCAGAGATTCTTTGATATTTTTTTTATAATTAATTAGAGTAAAATATTTGTATAAAATACATGAAAATTTTCTGAAACATAATTTATTATACTTTTGGAAGCAGAAATTTTATTTTTTATTTTTGAAAATGTTTCAGGAAAAAAATTGATTCTTCCATGAAAAATGCGAAAAATACGTTAGAAAATCAAAACAAACATCGTTTTAATGAGCTCTTCCTGATGGTGCATTGACTTCGTTTGCAGCAGTCAGCAGAAAATATAGAAATAAGTGCAGAAAATCTGCAAAACAAGAAGAAACTATGAAATATTTTTCATAGAAAACTTTCAAAGCGCAACACTCTTCCTTTCTGCTTCCAGATTTCCCGTTTGTTAAAGTTCCTGACGGTTCATTCTATGCATCAAATTGGCATTCATTTATACTATACATTCATTTTTTAAAACATATTTTGGACCGTGCCCCTCCCCTTCCCCCTGCTGCTGGGTCTGCGGGTACGTAGACCCGGGTCTGTGTGTCTTCGATACCGTATTCACCTCACATTTTATAATAACCGCTCAAAACCTTATTCTACTAATTGAGATAAAATGGATCAATCTCAAAAACATGTTGCAATTTCAAAGTTCGATATTAACATAATATACAACTAAATCCCATTTAATAAGCTTCAAGTACCTCAAATATCGTTCATTGTAACGGAAGTTTCGTAGTAATGGAATTCCAGCAAGATGGTGGCGGTTAAGTACATTTATGTCGTTAAAACTCATATTTCGTTGCTTTGATAGTTGCTGTAATGATATTTAACTGTATATGATTTTTTCAACACCTTTTTTTTTTTCTTTTTCTAAGCTGAAAACTAAGAAATTGAAAAAAAGGGGTTGTTTTTTAGAATTAATTAAATCTTGCACACTTTTACGCCGTAAACTACTAAATGTAATTACATTAATTGCTTTTTAAGGAGTCACAGTACCTTTCAAACATTTTTTAAGTAAATTTTATTTTTCTTTGATACCATAACATGCATACTAGTTTCATAATCAATAATTTACTTTCAAAATTTTAAAATATTACCTACATTTTTTTTTAATTCAAAAAATTTAGAACAATTTCAATTTTTTTAAATCTCCAAGGTTTTTTTTTGTTTTTTGTTTTTAAACTGATATTATAAAAACTTTTTGCTAAACGATCACAATCATCATCTCTAAAAATCTGTGCATTAATTTGCTTTTGTGTTTACTAGAAAATTTTCTGTGATTAATTACGTAAAAAAATCGTAATTTTTTTTAAAATGGTTTTTAAAGGTTTAACGTGCTCTAAACACTTGAGTAATTTATAAAATGCTTATCTCATGCACAGTTTTGTTAAACATATTATCCTAACTTCAAAAAGTATCACTTTAAAGCTGTACCCTTAATAGAAAAAAAAGCTTTGGGGATTCTTATGACATGAAAACACAAAAAAAAAAATGATCATCGAGAAAAATCCATTTGAAGTTTTTCTTTTGCATAAGAATACATAGCGAGCATGACCTAAAACCACTCATAACTTTTTAAATATTTGAACTAAAGCAATGAAACTTTTCCCTGTGTTTGGACTGGGTTTTAGTTTTGAAATAAGCAATAAAAAATTTTTTCATCGTTTGATCATTTTTGAGATACTGTAACCCCTTAAAAACAACAATGTTCACTCTGTTACCACTTTTTTTAAAACATTAAATATTTGCTTTTGTTTTAAAAAACATTTTCTTACATAGCAGTTGATAATAGCAATTAAATGTCCAGTTATTTGTAAATGAATAAATTTATTTAAACGATTCATTGAAATTTAACTAAGTTACTAAACGAAAAGTAACAAAAGGCAAATGCTCATTACTTTCGATTTACTCACTCCATTTATTCTATTTAGGCTTAACTTTTAGCTTACTGTTCTATCCCATGAACCTGCAAAATGCGAACTAATTTTATTCTTAATTATTTAGTAGTTCATACTTAAAGTAAAAAAAGTGGGCATTGGAAATCGAAGAACAGCAATTTGTAACATTTTCCAAGAGTGACACATGTAGGATTCCATTGCACTTGCTCTTCCACTTAAGCTGAAAAAAACGAGCTGATGTGTGCATCACATGACTTCCTTTTACTCCAATTTAATGTCATTTTCTCATTATTGGCAGTTTTAATATGATTCAGTAGTTTACTCTCTAAATATCACCAACAAAGGCCAAATTGAAACCAGTTTAAAAAAAAAAAATTAAAAAAATCGCCAAATTTGTCGCCAAGTTAGCAACCAAAAGACTGGCGATATATCGCCAAGTGTCCGCTAAATTATAACACCACTTGAGTTTACATCGAAATTAACAATGATTTCCCCTCAAAAAGGGGCAAAAGACCCCCTTTGGAGCATACGAATGCAACCAAAAAAGAAGATGCTCAACTAGACCCCACCAGGAGTCTATGTACCGAATTTCACCTTTCTAGGACATTCCGTTCTTGAGTTATACGACATACATACACACAAACGCACATACATACGTACATACAGACGTCACGAGAAAACTCGTTGTAATTAACTCAGGGATCGTCAAAATGGATATTTCGGGTGTCTGTACGTTCCTGGGCACAGATCCACGGGTGGCCGGGTTTAAAAAAAAAAACTTAAGATTCGTTTGGGGGTGAGCAAAATGGAAATTAAGGCCAATTTCTGGGTGAAATTTTTTTTGCGAGTACAATACTTCCTTTTTTGTAAAAAGAAGTAAAAATGGCTACAGTTTGTGACGAGGGAGAGAGAGAGGGGGCTACAAGAAGTGTGACATCACTTTTTTAAAACAACATTCTTATGAAAATCAGCATGGAAGGTGGGAAGGGGAATGGTGAGGTGAAGTGTGACACTTTGTGGTAACGAGGGAGTGCGATCGAATCTGATGAAAATAAGCTGTATTTATTTTTTACTGGGAATATAAAAATTCTTAACTGTTAACTCAAGCTCAATTCCCATCCTGAAGGATCTTTTAATGTTTCTCATTACTCTTGAGTAGCTCATTAGCATCAGAGTCACATGTCTTGGGAAAATATCCGTATCATTAGATAAAGATTATGAGTCTTTTCGTCTTAAATCGCTATCATGACTCATAATAGGCATTTTATTCGTTTCTACATTCTGCTGCATCTGCTCTTAAAATGCAAATGACCTTCTGCGATCCGATGACGACATTGGGACAGGCTAGAGTGATAGTGGTGCAAGTCCAAATATTTACAGTTTAAGTTAAGAGTGGATTTGGATATGAAACTCCGTATTTTACGGATTGATAACATTTGAGGATTGTATCATAACAGTTTTTTACTTCCTTTTACAAAAAAGGAAGTATTGTATTCGCGAAAAAATTTTCACCAAAAAATCGGCCTTAATTTCCACTTTGCTCACCCCCAAATGAATGTTGAGTTTTTTTTTCAACCCGACCACACGTGGATATGTGCCTAGGAACGTACAGACACCCGAAATATCCATTTTGACGATCCCCGAGTTAATTACAACGAGTTTTCTCCCGACGTCTGTATGTACGTATGTATGTGCGTATATGTATGTATGTCGCATAACTCAAGAACGGAATGTCCTAGAAAGTTGAAATTTGGTACGTAGACTCCTAGTAGACTCTAGTTGTGCACCTTCCTTTTTGGTTGCATTCGGGTGCTTCAAAGGGGGTCTTTTGCCCCTTTTTGGGGGGAAATCATTGTTAATTTCGATGTAAACTCAAGTGGTGTTATAATTTGGCGGATACTTGGCGATGTATCGCCAATCTTTTGGTCGCCAAGTTTTGTCGCCAACTTGGCGAGAAATTTGGCGATGTTTTTAAAATCTGGTTTCAATTTGGTCATTGTTGGTGACATTTAAAGAGTAAACAATTGAATCACATTAAAATTGCCAATAATGGGAAAATTACATTAAATTGGAGTAAAAGGAAGTCATGTGATGCACACATCAGCTCGTTTATTAACCCTTTGGTTTGAAATTCACGATGAATTTTAACTTGTTAGTTTCATTTTCTTTTTTCTCTCGATTTCTTTTTGAAATTATTTACAATTAAATAAATTTCTGCAAATACGTTCCTACTGATTATTCCTTTTACCTCCTTGCAAATGTTCAAGGTAGTATAAACATTATGTTGCTTGGTATAAAGTTGAACAGCGAGACAGAACAACACGCTGCTATCGGTGACAACAAATTACTGTTTGTTATACTAACAAGACATTTTTTTCTTGTTAGTGTATTATTTTTTAAAAAAAATCATAACGAATTGCTGCGAAAGGTGGTTGGAATAAATCGTTCGTAGCAACAACGCATTCGTAATTACATTTAAATTAGTTTCAACTAGAGAACAAGACAAGAAAATGGAGAAAATAAAAACGTGATCCACATAAACTCACGAAAGTGCGATTCATCTGCAGATGAAAATATAATTTTGTTATCTTTTCGCTACTTTTATTTATTGATATTCTATAAATTTGTGCTTTTAAAGTCAAATATTTACTTCAATAGATTGATTTCGAAACTGTCTCATCGAAAAAGAAATTTATATTTAAAATCCCAGTAGATATCTAATTAGTTAAATTGAAAACTCTTTGATTAAAAACTATTTTTTTTTTTAGCTAATACTGAAAATACTGGTATTGTATTCCATCAAATACCGGTATTACGAAATTGCAAAATAGCTCCAAATACCAGTATTCGGTATACCGGTATTGCAATTACTATGTGCAATATATTTCCATCTTCGTTCTTCAGGTAATTGGACTCAAAAGTCAAAACTTAAAAAACTATTATTCGTTTCCTGCAGCAAAAAAAAAAAAAAAATCCGAACTGATTTTTTTTTTTTTCTATTGACCACAAATATTTTTGTTTTGAATATTTTTTTTTTAAATTTCAATGCTATTAAATTCACTTTTTTTTTCGGCATTAAACATTTTACAAGCAGTAAAAAGAGACAGAAATTGAGTTTTTTTTTTTTTTTTTTTTCCTTTTCAATTCTGTTATTTTTTTTTTATTTATTTATTTAGTTTTTTCATCACATTTATGTAAATATTTTTATTTGTAAGAATATTTTTTTTCTTTATTGAACAAAACTATTTTCTTCTGTATATACCAAAATTGAATGCTGTGGGCTGTTTGTAAATTTTCACATACAGTGGCTCTCAGAAGTGTTCGTACACCTATGACTTTCAATGAAATAGGCCCTTATCCATTGGTTAGAATTAATATTTCGGAACAGGTATTTTATTATAAGATCTCTGATCTATTTTTAACAAAACTACATGAAAATTTTTAATAAAACATTAAAACTTAATTTTTTAAAAATCAAAAACCAGAAAGTGCCGGAAATTTTATTTCACAAAAGTCTTCGAACACTTTGAAAAAATGTCAAAATTTAGTAAATAATCTAACTTTTTACTAAGTTATTATTTAGTAGAATATCATGAAGTAACAACAACAGCTTTTAAACGTCTGGAAATAGATTACATTGTGTTTTCTTTCTTTTTTTTGTGTAATTTCTGAGTAAGTGTACAGTCGCACTACGAGTCTTACTGTTTCTAGTTCGCTTTTCGTTTCAATGGTGTAGTTTCGTAATCTAGCCACCAGATATCTCCAAATATGTTCCATTAAGTTTAAATCTGGCGATTGAGGAGATATTTCTAAGCTTAAAGACAAATTTTGAGGCACCAAACGCGAACGTGTGCTTCTTATCGTTAGCTTGATAAAAAACAAAGTTGTTTCCGATTACCAAATTTTGGGCTAATAGCTTAAAATTGATTTTTAAAATATTTAAATGAACAGCATAATTCATTATTTCACCAAAAAATTCCAAATTTCCAAGTCCTGATGCTGAGATGCATCCTCGCACAAAAACACCTTCACCGTCCTGATTAACTGATCCAACTAAGTTCTTAATATTAAATTCCTCATTTTTTTTCTTCCATTCACAATTATAGAACAAATTATCCCGAAATGTTGAATTTATTGTCATCTATTATTTAGTTGTTGTTCCAAAACGTTTTGAGCTTATTTATCATTAATTTTACGACGGAAAGCGTAAGTTTACTGTTTTTCGCACGAACAAGAAAATTTCTACGGGAAGAGGTTCCATTTAATCCAACTAATCAGGAACCTTAGCGAACAATTTTAGGTAAAAATTAAACATAAAATGTTTCATTCAATTCTGCAGAAACTTTTTCAGTTCTGAAATGTGTATTTTTCATGTTTTTTTTTACTGTAAACCTCCGATCACGCTTTGTTAACTTCGCCAGTTGACTTTTTCTTACCTTGTTTTCGATCCGATTCTTGTCTTAAAAGCATTTTTTCAAGCACTTCACTATAGAATGGTATAAATTAACCAATTTAAAGACATTTCAAACCAATTTACGTCTACTGTTAGGGAAAAAAAATCAAATTTCGAATCGTGTTTGTTGTTTTCTACGCATACCTGCCATTTTGAAATAATAAGCAGAATATTATGGAATAAATACACAAAAAATTAAAGGCAAATGACTTTATAGTATCATTACAATGCAAAAATAATAAAAAAAACCACATATGATAATTTTAATTATGAGTTTATTCGAAAATAATTCAGTGTACGATGACTTTTGCGTCGTATCGTTTCCCTGTCTCTTCGTTTTTTGACAAATTTCAAAAATAAAATCGTTTAATATTTTGAAAAAAAATACTTCATACAAAAACATCATACCACTACTAAATTCTACACCAAGAGGTTCCCAATACCAGAAGAATTAGAAGAAGAAATATTCTTGAATTCATAGTGAAATTAAACACATTCGAGGAGATGTGGTTTATTCTTGAACTTGAACTTCCTCTGTTGATAAAAATCACGCTATTTTGCATTAATGAAACACCCGTATCTCTGTTTTTAAAAACTGCCTTCGCATTCATAAGCAGCGATTACCGAAAATAGAACGTGAGAAGAATGCGGGCTATCATTTCGCATTTCATATTCCAGATCTGCAATATATATATGATCGTCTGCATTCACTTCTCCTCCATTTATAAAAATTTAGTCGAAACTTCATCGCGGAATTCCTTGCCCTTCATTTCTGGCTCTGGAAACGAAACGCATATAAAACCTGTGACCTCCATGACCCTACTTACCCAGCCGGAGGTGTTCGCTGGGTGACCGTTTGAATAGCACCGCCAGTGATAATCTTTAGCTTTCGCATTACCCACTTGTTAGCGCTCTTTTCGATGCCGATTCCATTTAAACCGCCTTTTGTGGCTGTGTAATTGAAATCCATGCGGGTGGGACCACACAGTCAGTGTGAGATCGGAGTGGCGGGAATTAATTTTCGTCTGCATTGACAGGATGCCGATTTGTTTTATTCCATGGCGTTTCTCAGACAAATAAATGTAATGATCGGACTTTTAAAATCGTTTGTTTTGCGTTTTCCATTGTGTGTATTTGTGACTGCATAACACGTTTTGTTCAGCGGATCACCTTGCGCCAGTTAGTTACTATTATTTAAAGAAACTTTTGAAGCATTACATCCAGTTTTATTAGTAATCCACTAGTTGAGTAGTTTATATCGAGAACGGAATTCAAATTGTGCAATGCAGGCCAGGGGCGCAACCAGATGGGGGGCCCACAGGGCCCGTGCCCCCTCCCTCAGAACGTTAATTTGAACAATTTTCAAAAATACTCTTTTTTTAAAAAAAATTCGAACGAAGATGAACTTATTTTCAGAAAACGAAGTGGTTCCAAAGTAAGCAGGGACAACAAGAGGTCATTTAAAACTTTCCCCTCTCTTCTTTTCGGCATTTATTTTTTCTGTAGTTAGGAACTCATTTGAAACGTAGGTGATTACAAGATCGTATCTTCTTCCGTGTTTCAAGTACTTTGAAGTTTATTCTTAACGTGATTTCAATTCTGGCATAAGAATAGTTAATGTTTTTGCAACAGTTTTTGAATAAATTGCAAAACTTATACAATTTAAGGAATTTTACTAAATAATATTAATAATAATAATAAATATATATTGATGTAAAGAGAGAGAGAACGCTGATAGAGTGTTGTGAAAAAAAAAAAATTGTGCCCCCTCTAAAAATATTTTCTGGTTGCGCCCCTGATGCAGGCATCTGCTTTGTCCCAGTAAAACATGTTTCCATCTTAGTCGCCAAGTTGCTAAGTCTGTAGAGCAGGCGGCGAGTCCCATGGCTAGTGGTTAAAGCCGTTATCTTTCACCCAGAGATCCAGGTGACGCTTCTCCTGCGCCATATGACTTCACACTCAAAGGTAAGGGGTTCTCGGGGAAGAGGAGAGCAGGCGACTGCTGAGGGCCTTGGTTCAAATCCCGACAAGAACTTACGTGGGTATTTTTATTAATCGGCAATTCACTTCTTTGGACCTATGTCCAATTGCACAATGGCAAGTATTTCATTTCGGTGTGAAGCGATTTGTTTCGAATTATTTTATTTGAGTGTGTCTATCCTGCACGAGCGATCGCGCACCCTCTCAAATACAGCGGACTACCCCTAACACCCCTCCCCCAAACACACACACACAGAGAGAAAACACTCTATGAAAACACTCTCTAAAAATTTCAAACACGCAACCTGCGACGTGATTCATCCTTTGTTGGCACCTCTGTATGACTCTGTTTCATGCGTTCTGTCCGTATAATTTTTTTTTTCTTTTAAATTTGAAAAAAAGAAAAATAAATTTTTGAGCAAAGAGTTTTAAAGAAATTTTTAAAAAATTAATCGTGTGTATAATGGAAATAAAATGCTCCAATCTACTAGAAGTTTCTTAATTCATGTTACTTTCGTGCAAGTTTATCAGCATCCTTCTCGTATGTTGTCAAGTGCAAGACATACACATGGTGGTGAGTCTTCACCTGCTAGTTAGTTTATTAACTTTGGAAGTATTACAACCACCAATCATGAAGTTGATAGAATTTTCTCCCGATTAGAATTTTAGTTATTGAATATTACTTTACTTCAGTTTACAGCGTGTTAGGAAAGTTTTCTGAAATGCCAAATTTGGCACGAATATCATGTAGTTGCCATCACTGTCCAGCAGGGTTGGCAAGTTTTTTACAGTTGGTGGCATTATCCGATTTTGACCGCGGTTTTTATCATCATGTCAAAACCTCTTTTTTAAATGGTTTTTGACAAAATTGTCTTCAAAACTATAATATTGGCAACAAAATTATCTTAACTACTGATTCTTAGTTTTATAAATCTTGATTTCATACACTAAAGAACTGTTTTCGATTTTTTAAATGACGTGCTATAAAAAAAAAAACTATAAATATTATTTTGATTCAACAAGTTGCTTGCCTGTAGAGTAAAAAAGATAAAGTCTGTAGAATAAAAGGGCTACTAATATAAATAGATATATATAGAAATCTTTACTAATAAGCTGAAAGTCTCTCTGTCTGTCAGGATCTCTCTCTGTCCGGATCTCTGTCTGTCAGGATCTCCGTGACGCGCATAGCGCCTAGACCGTTGGGCCGATTTTCATGAAATTTGGCAAAAAGTTAGTTTGTAGCATGGGGGTGTGCACCTCGAAGCGATTTTTCGAAAATTCGATGTGATTCTTTTTTTATTCCAATTTTAAGAACAAAATTATCATAAGACGGACGAGTAAATTACGAAATTATCATAACGTGGAACCGTAACATGAGCACAAGCCAATTGGCGAGAAAATTCACAATACATTATTTAAATATACAGAGGCGAACCAAAAGACCTTTTACTTTTCTGTTACGGGCAAAGCCGTGCGGGTACCACTAGTTTTAAATAAAAATCTTTAGCTAACATTTAAATATCATATTTAGTCTCATTCTAAATATTTTCTCGCTTAAGCATGCGGTAACAAAATACCAGTTCTTAAGCTTTTTGTATACCAAGTTCTACATTTGGAAAGGATCAATCCATAACTGGAAGAAATCTTCTCAACTGCTAACTGAGAACTAACTATATTGATTTTTCCACCGTACGCTAGGTATTAGAAATTTTAAATGAATTTGGTGTTTTCAAACAAACAAATATTAGCTCATTTTAAGAACAAGGAATAGATATATTAGTTCACGGGGAAAAAAAAAAGTTGCGTCATCAACTATATTTAGATAATTTGTAATCAATCATTGAGTATTCATCAACTTAGTTTGACTTGTAGTCAAACGAAAAAATATATGCATAATTTGTGGCATAGAAGATTTTTAGATTGATTAACAGGGCTTGATAAAATTTTTTAACTAACTGTTTTAGTTATTTAAATAGTTTTAACAGAACTACTTTGAACGCTGTATTTAACAGTTTCAATATCCATAACTATTTTTACAGCATAACAAATGAATTATTTATAAAGTGAAATTTGTTAATTTAAATTTTAGTTTACTTGATTGATATGTTGTGTAAGTTATAGTTCAATAACCTTCAGCATCAGGGGTGCCCCCCCCCAAGTTCAATGGCGCGAATCTATCCCCCCCCCCAAACAAAAATCTCAACCCTCTTTCTCTTTTTCATTTTTTTTAGTTCTTTTTTTATTTTATTTATTTGAAAATTTTATTTATTTATTTATTTATTTGTCTTTAATTATCACTATTATTATTTTTTATTAGAAAATTCGTTCTGTGCTACGTACGCCAATGACAAACACACACTAAATGTATAAATGAAAAAATATATAAACAGAATAAAATAAAATAAATAATTTAAGTTAAAAATAAATCAGTAAATAAACTTATATAAATAATTTTTAAAAAATTTAAAAATTCCCCCTAAAAAATTTTGATACTGCGACTTGCGCCATAATCCCCCCCCCCCCTATGGGCACCCCAGTTCAGAATGCGAAAACTTTGTGCGTTTATGAAAAAAAAAAAGAAAAAAAAATCAATAAATGATTGTATTTGACAACAATGTGAGTATTTGACAGGTTTTGGACTAGTGTTTGACATGTCACGTCAAAAACTGGTTTATAACATGACATCAAAAACCTAACTCTGTTGTCTATTGGTTCGAATTCCACTTTTTTAAATTATTAATCTCATTTTTTTTTAAACTATAAATTTCGAGTTCTTCAGCCAATTATAAGCGCACAAGTGGTCATTTGAATTACAATCAAAATAAAAAATAAGAAAAAAAAATCTTTAAAAAAAAAACAGTGAAAAATTAATATTTTGAACTCAAATGTAGAAATTTTGAAACTAATAATGAATTTCCCAAAAAATATCCTTTTGTTTCACAATTTCCCTTTTGCAAAAGAACTGTCAGACATAAAAATATAAAAAAAAAATTATCAACCTGAACGAAAAGTGCAATCGATTTTTAAAAACGATATTTTAAATTTCACGAAATGATTTAATTATAGAGTTTATGTTTATTATTCTTCAAGACGTATTAACTCAAACTGCGAAACTATACCATCGTTAAATAATAAGTGAAATAATAAACAAAACCACTTGAACATACCACACCAAAAGCCGGACAGAGATGTTATCATTCCCAAGTATTTTCAAGAACATCACTTGATCCTTTGAAGACCATGACCTTGCTGGAGTAATTACTCCGCACTGCGTTTTCCTATCCGCAAAAACCGTATAATCACATTTCAGGTGTGTTCGAACATCTGCCCCTTTGCATGCAATGTGCGGTCTTGCGCACGATTTTAGATGCATTCGACTTTATGGAGTTGTGTTAAGGCAAAAGTATTATTCTTTCATTGCCATGTTGGAATTATACCCCCGAGAAAAAGTCTAGAATTAGGTCCAGGAAGTAAAATACCAGAAACGTGTTTTTTTATGTGTTTGCTATTGTTATTTCCGGCCAAAAAATTCTGTTTTGTGGAATTTTGTCGTTATTACAGTTATTATTCACCCAGATACATAACTAGTGAAGTTATGTCTGAGTGGTTCGTCGCCATTTGCTGGAACTGCATAACGGTTCGAGTAATAACTACTTTTAGCTTCGATTTCCCCAACCACGTTTTCATTTTCATCTACTCTTCATTTTGAGTACAAAAGCATGATAAGGATATAGAATAAGCATGACGACTTTTTTATTTTCTTACGTGGTGAAAACAGAAAAATGTTATTTGCATCGCCGCCACGTTTGTTCCTCATCATGCTTCAATTTTACATTGTAAAAGAACTTTAAAATTTGAATTTAAATGGAATAAAGAAAATGAAAATAATTTAATATTTGAATGGCTTTATACATTTACTTTTGCACCTAAAGAACTATAACTTAATAACTAATAATAACGCAATTCTGTCTTGTAGCTATCAATACCCAATTGATGTTTAATGAAAGAATATTCAATTTATACTCTACATAAGTGCCTGCGCAGCTGTACTGCATCCACAGAAAAGAAAGACTACATGTAAATAATGAAATACGCCATTTAGCGGTATCAAGTGTTTGGCGTGGATAACAGCAAATCAGCGCCAAACAGATGATAAATATCGATTTACATTTTTACAACAGAGAAAATCCCCAAAAGTGGCAAACCTTTTGGCAACTCATTTTTTATTGCGATAATTCAGTCTTACTGATGCATCAATCATGGGAGGGGGGGGGGGATATTACCACCAAGACGTAAATTAAAAATTTCCTTCAAATTCTTCAAAAAATCTCCAACTTTTTTCGGTTTTGATCGCAAAAACGAACGATATTTTTTTCGCACTGAAACTCAACTTGCTTCTAAAGATGCTCCGAAATTATGACAGAACAAAAATATATATATATATTTAAAAAAAAAAAAACGATAATGAGTGATGTCAAATTTATTAAAAGAAGTCAAATGATTTTTTTTTAATATCAAAATTGTATATGTTCAATTTCATCTACTTTTCTTAAATGATGACCATTTGACGTAATTAAAACATGATGGATTGCTCCAAGTTCAGTTCCTATTCAGAATTACTAGAGGTGAAAACAATTTTAGTTGCCGAAGAATTATAGCTTTTGAAACTCGATTTTCATCGACTTATTATGAATGGATGAATACTTGTAAAGGTTGCTCCAAAATGAGGTGACGTTTTTAACATTTTGATGCTACTCATTTTTTATGCGACCAGTAGATAATTTTGTTTACAATAAATTCTTCATCATATTTGTAGGTTACTGCCATTCAGTGTTATTTTCATCCACGATTTCTATATTTTTAACTTCCTTATCTAACAACTGTTCTTTGCAACTGTTGGAAAAAGGATTGCCAAAAAGCTTTAAAAATGTTGTAGTTATAAAAAGAAAGAAAATAATAATTATAAAAATCGTTTAAAAACTTTTTTATGCATATACGTATATGTAGCTCAAAAGCACCTGATATTTACATCATGGACCTTCACGTATCGCAGATACGTGAGATTGGAGCTAAACATTGATTCAAAGAAACTATCATAACAAAAACGATTGAATATGAATAAATATGAATGAAATTCTTGTTGTTCCTTTCTGTGACTTCAGAAAATGGGTCGTTTCAGCGACCCGTAAATATGATTGGTGACTCCCGTTCAAAACGGGAATCATGGCAACATCATGTATCCACTAGAAATTTTCACTCAAATTTCAGTCCAAATTTATATTTTAAAAGCAATTTTGACTAGATTTTCATGACATTGGTAAAAAAGTATGTACGTTTTTTTTTCTTTTTTGTACAATTACTTATGTTTACATTTATTTATTTATTTATATTCTTATTTATTTATTTATTTATTTTGTTACTTTAATACCAAGTAAAGCTCTGCTCATGTTTTTATTTATTAGAATTACTAAATAAGGTGAGCAAAATGATTCTCAGAAGTTTTAATAGTTCAATAAATTTTTTTTTTTTTTTTTCATTTTTTTCCCAAGGAAAAGAAAAAAAAAATTACAAAGGACAGGAGAATTAGCGAAAAAAAACCTATTAACAGGCCGTTAGATACTTGTCAGAATCAATTTGCTAAACTTCTTCAGTACAGTAATAATTAATAGATAAATAAATAAAGAGAGCTTTACTTGATATTAAAGAAGTAATAAAAATATTTAAATGTGAACATGAATAATCATTGTAAAAATTATTAATAAGTATATAACTATTTCTGAAAACTCGTGGAAAATTAATCACAAAATTCACGTAAGAAACGCCGTATTATATTATTTTATTTATTTATGTATTTTTTGAGAAAAGAATTTTTTTTTTTTTTTTTTTTTTTTTTTTTTTTAATGTAGGCGCATGAAAATTTCTGAAGACCAGTTAAATTTTTCTGTTGACCAGTGATTCTAAAACGCTAACTGATTCTAAAACGTCGGACCACCGTTTTAGAATCTGTGGACTTGTTGAGCAATCACGATTGCTTATTGTTCTCACTTGACAGTTTTGAATTCCTATCATTTTATTTTTCTCCCGCCTCTCTCTGCAGCCCCACCGTCGGCCTGCCGCCTCACGATGCTACTCCTCTAGCGAAAACCGTCTTCAGGTTGCGTCACTTGCCTACACACACACGCATACATACACACACCTACACACACATACGCACACACACACACATACACACAAACACACAACTACCCACACATAAACATACCCCCCACACACACACAAACACTCATGCCTACACACACACACACATACACCCCCCCCCCCACACACAAACAAACAATCCCCCCCCACACACACACAAACACGCACGCCTACATACACACACACTCGTGATTGCGAAAAACATAATTTGAATTCAAGATGTCAAAGTTCAAATTAATTTTTTTATATATATACTTAGCTTCACTTGCCGAATTTTAGCAACATATACCTGCGTTTTATCACTCACTCTTTTGTAGGAAGCTGTGCGATCGCGTAAGACAATGATTTTCGCATTTCAACGGCATTAATTTTTTTAATTATTAAAATACCATTTTATTCCATAGGTGGGCACGGAAGTCACGTGGTGTGCCCACATCAGATTTTTAAATTGAACTTCTACAATGTATACTCTATTCAAGTGTATAATTTGACACTGTTAACTCTCAATGTATAAAAATGACAACTAATAAAATGGAACATATGAGGCAGAGAAAAGCAAAGGGATATAAGTGGACATTTTTAAGTTTTGAGTAAAACGCGTGTAAAGTTGCGGTCTCATAGGTAGGCTTTCACTGAAACGTGTTTATAAAACATGTTGTATAGCAGCACCTACCAGGGCTACTACTACTGTCTCCTGCACCAAAACAGATCAAAGGTTCGCCTGCCATTTGTACTGGTTGTCTCCAAATTTTCAATTTTGGCACTTTCAGCCCTTTGCTTCTCACTCCCATATATCTGTGTATGTAAGGAACAAAATTTAAAAGAATACAGTAAAACCTGTAAAGTTGACCACCTTTGTAAGTTGACCACCTGTCTAAGTTGACCACTTTTGTCAGGAACGGAATTAGTCCTATCTTATAGAAGGAAGAAAAACCTCTATAAATTGACCACCTCTCTATCTTGACCACCTGTCTATGTAGACCACTAATATATACCTGCGTTGGTTTGGATTACTGTAAAAAAACCCTTTGTAAGTTGACCACTAGGCAAAAGTATTAGATTGTACTAAAAGTTTCATCAGTTACGATTCAAATAAGTAACCAGACATTTTAGAAAAATCTATGAACATTTATGTTCCATCGAAAAACATTGGGCTAATGTTAAGTCGCAGAAAATGCGCCAAACTTCAATAAGGAGTTATTTTGTTGAAAAGTAGATTACCATGATAAGATAAATAAATACCTTTGTGCTGAATAGTAAAGTCAGAACAAACAACGTAAGTAGAAGCACAAATTTGTAAATTACAGCAGACACGTGTTTCGGCGTTACAGGGAACGCCTTTTTCAATGCAAAAAATAATGAGCTTATGGATGAAAAGACATCCGACAAAAGCCAAGAGCAGATAAGCATGCAACTTAAAAGATAAAAACAGCGGATTAGCCAAACACCAATGACAAAGTTATAAACCGATCAGGAACCAATAGGAATGCAAGCAAAGGCCAGGAGCTTTCTCTTAGGTACGAACCCAGAAAGAAAGAATTCAATTGGACAAGGATTACTGGTACATAATCTCTAAAAATATTTAAACATTATTTTTTCTTATTGTTTTATAGAAATGTTAAACAATGAGAGTGAGTTTAAAGTATTCCAATTAGTTAAAAAAAATGAATGCATGGGACAAGAAATGACAAAAAAAAAAAAAAAAATTCTACCCTCTATTTTATTATTACTCGCTATAAGTTGACCACCTGTCCAAGTTGACCACCAAAGTACTGCACTGCAAGTGGTCAACTTACACAGGTTTCACTTTATGTGGAACGTCCTGTATTTGTATGTGCGGATTGCCGCACGGTCGACGAAAGGTCATGTCAGCCTATTCGGAAACTAGGGACATGGCGCTTGATAGGGCCCGAGTTGAAATCGAAGTGGTATGAGTTTTATGAGGGGAGGAGGACCTAACGACTTAACCGACAAGGGGCCCGCCTTGGCTCTCGGCGGCCCTGTATAATATACCACTTATATGTAATAAATAAGTGGACTTTCCTACTTAGATTATGATTCCAGGCTCAGAAGGCTTAAAATGTAGTCTTGAGCAAAGAAGAGACCCAGGGGACATGATTCAGCTGTTTAAATTTATTAAAACGAAAGATGTTACTGGACTAAAGTTTAGCACTGAAAACAGGACAAGGGGTCATTGTTTTAAGCTATTTAAATCTCAGGCTAACATGGATGTTAGGAAAAATTATTATTTTAGCAGGGTAGTGGAACCTTGGAACAGTTTACCGGAAGAGGTGGTAATGAGCAAGGGAGTAGATAGTTTTAAGAGGGCCATTGATCTTCACTGGGGATTGTAAATTGACTAGGACCAGTCTAGCTGGGCCCAGAGCCTGTTGCTGGTCGTCACTTTTGTATTTGTATTTTTATTTGTATTGCCCAAGGAAGATCCTCAAGACTATTTTGGTGATTGAACCCATTGACAAAGTGATTGATTCCTGACTCTTATTATGCATTCGATGTAATATATCTCCAAACGTTCGCTTCCGCATAGAAGATGAGGGGTGCGACTAGTCCAGCCAGTTTTTTCTCAATACCTTCCGCGGACGGGTGTGTCTGTGGGAAAAATTGAGAAGCTATGCAGCTCTGTTCGATCATTGCTCCAAGTATGAAGTTCCAACTGCCGATTAGCATATGAGCGCTATCCGGTGTTTGTTGAATGCCCGTTTTTTTTTTTTTTTTTTTTTTTTTTTTTTTTTTTTCTGAGGAGTAGTGATAAATGGGGGTATTCGATTAATGGGATAAATCAGCTGTCGTTTTATAAGCGTTTGTGGTTGTGTTCCTAAACAATTACTCGTTAACTTGAAAAGTCATTTTGTTGAAGTTGGAAAACCCATTGATTATGCATAGCGGGGAAAGAGATAAGTAAGAAGAAGAGATTGTGTGTATTTTGGTCTTGATCAATATTTCATGAATTATTTATTGCGCAAAGAAGACTATGTAGTATATATTCCACGTTTAATTAAAGAATTTGTTCGAATAAGGAAGGGATAGAATACGATGCTCTTGTTTTCCTATCAGCCAAAAAAAAAATGTTATATCTTCTTTCTCATGTTACAGGTGATTTCTGATTTCTTTGGAAGTAATAGAAGTGTAGGGCTGCAAGTGAAGTTTCTATTTCCGACATTACACTTGATTTACAATCAGGATCTAATAACTCAATGGACAAAATTAAAAAGGTGCAGCTGTTTTTTTTTTCTTTTTCCCCTTAGTGCAAACACGTTAAATGGATATTTTAACTGATCGGTTACGTCGTTCTTGGTGTTTTAATTCACTGCAATATTTTGGATCAGAGGCGCATTTAAATTGACCTGTCAAGGTTACAACTTATTGGACATCCCTGAAAAAAGTTCTGCATCACAAATAAATTTTAAAGATATTTTTGCATGGACTAAAAAGTGTCATTCTAAATTTACACTATTATATTGGCCGCTAGAATGCCTTTTTCCATCAAAATATAAAACAGTGTTGGTGCAATAACATATATAAATAACTATTTTTGAACAACTTTTTTCACATAGCAACTGTCAAGCTTCTTTTGTTGAAGATGTCTAAAATTGAAGTTAATCCTTTTTCATCTTCTTAAGCATAAATTAATTGAAACTTTGAATACTACTTTCTTCTTATTATTAACAATGTTTAAAACAAAAAGTGTTGAATCCCATAATAGTTTTCTTTCGATATTTTTAGTCGAAAAAATATTTTTGAAGTTATGCTTCATCTTACCATCTAGAAGAGATGAAATGAAGGGGGTGAGAACTTTAATTCGTGAAACAAAGACACAAAACGAAGCATTGGAAGAAATCAGGTTTCTTTCTCTAGTTTCACGCAAAACTGTCAACAAGTCACGAGACTTGGGATTTTGCCCAAACTTTTGCTAAGCCAATGATTGAACTTGGTCCCTCCATTTACTAATTCCCACTCTAAGCTTCATATGGAACATTGTGTATTCTGAGTGAACTGGGGGAAAAAGAGAAAGCATTCCACCTGCTGCTTTCGATGCGCATGTTCAGAACAATTCATTTGTAGCGAAGCCTCCGTGGCGTAGTCGACTAGCGCAGAGACTCCCGAAAAGGGTTCCTCGGTAGCTTGGGGTACCGCAGTGAGAAGTGAGGGGGTGCCGCGAAATGCACATGGTTCCAATACATTTATATATAATAAAGATAAGCAGGGTGCCTCGAGAAAATTCTAATTTTTCAAAGGGTGCCGTGAATCGGAAAAGTTTGGGAGCAGCTGAAATAGCACGTTTGATGGTTCTTGGTGGTTTAAGCTCACCCGGGAGAGTGATTTTTTTTTTTTTTTTACATTTCTTGTTGTTTTTTTTAAATGCGTCTAGGTGTCGTACATCCTTGAAAATTTGTATACATACTGTAATCAATGCACACTTTGACCTTGTACAAAATGTTTCAGGGATAAAGCATATCTTAAGCTTTATTTTAAAATTTCAATTTTATAATTTTTTGACTAAAAAAATAGCAGTCATTGAACTGGCCGGCCAACAACAAATTGAATTACGTTTCATGTAATACGATAAATTTATTAATTCAACATTATCAATCAACTCCAACATTACGAGCTGAGATTATTTAATAAAAGCATAACTTCTGTCGACCAATTCCGCAACTACCTTTTTTTTTTTGAATTATGACTTCAATAACGTAATGTTTGTTTCCAAAGTGCAGACGTCACTGATTAACTCTACAAGTGGGCACATTTTTATGGGACTGTGGAAAAACTCAGTAGCCGAATGGAGCTCCAAATTTTGCCGAATGGAACTCCAACCTTTGCCGAATCGTCAGACAAAATTTGCCGAATAAAGACATTTTGGGGAGGTCACAGGGACCTCCCAAAAATGTCCTCCCATCTGGGTCCCCTTTCCCCCCTCCTGTCCCCTTTCTGCTATTTATCACATCCAAAACTCAATTGAAAAACTATTCTTCTGTACATTAAACGACACATAAAATGTAACATGTTTTAATGTGAATAATGTCAAGCATAAAGATAGTTTTCCGGGGAATATTTAAATAACGGAAACAAAAGCATCGTCACACAGCCAAGGCCCGATCAAGACAAACTGGTGCCCAGGTCCTGAGTAAAAATTGGTGCCCCCCCCCCCCATGAGAAAATCAGCACAATTTCAAAGTCAATGTTTTATACTAGAAACCTACACACTACTACAGAAACCTGGGATTTGAATACCAAACACTTAATAGTCACCATACTAATCATAGTTAAAATTGCCTTACCTTAAGGTGAAAATGAATTAAAAAACAATTTAAAACTGCAAAAATAGCAAAAAAAAAAACTAATTCTGACATTAAGCTTTAAAAGAGCTTCTTTCTGGCTTTAACAGAGGCAAATGTGTCGATCACATCATCGAAATCTAATTTTGATGTTACAGAATTTTCAATGGTCAATAAGAAAAACGCCTGTAAATTATCCTGAAAAATGCAGCTTCTCAAACGAGTATTGATTCTTTTCAAAGCTGAAAAGGAACGTTCACTTTAACAGGAAAAAAAAAAGGAAGGAAGGAAGTTAATTTAGGCTATTTTAGTGCCCCTAAATTTGTGGTGCCCAGGTCCGCGGACCCGCCAGACCGTGCGTTAATCAGGCCCTGCACATAGCGTGGTCTGTCATGAAGTAAAGACATTGCGGTTTGGTATTCCAACTCTTGCACAAGATGGATAATCTCCATTGCGAGGAGGAACCGTTCCGTAAAAAGTGAACGGCACACGAGAGTGACAATGACTGTATTTACTTCGCCCCCTGATGTACCTTAAATGGCGTCATCAGCCACAGATGGAAGTCGTAAATGGCCTACAAAATGCCCGTTCAAACCAATAAAGCAAGATGTTGCATGGCGACATGGAAGGGCAGGGTTATTATTTCATGTTAACGACACCGCGCTCTGACTCGTAGATGTATAGATAAGATATGGCGAGAGATATGGGACCGGAGCATTTGCTAGGGTAGATTTAAAATGAAAGAAGAAAGTGAAGAAAAAGTAAGCAGATTTATTTTCTTTGAAATAGAACAAATGAAATGTGCTGTGTTTCAAGTTAATTTCTTCAGGATAGGTTATGGCTCTCTTGTGTGGCCACCCAATGAGTTTCTCCTATTCCAGTTTTTTGGAACTTGAAATGAAATTTTTCTGTTTTCTCAAACTAAAGTAAAAGTCTTCATTTTTTATGAAACCGATTTTTTTTTTTTTTTTTTGTCATTTGTAACTACACACATTATAAAATAATATTATCTGCAAACGGTGGATGGGAAGCAACATCCATACTCCAAGAAAACATTCGAACGCTTCATTTATTTAAAAAATTATTCGTGTTGCCATTCAAAAAGCAAATAGTTCTGACGATAAAAAAAAAAGTGATGAATAGCAAAGAATTTTAAAACATTACAAACGATAAATTAGTTAATAGAAAATAAATGTAAAGCATTGTAACTATGAATATTCACAAATAGTGTACCTCCTTTAAAAATAAACACTAAGCCGCTAAACTCGCAGGGACTAGAAATTCCCCTTAACTTCAGGATGGCTCACATTTTGAGTAGTGTTAAATTTAATCATTTTAAAAGCTACCTTAGATCTGCAGCAGACGCAGTATGGAATGAAGAATTAAATTGTCCCGTCGTCCGTCTCTGAGGCGAGTATAACTTGGTTAATAGTAAAGGTAGTGTGCCTGATAGTTTAGTCGACCTGAACACTTCAAGCATGATGTCAAAGTATGAATCTATTGTCTTTTATTGTTTTCTTTATTGTATGTTATAGTTTTTTTTCTATTGCATTATATTTGTTCCAAATGATCCAGAACAATACCTAAAAACCAGCGCACCAGTATTCGTAAAATGTAAAAAATAAAAGCTAGTCTGACCACCGATGTTGTGCAAAAGCAAACATACGGTTTATTGGCGGAAATAGACGCATCTACTAGTTTACAGGGTTGGTAGTTTGTTCGTTACAGGTGTGCACTTTTGCCTCGAAAATATTTAGCCGTAGTTTTGTAAAAATGACAATTTGTTCACGACAATAATTTTTCGAATCTAAACCATATTTGGGGCAGTGAGAAGCAAAGGGATGTAAGTAGACATTTTCAAGCTTTGAGTAAAACGCGTTTAAAGATAACGTCATAGGTAAGCTTTCATTGAAAATTTTCTAAATCATGCTGTCTACCAGTACTATCTCCTGCCCCAAGACAGAGGAGAGGTTCACCTACCATTTGTGTACTGGTTACGTCCAAATTTTTAATTTTGCCACTTACATCCCTTTTACTTCTCACTACCTCATTTGATCTATATTCTCACAACAAAAATTAATTGATTTTATGTTTTTACAACATAATATTGAGCTTGGAAATCTCCGAAAGGAATGAAAAAAAGAAAAAAAGATTTTGTTGTTGTTTCCATAGGAACTCTTTTCGTATCCTCTCACTTTCAACTCAGAGAACGCAATATTTTAATAAGAGCTCTAGATTCAGTCAGATAGAATTGTCCTAACTTGGCCGCTTGCCAAATTCCACGTTTTCTGTGGTCATACGTTCATGGGCGGACGTATAACTGAAGAAAAAAAACTCCCCAAAGGATTAAATTTCTTCATTCCAAGCTTGCATGTTGCAACTCAGCACATCAAATCGTTAAGGGTTATTTGTTTATATTCTTTTCTTCTTTTTCCCCTTATTTGTTTGTTTGTATTTCTGTATTTTTTTATTTTATTTTTCTTAGTTTATTTGTTTATTTTTTGAGGTATGTATCTTTTTAAAGCTTTGGAAAACCTTATTGTTTTTGAGTCATTTACATTATTTTTGCATTGGTTATCTCAGAAAAATTACAACTCATCGAAAACAAAGCTACAAGTGTAATGAAACAAAACCTTTAAATTGTTGCTCACGACTTATTTCACGATGCTCGATGAATAAAAAGTAACAAATTGAGCAGTCTCAGTTCACCACTGACCGTGTTTCCTTGAAAATATCTCGTATTTCACATTATGAAACAATCTTTGTTTTCTTCCTGTTTTAGTTTTGCTTCTCAATTCTTGTTTTTGCCATTTTCTTCCCCCTCATCCTAGCTGGAAAAAAAAGCCTCGATTCCTATCTTTGGATATGATATATTGCCTAAAATGATTCTTTTTTCTTTTCTTTTTTTTTCTCGCTTACTTTACTTTTGTAAGACACGTGTAACCAGAAAAGTACATCATGTCCAAGGTTAGTTGGTATGTGATTTTCCTCTTGATGCATTATTCAAGTTTTCCTCACAATTATAAATTTATTTGTTCATATGAAATGGAAAAACCCTGAGTTGGGAAAAAACCGGGAATAAATCGGGGTGTTTTGGTGTGGGAGTTATCCTCAAAGTCTTTCCAAAACATGGGAATTTAGGAATGTTTAATTTTTTCCCAAATAACTTTTATTGCACGTTTTTTCCCCCACTACTCTTGATAAAAACCTTCAACAAAAATTGAAAAAAAAAATCGAAATAAAAATAAACAGATTCAAGAAAAAAATATTTTTAAATTCAATCAAGTATTGTTAATCCTCCGTTCAAGTAACAAAAATTGTAAAATTGCAAAATATTTCATGCAATTTCATTTTCCATAAAAGATGCAGTTGCATTTATATTTTTTGCCTGAATTGTTTGATGATAAAAACAATCAAACGAACTTTTAGCACTAACTCATATCTGCATAAAACCTTACCCAATATTTTTTCATACGTATCATGTTTCCCCCAGAAGTAATAAAAAATTCAGCATTGTCAAAGCTAAAAAATACTGCAAAGTGAAAAAGAAGCTAGTCTTAGACAAGCACTTGTGAAAATTAATACATAAACCAATATTTAAATGATTTCTGTCCTTCAAACTTCTCAATGTTCCCGAAATATTCAGCCTGCATAACAGCTAAAGTCGTCAAGACGTTTTGCAAGAGTTCGGTATTTTTTACCATTTACATAGAAAATATCAAGAAAAGTTTTTTGCAAAAACAATACTGATTTTCCACCTATGACTTTCTTTCTAAAGGACAGAGATAGTCAAGCAAAGATAACGGTAAAACCAAGTTACAATACAACAAGTTTAAAAAAGTGACAAATTATAGATTGACAAAGAAACAAAAAAAAGAAAGAAGAAGGAAAGCATCGTTACAAACAAAGAATGTTAGCTGTTTGGAGAAGCCGATTACTAATAAAAACGATGATTCGTACGGTCAATTCAAGCATGTTTTGTTCCCTACATAGTTGGTTTTACTGTCAGTCTATGCTGTATGTAAGGAAGCCAGCTAACTCGCCTGGTAGGAATAGTGTAAGATTCGATCTCATTTGACGGGACGTTTAGCATTTGATCGACACAGAACAGTGGGGCCAAATCTATAGCCTCCGAAGCTTGTCCATGTGGCTCGTTGTTTTGTTTAATGTTCCAAATAGAATACCATGATTTTGATTGTCACAAATATTGAGGTAAATATTCAAATTGGTTCCTAGAAAACGGATGCAAACTTCGCATTAATGAAAATCATCGTGTGCATCGTGTAATGATGGCAAGGCAATTCCACGGGCAACTGACTGGCATTTATAAGCAAAAGCAATGCGTATTTTGTAACATTCAATGCAAAATATTCGTTGTGCGAACGAACTTTTGCCCTGGAATATTGCATTTTTAAGCTAAATTTAACAGTATAATGGGGTGGTTTCCTTCAGTCAAAAGTACTACTTTTAGAAATGGATAGAATGAGCAAAAAAAAAAATGACATGGACCCAGAAAATACTTTTATTTTCCAACAGTTTTTTTTTTTAAATTAATTTTGTAAAATGTCCGATTTTTCAAACAAGGCGTGGTCGTTATGACGTCACAAATGATGCACTTTGGCGCATCTTTCTACTACGTTTCCACGTTATGATAATCAAGCAGCGAATTAAAATTGCGCTCTACGCTTGATATCAACCATATTGTTGCCAATACACGTGAGTAAAATGCGAATTAAATATTTTGTTCTGTGACTGGCAACATTGAATGGCATTTCATCATTTGTGATGTCACACGACAGAAGTGTAAACAATGAAAGCGCACCGATTTAAGTAATTTTTTAAAAATATTAAATTAAATATATTATTTAAAAATGGTCAGATCCTATGTTTTTAAGCATGCTCTTTCAGAAAAAAATACTTTTAAAATTTTGGAAACGACCCCATTGTATGACCGAAAAAATCTTGGATGATTTTTAAATATTTATTAAAAACACGGTTAATTTAGTTATACCATTGAGTTAAGCCTACAAAAATACAATATTCTAAGGGGAAAGATTTTTTTACAGTGTATATTTTTGCGTTGAATATTACAAAACACCTATTGTTTTGCTTCAGAAACATCAGTCAGTTGCCCGTGAAATTACCAGCAGTAAGCCTTAACTTGTAATTTTCTGTCCCATTTCTTTTCTTTCTGTTATTTAAGAAAAAAAATAAAATAAGATATTTTCAAACTTTACGTGTTCTGACTGACCAGCGAGACTCATCTGAATTTGTGGTCTGACCCTCGGGTAAAAAAAAAAGTTGGCCGCCTCTGGTATAGAAGAATCTTTTAAGGTTGCAAAATACAGCCTCAACAAAAGTTGCGATTTTAGACAGACCATTCAAAACATTATACACAAACACATGTGCTTTTGTTATAGCGATTATACAGTCGAACCCGCTTAATGGAATAGCCACTTTGCCATGAAAAAATATTCTAATTAGCGGGATATTACATTAACCGGGATCAATATAACTCATTACATTGGTTTGGTTCATTGAAAAGGTATTATATTAAGCGGAATATTCGTTTAACCGATATTCCAATAAGCGGGCTCGACTGTATTACTATTTTTATCAATACACAAAATATCTTATCCCTATTTATATTATTACTAGCATTCCCGTACCCGGCATTGCTCGGGTAATGGAATTAGCTGGGTTTAACAGTGCTTGGTGCACTTAGTTTCGAAAATCCCCTATAGTAATACTTATTACCTATATTTTTTTCTAATTTCGGGAGGATCCCGGGGCCCCTGGACTCTTTATATGTATGCCCTTGTCCTTAACCGATCTTTAACTGTTATTAACGATCCTTTTAAAGTATTGATTATATTTGCAAACATAGGCCATCCACATTTTATTGATATACCTATGTTTAAGCAAAAACTTCTTTGTATACAACATTTTTAGTTTTTTTTTCTGGTGCTAAAATTATTAAGCTGACTTTGGAGCAAGCTACATAAAATTGGCCGTGTGAAAAAAAGTCTTCTCTTAAATCGATCCCTGCTACTTTTAATGTCTGTATTTGTGACTTATTAACGGTTATTGCAAAGCAAAGTTTTACAGGAAACTGCATTCTTCTAAATTCAAAAGGATAGTTCGCCTGTGATGATGCTCTTAAAAACTTCGTTTCTAGTTTTGAAAAATGAAAGCAAAAGACAGAAAAATCATTATTTGACTTGAGAAAAGCTTCGAAGAATCACGTGAGAAACAAAAACAATATCAAATTTAAAATTTGCTATCGAGCAAAAGTTGAGATGAAGTACTGAATAATGATTTGAATGGAGGAAAGTCTCCGAAAATAAGGAATTTAAATTTCAGTGACAGGTTTTAATTTCACAGAAATTAAAGGGTTTTAATTAATTTCTCCTGAACTAATTGATATTTCGAAAAATCCTTTCTTAGTGGATATTTTCGTAATCATGTGGACATGCCTGCCAAATTTCAAGTGTGAGGCTTCAGTGGTATTGGCTGTGCGTTGATATATATATATATATATATATATATATATATATATATATATATATATATATATATATATATATATATATATATGTGTGTGTGTGTGTGTGTTATTTCAGGACATTGATTTTTATAAATTAAGATTATTTCAGTTCCTTTACTGTTTCATTTTTACTTTCTTCTATATCTAATATATAGAAGAAAGTATTGGATTCGTGCAAATTTTCGAATTTCGAATTTTGACGGATTCGAACGTTTTGAGGTGTGCTGAGTCCATTTCGACTATTTTTGCAAAATGTCTGTCTGTCTGTGTGTGTGTATGTATGTATGTGTGTGTATGTATGTATGTGTGTGTGTGTGTTACGTCTGTGTGTGACCAGTTTTTTGTGGCCGCTCTACAGCAAAAACTACCGCATGAAATTGACCGAAATTTGGTACACATATGTGCCCCTATTTGAACTTGTGCCCATTAGTTTTTGGCGCGAATTCCTCCAAGGGGGGTGGAGCAATGGGACGTTTTTTGAGTTACGCGTGCTTGCTATTCCTCAGGAAGTAACTGGCGGAATCAAACAAAATTTGGTCCATATATTGCCCCTAACAGGAGCAGGTGCTGATTCAATTTTGGTGTCAATAGCTCAAACGGGGGTTGAGTTATAGAACGTTTTTTATCGTCAATTGTGACTGCTGTATCTCAAGAAATAACGAACGGAATCAAACAAAAATTTTTTGACAAGTAGCCCTTAGTGGGTATAAGAGCTGATTTTATTTTGGTGTCAACAGCTAAAAGGGGGGTAGCGCAATCGCCCGTTCTTTTTTTTCATTGTGAGTGCCCTATCTCAAGAAGTAATGCTACGTTCTGGTTGAAATTTGGAATATATGTGAATCCATACGTAAACAGGCTTTGGTTCAATTTTGACTCCAATCGCTCCAAGAGGTGTTGATTTTTTTTTTCGAATAAAAATAGCTTTAATAATGCAACAATAAGAAAGATAAATCGTAATAGATTGTCGTCTGCGTATTTCTCGTGATTTTAATTGTATGGAAATGATCGGAAATATTATCTCAATGATTTAAAATTTTTAACTGTTGCCATCTTATGTTTGTTAATAAATAAAATATTTGTAATTAATTGAAGTAAGGCTTTTAAAGTAACTTTCAATTTTCGCTCTTTGTTTTGCTTTTACACTAATTCAGACATTGGGATGGTCGTCAAGTTTTTGCATGCGTAATTTTGTTTTTGTTAGGAATATTGCTTCCTCGTCAAGCATGAGGAGGGATCAGAAAAATTAAAAATATAGAAGAAAGTTTCGTGATGGCCACAACATACTAGTTACTTAATTAGTTTCATATGGGGTTAATAAATTACTGTATATTCGATATTACGATTGTTTATCTATAACTTGTTTCAAAACGCATCAATATTATTTTGTTGTAATTTTCTCGACACATTTTATATGATTCATCATATTGTTAGGTTGAATGGATATTATTATTCTGTTCAAAGCATACATATTATTCTGTTCACGTAAAATTTCTCTTCTCTCCAAAAACATTTTTCTATTGTTCAGAAGAATATTATTGTTCTGTTCAAAGGATATTATTTTTCAGTTCAAAAGATTATTATGATCAAAAAATAGTATTCCACTCAAAGGATATTGCTGCTATGTGTTCAATGGGTACCATTTTCTGTATAAAAGTACGGATTCATTTCATGATTACTATTTGAGATGCACTTGCAAAGCTTTTGCTACAAACTTTTCCCTTCTCCACAACGTTTTTTTTTTATGCATGCAATAGCGCTGGCGTACGCAAATTGAAACCAACACATAGTTGATGACTTGGGATCCTTTGATGAGTTAAAAACTTCTTTTCTGATTGTTATTCTGTTTACAGAACTGATATTTTTGGCAGGGGAAATCTTCAGTTTACCAAATAAAATTCCGAATTTTGCCCGAATGATAAATATGAGCATGCAATGACCTACATCTAACAAGAAGAGACATTCGGCATAATTAAAAGAATAAATAAAAATATGAGAAAAACATTAATTACAACATTGCAACACTGTCCGAATTTTTCGAATCGTCAGATAGAATTTGCCAAATGAGTTAATTTTTGGGAGGTCACAGTGACATCCTGTGACCTCCCATCGAGCACTCTCGTCTGTTTGAGCAAAACAACAACTGACAGATAAGATTGCACTCCAGTTAGTAAAAAAGCTCAGTACTAGCCATGCGCCAGCGTGTGTTCGAATCGAATTGACGCACTTCTCGTTGAATTACCATTTCATAAAAATAGAGTAATAGTCACGTAAGATAACAAAGAAAATTAACATGGCGGATAGTTATAGATTAAAAATAAATCGTTTGTTTTGAAAAGGTAGCATCTCTATTTTTTGTCTCATCTGTCTCAATTGAAAAATAAAAACTCTCCATTTCAATTTCCTGTTTTTTTGTGACATTATCAATTACTATTTTTGCAATTACCTACCAAAGCAAAATACTAAAAGAACAGTAGCGTTTTCCAAACTTTCACGAGTCAGTTTTTTTCTTTTAATCGTTTCGAAATTAACCTTTGAAATACTGTTTCGATCAATTTTAATCCTAAAAAATTCAGAGCAATGAGACTGCTAATAAAGCGACGAAGGTATATTTTAAGTTCACCCCATTACTGTTGACCATTAACTGAGAATTGATTGGCATATGGTTGCCAGCATTGATGCCGCACGCGATATGGAAAAGGTGTGTTCCAAAAGGTTGAACTGGGCGTGCCCCCCGCACCAACTGCTGCAACCTTGAACGGTGTACCTCTTAACGATTATATCTCTTTTACCATGTTCGAATGGGCTGGCTTTCATGTTGACTGTGACGAAGTTTATTTGTTAGGCGTCACGCACTATGACTGATCCGCTCCGATCGCTTCTCAGATACATATTCGATAGAGAATCATGAAGTATTATGTGCGAAATAACTCAGCCGTAGAAAAAACATTCGTTTCTTTTCATCATTTGAAAAAATCGAAAGGATTTGGGGTTTATAAATTGTTCTGCTTGTTTTGATTTATTTACCCAGAACTGAGTGTTCTTCTTAATGTTTCAATAGCAAATTCGGTTTTCTTATGCCTATAGATGACTTCAGGGCCGCAGGGAAAGAGTTTTCAAGCAGACCCACTTCGAAGTAACATTTTTGGAAGAGCAGAAACTCTAAATTTGCCAAATGGAACTCTTAAGTTTCGGCGAATGACGATAATTTTGCCGAATTGTCAAAGAACATTTACCGAATGATGATAATTTTGCCGAATCGTCAGACATCATTTTCCGAATGGTGATAATTTCGCAGAATCATCAGAAAAATTTGCCGAATAAGGAAATTTTTGGTAGGTCATAGTGACCTCCCGTGACCTTCCATTGGGGTGCCCCTGGTTGGAGGTTGATCTCGCCGGAATCTTTATATTGCCACAAAGTCAATTCTTCTCCCAGCCGGTGTGGCGTGATCGGGTAGGCTTCGGACTACCACCTCGACGACCTCGGTTCGAAACCGACCGCGGGTCGGTGATTTGAAAAGAGAATTAATCGTATGTTCTTGTAGTTACCTTTATTTGTTTTATTTCCTGTTCTAGTAGTTTCTAGAATGTTCCAAAACATGTAAATTTAAAATATGCAAATCTTGCATTCTGGAATCTTCGATCACTGTATATAAGTGACTTGTTTCTCTGTCTGAGGTGGTTCTCAGCCGAGTGTAGCTGTGGTGCTCTGTTAATAAACTACGTCTCTTGCTTTACCTAGAGTGTTCACTTGGTCTCCTTACACTATCTACGTGACATTTCTGGTGGAAGCGCCGGGTAATCCTTCTGCATCCTGGAATCGACTGGACTCCGAAGGAGTAATCGCTTACGAGAAATTCCGCCTGAGTACGGACTATTCACACCGCCTGGCCGAGTAAAGAAAACCAAGGACATGTCCACGGATACTAATACGTCTGAGACCAAGCCAGTGCTAGCCACTCCACTTGTGCAGCAGATCAGAAATCCTTCCGTCTTTCGCGGAGAACCTGGGCAAGACCCAAACAAGTGGCTTAAGGAGTATGAAAGGGTTGCGCATCATAATAAATGGGATGACCTTTTCTGCCTGTCGAACGTTTACTTCTTCATGGACAGTACTGCTCGGCAATGGTTCGAGAATAATGAAGACAAACTGACTTCCTGGGAGCTGTTTAAGGCCGAATTAGGAAAAATCTTCGGCGACAGCAAACATGCAAAGCAAAAAGCTGAAGAAGAACTGAAGAAAAGAGCCCAAAGGCCTGGAGAAAGCACGACATCTTATATCCAAAGTGTTCTGGGACTTTGTCAAGAAATAAACCCAAGCATGTCAGAAGACGACAAGGTTTCTCACTTAATGAAGGGGGTAGCAGAAGACATCTATCAGACACTGCTAACCAAAGAACTGAAAACCACCGGGGACTTTATTAAGTGGTGTCAGTACATCGAGGACATGAAACAAAAGCGGGTTGCTCGAGTGAAATTCGATCGCCTGCCGAACGTCGTCCCGATATCTTCAATGGACGAAGAGACGGACTTAGCTGCACTTATTCGCCAGATAGTGCGAGAAGAGGTCCAACGCCTGCTCGCACCAAGTACAGAAGTTGCTCCGCAGCTGCAATCAATCGAGGCAATAGTCAGAGGGGAGGTGCAGGACGCCCTTGCACCTATCTCAACTTCATGTGACCCGTGGACGGTGGTGCAGAAACCACCACAACGACCCCAACTGCCCATCAGAAGACGACCAATACCCGTGGCCGAGCTTCGACCCAGGAAGACTGACATGTGGAGAACTACCGACAACAGACCTGTTTGCTTCCACTGTGGTCGCCCCGGACACGTCGTTCGGTACTGCCGCGAGCGACGAGCTGTTTTCGATGCTTACCGGACCAGCCGAGGAAACGCCATGGACAGCCGAGCCGAGACGAGGGATCACGTCGACTATAGTCAAGCAGCCGCCAGAAAAGTCTCGCCGAGCCCCACTAGAGGACGATCACCGACACGCCGCTACAGAACGCCGTCACCTTACCGCCGTCCCAGTGTCTCTCCTAGCCGTCGCCACGAGGAAAACTAAGACCTGCGACTTCCCTAGGAGGTGGGGTCGCCGCCGAAGAAAATCCTCCGACTGCTTCGAAGATGTCCGGAAATCATCTTGAGGTTATGGTCGATAATCATCCAGTACGTGCTCTTGTCGATTCCGGAGCATCTTCTTCCATTATTTCCGACCACTTTCGGCATCATCTCCGTAAAACTATGTTCCCGACCAAGGATAAAGTCTTTCTGAAAGTCGCTGATGGAACTTATGTCCAGCCGCTCGGGAAATGTGTGCTGCGCTTACAGATCAACGGACGTATCCAGCCTTTTGAATTTACGGTATTGCCGAGTTGTAGTCATAGCGTCATTCTTGGATGGGACTTCCTGGAAGCAACACAAGCCGTAATAGACTGTGGAAAATATGAGTTGACACTCGACGACACACTACTGGAAGTTCCAGAGCGTCAGACGTGGACTCTACATGCTATAGACGATTACACAATACCTGGACGTTCTATGGCTAAAATACTCGTCAACAGTGATAGTGGAGATCACAATACTGACATGATCGTTGATGGAAATAGAGTCCTGCTGTTAGAAAAAGAACTTGCACTTCCTGCTACAGTCATCACATTGCGTGACGGCCGAGGCGAACTGTGGATAGCCAATGGACAAGCTGCAGCTCAAATCATACCAAAGGGTATGGCTTTGGGCCATGCGGAAGCCATAAACAAGGACTATATCAGCACAATAAGCGCCACAGAAGCACCTAGCAGGGTTCAAACGAAAAGTAGTTACAGTTATGTCGACGACTTTAGTATGTTAGCACCGAATCTTACTGATCAGCAAAGAAAGAAGCTTTTAGACGTGCTTAAGAATTTCTCCGAAGTTTTCGATCAAGAGAGAGAATCGCGATCCCTGAGAGGGACGGTTAAACATCGGATTGACACTGGCGATCATGGACCTGTGAGCCAAAGGGCATACCGAGTGTCTCCCATAGAACGTCGCATAATCCAAGAAGAAGTTGATAAGATGTTAGACAGAGGAATAATCCAACCGTCTGAGAGCCCTTGGTCGTCACCAGTTGTCTTAGTAAGGAAAAAAGACGGAAGTTGGCGCTTTTGCGTAGATTACCGCCGTCTAAATAAAATCACTAAGAAGGACGTTTATCCTCTACCCCGTATAGACGACACTCTCGACTGCTTGAAGGGCGCCAAATTTTTCTCATCCATGGACCTCCGATCCGGATATTGGCAAATCGAGGTAGATGAAGCCGACCGTGAGAAGACGGCATTCATCACTCCGGAAGGCCTATATGAATTCAAAGTTATGCCGTTCGGCTTATGCAACGCACCTGCCACTTTCGAGAGAATGATGGACAACTTACTACGTCACCTAAAGTGGACGATGTGCCTCTGCTACTTAGACGACATCGTAGTGTTTTCTAAAACTTTTGACGAACACCTCACGAGATTAAGTACCGTTCTTGATTGCATCCGGGGAGCTGGCCTTGTTCTAAATGCCAAAAAGTGTACCTTCGCCGCCCAAGAAATTAAAATTTTAGGCCATCTTGTGTCCGAGGACAGTGTTCGCCCTGATCCAGATAAATTGCAAGCTGTCAGCTGTTTTCCTGTACCAAAGAATGTCCACGATGTTAGGAGTTTTCTAGGATTATGTTCTTACTACCGCCGTTTTATCAAAGATTTCTGTCACCAAGCTCAACCACTTCAAATGCTGCTGAAAGGCGACACAAAATTCTGCTGGGCTAGCGAACAGGCTAAAGCATTCCAGAAGTTAAAGGAGGCCCTCACCACGGATCCTGTCTTGGGGCTCTACGACGAGAACGCTCCTACAGCACTACATACAGATGCCAGCGGCTATGGAATTGGCGCAGTTCTCGTTCAAGTCCAAGGTGGACAAGAGAAAGTCATTGCCTACGCCTCACGGACGCTGACGAAGGCAGAGAAGAATTATTCCACCACTGAGAGAGAATGCCTCGCTGCTGTATGGGCAGTGCACAAGTTTCGTCCATACCTTTTTGGAAAGCCGTTCACCATTGTTACTGACCATCATTCCTTATGCTGGTTGATTGGACTCAAGGATCCGTCAGGTAGACTTGCTAGATGGGCATTACGACTGCAAGAATATGACGCCTCTATAGTTTATAGAAGTGGAAAGAAGCATAAGGACGCCGATAGCCTTTCCCGCTATCCGGTAGACGGAGTGGTTTGCAGTCCGGAAGAAGTAAATGCTCTTAGCTCATTCACCGATATACAGGCGCAGCAGATGAAGGATCCCGAGCTTGCCAAAATAATAAGAAGCAAAGAGAGATCCGAGCCGATTAAAAGTCATTACGAGTTAGTCGATGGAGTCCTTTGTAAGAAGAACTTCAATCCTGACGAGAAAATGTGGCTACCAGTTATTCCGAAGCACCTGCGCAAAGACGTGCTCCAGTACTTTCATGACACTCCTACCGCCGGACATCTAGGATTCTCTAGGACCTATGACAGGATAAGGAGACGATTTTATTGGCCAGGACTGTATCGTGCAGTTCGCCGATATGTTATGCACTGTCGGGAATGTCAACGAAGAAAAGCCGTTCCGCAACAGCCACCAGGTCATCTTGTACCTATACCTCCTGCTCCAGCACCCTTTCATAGAATTGGAATGGATTTGCTAGGTCGGTTTCCAAAATCATCTCTTGGCAATAAATGGATTATCGTCTGCACCGACTACTTGACCCGTTATGCAGTCACAAAAGCGCTACCAACTGCTGAAGCTCCAGAAGTAGCCAAGTTCCTACTTGAGGAAATTATTTTGAAACATGGAGCGCCAAGGGTAATTATCACAGATCGAGGACAAGTATTTCAATCTAAACTACTTTCAGAACTCATCCACCTGTGTGACGTAGCCCATCGAATGACGACGGCTTACCATCCCCAGACTAACGGGTTGACGGAACGTTTCAACAAGACCTTAGCCGACATGTTATCGATGTACGTCGACGTCGAGCATAGGAACTGGGATGAAATATTACCTTTTGTCACATTTGCATATAACACCGCTAAGCAGGACACTACAAGATTTACACCGTTTTACTTGCTACATGGACGAGAGGCTGAAACGACCCTCGACACGATGTTCCCTTTTTGCTCCGAGGAAACAGAAGGCGACTACGCGACTCGACTCGTAGTAAGGGCGGAGGAGTCGAGGCAGCTTGCGAGATTACGGACCAGGGAAGCTCAGGAAAAGGACAGAAGGCGTTACGATGCCAGACACAGGATGGTATACTATCAGCCTGGAGATCTCGTCTGGATTTTTACACCCGTAAGGAAAATAGGCCTGTCGGAGAAGCTCCTGAAAAGATACTTCGGGCCCTATCAAATCCTACGACAACTGTCTGACGTCACCTATGAGGTACAAGACTTTGATCCCAGCTCCAGACGACGTAAGCAGAAAGATGTGGTGCATGTTCTTCGCCTGAAGCCTTATTATGACCCAAAAGACCAAATAATGGTCGATCATGTTCTTTCTGACGAATCCGCAGAGGAAGACGCTACACCTATTCCAGAGAACACCCATCAGCAATTGTCCCAACACACTCGTTCAGGACCCATAACACGCTCAAGGACTAGAGCTTTATCCCAGGAATCCTGAAACAGCGAGACGCTGTTGGTCTGAGGAGGGAGCAATGCCACAAAGTCAATTCTTCTCCCAGCCGGTGTGGCGTGATCGGGTAGGCTTCGGACTACCACCTCGACGACCTCGGTTCGAAACCGACCGCGGGTCGGTGATTTGAAAAGAGAATTAATCGTATGTTCTTGTAGTTACCTTTATTTGTTTTATTTCCTGTTCTAGTAGTTTCTAGAATGTTCCAAAACATGTAAATTTAAAATATGCAAATCTTGCATTCTGGAATCTTCGATCACTGTATATAAGTGACTTGTTTCTCTGTCTGAGGTGGTTCTCAGCCGAGTGTAGCTGTGGTGCTCTGTTAATAAACTACGTCTCTTGCTTTACCTAGAGTGTTCACTTGGTCTCCTTACACTATCTACGTGACAATATTCAAGCCATACTGAAAATCTTAAAAAGTTGATAAAAAACAGAGACCGATAAAAATTTTAAAATATTGGTGCCCGGAAAAAAAAATTGAGGCTCCAGACAAATAATATCTCAGAGTTTATGGGAAAATCCAGTTTTCCATAGCTTCTGAAAAAAACTAGTCGCTAAGGTATTTTTTCTTATGCACCAGAGATTTGTCGGACCTTGTTGATAAGCAAATAAAGACTGTATGGCAGAACCCCCTAAATAAGAAAATTCTGACGCGTTATAACCCAACCCCCTCTCTACGCACCATGGGGGGGGGTAGGAGATTTTGGAATTTGGTGTATTAGATTTAAATAAACATTGTATTTTATATGTAGCGAGTGGAGAAAAATTAATTTGCAACTTCAAGTTAGACTTATGAAATTAAATGCTGGTGCTCATAAATTACATATTTTTGATCCACAATCAACAACTACAGTCCAGTCAAATCGGTGTTTTGGTCAAAATCATTTGAGGGAGTAAGAAGTAAAGAAATGTACATTAGGGCGTATCGAAAAAATCGAAATTTCCCAGAGCTCTAAGCGGTAGTGCGGAAACTTTCGGCCTATTAAGGCAACAGAAGATATCAACCTAGAATTTTAAAATTTCTCACCCATGTTAATGATGGCAGTTCACAACTTTTCCGCACTACCGCTAAAACATCTGAGAAATTTCGACTTTTTCTCGATACGCCCTAATGTACATATAGCAAAATTGAAACTTTGGAGATAACCAGTTTAAATAGTAGGGGAACCTCTCCTCTGTCTTGGGGCACGAGATAGTACCAGTAGCCCTGGTAGGTGTTACTGTACAGCATGATTTAGAAAAAAAATTCAATGAAAGCCTACCTATGACGTTATTTTTAAACACGTTTTACTCGAAACTTGAAAATGTCTACTTACATCCATTTGCTTCTCACTGCCTCATTTGTGGCTACCAGAGATTTATGGCCTATTTAAGTTTCGCGTATAATTAACAGGATTAAATTAAAGACCTGACGTCATGCTTCCAACGATTCTCATAGAACATTGTTTGATCCTAGACCCTAGACAAGTTGACTTTGGCCTCCCTTCCAACCTCAAAACTCACACAAATCGAAACACTTTTTTCTTAGTACAGTGAAACCTGTGCAAGTTGACCACTTGCGGTGCATTACTTTAGTGGTCAACTTAAGCAGGTGATCAACTTACAGAGGTTGAATTATATGATATAGGTATAATTCTGTGCCTGAAAATAGCGGGCAACTTAGACAGGTGTTCAACTTACAAAGGTGGTAATTTAACAGGTTTTACTGTATCTAAGAAGATCGGAGTATCTTTTACACACGGAGAGAAAAAGTTATTATGAATAGCATCGGTTGTTTAGTTGTTTCGTGTAATGAAAGCGCATAGTCTGAAAAGGTGATACCCTGTATTGTTTGAAAGTTTACAATATCTGCTGAAATACCAGGATGCTTTTTTTAAATTTTCAATTTAATAATTTAAGCTTTTTTTTTTTTTTTTTGCTCTTTTCTGTATAACTATGTATGCTGTGGTCATCATGAAACTTTCCTCTATATCTAAATCGATTATTTCAGAAAAGGCGTAAGTCCTAAATCAGTTCATCTTATCTTATGAACTGTTGGATCTAACGTTTAATCGCTCATGTAATCACACTGCCAAAATTTTGCTATTCGCAAAAGTGGAATGATTTCGATAACTGGGACATTGGCAATCATAATTCATCGCCGTTAAATTTTTGGCACCAGTCCCTGCGCGAGGAATGTTTTTCCTTTGCATAAGTAAACAAAGAATCGGAAAGAATCTATTTACAGAGGGTTACCATTTAACAACATGGTTACCAAAATAAAATTATTTACGCAAAAATTTGACGATCGTGCCAATTTCCGAATTATAGAAATATCACAGCAAAAGGGACATCCAAGAGCAAAATTACAAAATATTTTTAAAACCTTGCTTTTATTAATTACATACCGTTTTTTTTTTTAAATATAGAGGATTTCAAAAGGTAAACTTTTTTACATCATTGAGATTTTTCCGATCATCAACAGCCCCCACAGGCATTCAATTTCACATTGATACGTTGACATCTCTTCACACTCCCAATATTAATTTTACCATAAAACTTCAGTGAGTTCAATGTTTATTGAGCAATCACGATTGCTTATTGCTTTCATTTGACTGTTTTGATGTGCTATCATTTTATTTTCCCGCCAGCACCCTCTGCAGCATCAACGTCGACCGGCTCCTCACGATGCTGCTCCTAAAGCTAAAGCCGTTTCCCCCGGTTGCGTCAATATCCTACACTTACACGCATACATACACGCATACATACAGACACCTACACATACACACACATCTACACACACATTCATGCCTGCACACAGACACAAACACCTATGCTTACACACACATACACATCCCCCCTACCACAAACACTCATGCACATAACTACCCACACACTCATACCTGCACGCAGACACTAACACGCACGCCTACATACACACACACACACACACACACACACTCGTGATTGCGAAAAACATAATTTGAATTCCAGATGTCAAAATTCAAATTATTTTTTTTCTTTTTTTTTTTAATTTAAGGTTGATGTGATGATATCTCATCACATTCAGTGATAGTTGGATTGAGAAACGTGGATTCTAATTCAAGTTCAATTCTTATTGATATGCTGATAATTCTTTTCGCTTCCAACCTTACTTTTGACGACTTAAGTGTGGATTGAAAGTTATTTAATTTTATATTGATGTGTTGATATCTCATAACACTCTCAACGTCAGGTTGCCTTGGTTCCTCCGTCGTCCCTGGAGTCGACCTTCACGCGGCGCACGGATTTTCGTGACTCCGTGACCCGCCGCGTAACCTACTCACGCAAAAATGCCGACGCCGTGGAAGAAACTTCGAAGCTTGTTGCGAAAATCTAAAGCAAGTGATCGATGGGTTGACGGCTGCGAAACACAATTAGAATGGGCACGAATGAAAGAAATAACATCTTCCCCAGTCAAATCCGACGTGGACAGCCCCAACAACCTTCGCTATGTAGAACCGTAATAAGAATAGAACTGAATAGAATTCTTCAAATCCGGATGGTCCCGTTCTACATATGTGGAGATAGTACGTGGAATGTACCGACAACCTGATTGAGACGTTCAGAGACTTCAGCTGTGAACCCATCAGCCTGGAACAGTTCGTAACCGAGCTGGCCTCTCAAAAAGGCTTCTGATACCATTTTTGCTGATTCTCATGTAAAATGACCCGGAAAATACAAATATGACCTCCGCTTTCCCCATCACCAACCATGTTTTGTAAATGCCTTCATTTGTAACTGTGGTTTTGCCATGGCTGCGGAGCCGAAAGGATAATGGCCGACTCGACTCATGGATTTTGAAACGTCCGACTCCGATTCCGGATTTTTTCTTTCTTTCTTTTTTTTTTTTTCAATTTCCCCCTTTCGTGGGAAAGGGGACCTCTAAACAGAGATGGAAATATTAATTCCTTTTCATAAAATTTTCGCGTTGTATTTTACTGTAAACCTAAGATGCATACAACGTTAGAAAGTGAATTTGAAGATCAAATTTTCCAATAGTTACGATTTTAAAAGTGAGATTACTTGAAAACCCTCTTTTTTTTAAGCTGAAAAAGATTAATTTGCTCCCCTTTAATGATTAACAAATAGATTTTTTATCAAATCGTGGGCTTTCAATTTCTGAAAGCTCTAAATGGAGAAAAGAAAGCTTTTTTGCAAAGTCAAAGATCCTTTCTTGAAAGTGGAAGGTCTGCCCCCAGTTGCCACCCATCTGGTGGGTGATACCCCAAGTTAATTTCAGAATTGATAAAAAATACAAATACTTTAATTCCGAAAAATTTCCCTAATACATCTTAAATTATATTACATCTATAAAATTTAAACGTAAGTAGGGGACTATATTGCGGAAAGAAGCCGGGTACAAAACCTGTGAAGTTGACCACCCTTGTAAGTTGACCTCTTTTTTCAGGCACGGAATTAGCTCTTATCATACAAATCAACCTCTGTAAGTTGACCACCTGTTTAAGTTGACCACTAAAGTAGTGCACTGCAAGTGATCAATTTACGCAGGTTTCACTATACACGTTTATTGGCTACTTTAGACTTTACCTTAATATCAAGATTTTAAGATTATCTGCAATTATTTAAGTGTTGTAACCAAGTAATCATACACTTATTTTATTTCTTACTTTTTTAGTGAGAACTAAACTTATAGCTATGATCTTTAAGTTTAAAAAACATATTTTATCGCATCTTTTGGATTCGTGTTTTCGCGCCAAAACTTATTCGAATTTACCGAACACCCTTAGAAGTTTCTTTCCGAGCTACGGATCCCGACTTGCTCAAGGGAAGCACTCCTTTTACTATTTCGTGATTGAGATCGAAGTAAATATATATATATATTATATATATATATATATATATATATATATATATATATATATATATATATATATATATATATATATATATTTTTTTTTTTTTTTTTTTTTTTTTTTTTCTTAATTGTAAGTTTTTCTGTATATGTTAGGCAACTAAACCGTTTGCTGACAGTTGCTATTAGTTAAAGAAAGTTAAAAAACAATCAAATCAGCGGATTGGCGGAAGTAACTATTTCTGAAAGTGTAAGCTCGATAAATAAAGAAGCTAGCTAATTGCCAATGGCAGTTATTTACAAATTGTAGGTCTTTATGCATAAATCGTACTAATTTCTATTCTTTTTTTTTTTTTTAATGTAAGCAGAGTAAGTTAAAATTAGAGGAAGAAAAGAAGCCCGGAGTCGGAGTCGGTATGTTTTCCAACGATTCCGACTCCAACTCCTTCACCCCAAAATCATTCCGACTCCGACTCTTCGATTCCGACTCCACAGGCTTGGTTTTTGCTGCCCCACAAATTAATCACAAGCGAAAATATCCCTTCTATGAGTGCATCAAGCCTTATAAATGCATGATTTAGCTTATTGGTATGAAATGCTTTAACAGGGACCACAAGTCAGTGACTTATGGTCGAAAAATACAGTGTTCCACCCTGTCACTTCAAGAAACGGGACATTTCAGTATGTACGGGGACAACGGAACAGTATACTTGAAAACGGGACTGTCCCGTTCAAAAGGGGACGTATGATAACCTCAGTGCCTCAGTTATTCTGTTATTGTTTTTTCCCACATCATATGGTATGAACTGATGAAGAGAAAAACTTACTTGGTAAAAATAAATAAAGTATATTGTGAGGTCAATCTATTCTTTCTCACACTAGTGTAACCAATACCAACTGATTAAAATTTAGATCTTTACTACCAAAAATATGTAATTAAATATGTAATGGCTTTTTACAATTCCCGCGGTCTTGTATGTAGGCCAAGGCGTCTTATTAACAGAAAGAATTATTTTTAAATGCTCATTAATGGGCTATTAATTCGCCACAATTTCGTCTATGAAGTTCCATTTAGAAATTCAGCTATTTATTTGTTTAATGTGCACTAAATTCGTCAAAATGGTCTCATTTCGGTTGCTGGGAAAAGTCGAATCGTTTGCCTATTGTAACAATGCCTTCTGTTTCTCTGGAAATGTTCGGCCATAATTCAAAAATTCCGTAGCAATCGTTGAACCGATGATTAGCTATCAGCTTGGAAAAGTGTTTTATTGTACCGCTGAAGCGTATCCAATCAATGGGGTGGGCTTTTCTTAACCTACATCGGGCAGGGATTTTGCAGACGACCCATCTGGCGTCCAATTAGACCTGGATTTGGAAAGTATTCCTCCGTGGATTAAACACTCCGATTACGGAAAAGTGGTGGCAGTTTCAAGCGGTAATAAATAGGCAGTAATCTGTTTTGATAGGTCAGGAAAAGTGTTTGCATTGTTTATTAATAAACGTCTATTGACAGCTGAGTCGGACTGTTGGACGTTTTCCTGGTCCCGTCAACAGCTCGGTCAAGCGCATCGAAAACATCCTGCGATTTGGCACCGAGAACATAGACCTCGCTATTCATTGCTGGATTGATTGACGCGGTGGGCCTTAAGCTCACCGATTGGTGCTTTTTTCTATTTGCAAATGATGATGGAGCACTGTTCGTGCTTGCACTTTTAATTGATTTTTAAAGTATTTTATTTGTTTGTGGTAACGTTGAAACACGTTCAAGTGTTACGCAACTGCTTTGTTAGAAATTTGTATGCTCAAAGGCGTTCTCACCTGAAGTAGGAAATCTTGAGAAAATTTGATACCCGAGACTGTTGATTTTTTTTTTTAATTGCCGTCTAAGTTTTGACTCCAAACCCTAGGCACTAATGGCTTTGTTTCCTTCTCGATGTAGCTAAACAGAAACTATTGATGTGCAAGATCTTAGTTGCCGAAATAACTTCTTGATTTCAGTATTTTCCCCTTTCTATTGCCAAAAATTTAGAATTAGAAGTTTAAAATTTAAAAAAAAAATTGTCTTAACAACCATTAATTCACAATAAAAACATTTGGGCATTGAATTGATTTCACTTTGGTTCAGTTATATTTATCTCTGTCTTGCACCAATATTAAACTCCGAGATACAGTATATTGTTCTTAATAAAAACTTTTAACCAATTTCTTGAAACCAAAAATCAAGAACATATTCAGAATCTGTACAGTTTTTACTTATTTATTTGTTTATTTATATTTATTTATTTATTTATTTTTTGGCACCAAAACAATATCTTTAGTGTAGTTGGTTTCTTAGATACAAATGTTTGAAATTCTCCTCGTGTGCTTTGATGTAAAATTATTTAATTATTTTTGAATTATTCAAGAAATCGCTTTGAAATAGCTAAATTTAAAAAAAAATCTTTTCAAGTTTTCCTTTTAGAGCTTCCTCCAACAAAGTTTGTTTGATGCAAATTCGCCTTTGAGTGCGGATTTATATTTGCCTTAAATATCTTCGCAGGCGCTAATGTAAAGTTTTTTTCAACTGTTCAAAATTGAACGAAAACTTGTTCAAACCATAAAATAAATGGAAATGAGATGTCCTCTCCAAGATTTTTCAAACAAAAAAAGTTTTTCCGACAGACAGACAAAAAATTTCTCCATTGCGAAACCTTACTTTCCAATTTAAAATTTTTCAGTACTTATTCAATTATTTCATCTTATTTTTACTTTTTTTCCCCCGCGATATTTTGAATATGTATTAAGCCTTTTCTCATGCTTTTTTCTTTTTATTTTTACTTTACGGGAAAGCAGGCTAAAAAACATTAAAACGTTGCTCAGCTTGTGTTTTTAACCGTGAAAAAAATGTTTTTTGAGTCCAACAAAGTCGATTGCGTAAACTTGCTCAGAACACGGGGCAAGTTTATGTATCGAGTGGGGCACGCTTATGCATATTAAAAATGATACCAAGGAGTAAGTGAAATAGATATTTAACCAAATTCATATATTTTATTTCTTTTAGAACACTTTAAAAATATGTTAATCTCTGATAATTAATTAAAGAACATTTTAAGTCCTAAAATCACAGGACTTATTGCTAATTAAAAATAGAAACTATTTAGTCATCTTCTTCATCACTGTTTGATTTTACTAACAAAAATAAAGTATTTCTATTCGCATACTTATCATGGGACTCCGTTTTGACATCTAAGACATGGAACCCTGTCTTGTCCTTTTTTTGATTGCTTGTGTACTTTCATACAATAGATGCAAGCACAATTTTCACCTTTGTAAACAGAATCGTTCATTAATTTCCTTTTTACAGGGTGTACTAACTTTTTCCCTGTCGCAGGGTTTGGTTTCATACTTTTTTCTTTGATGTCTTCTATTTCTGCTTCAATAGAAACTTGTAAATTTTAAAGTAATTTGTCCTTTTTATTTTGTTATGCCCATTTTGTTTTTTTTTTCTTTGTAGCTTCTAATTGCTGTTGCCTGAGGGCTTCTTTAATCGAAGTATCAGTTAGGATTTTGAGCATCCTTTTTTTTATGTTTTCCTGGTTCTTAAGCTACGTTTTCAAATGGTCTCAGTTGGGGTAGTACATATGTGATAATGTGGAATGCCTACTGAGAAAAATACTTGGATTATCGATAAGCCTTTTCATTATTTTGACATCTAACGTGGTTCTGTTAGTGTTTTGAACTTAATGTCTTACTGTCTTTAAAATAAAAAAAATGTCGTATTGCAGGCTGAATAGTGTATAAAGTTAAAGCTGAACAATCATGAAAAAAAACACTGTATGATTGTAAGCTATACGATACGAATCTTTTACTCAATTTAAAATGAATGGTGATTTTCAAAACTAAATAACCTGAAAATACTAAAGATTTGAAACAGTACAGAGCGAAAAAAGCGTCCGAGGCACGTTTAGAAGTAAGACAGAGTAGTAAGACACAGAAAGAAAGTGCGTAAATGTGCCCCAATGAAAATGCGTAAACGTGCCCCGTCGGCAAGTTTGGATTTATTTTTAACATGCAAGAAAATTTAACAACTTTTCTGTTCATACAAATGCAATTCTCAAAAAAGGATAAAATTCTGCTAATTTTTATTGTATTTATTTGTTCTTAACTGTGTATTATTTACTTACGTTAAGTTTCAAGACGTTCAACACAAAATTTACTCGACTTGGTAGAAAACAGATTTTCCTATCCGCATGCTAAACTAAAGCTCGACCGATGCTAAAAAATTTGTGAGAATATTTGCTAGAGAGCAGCATCAATCTGATAGGACTGTTGGCTCTCCAGTTATAACTCGTTTTGAAAAAAAAGGGCACTGCGTAAACGTGTCCAATGCGTAAATGTCCCCCGGTTTACCCTACTTACTTAATAAGGCCTACAAAAACAATCATATAAATGCAAAGGTTATGTTTGTATGTATTTAGTTTAACGATTAATGTCTCAAAATATGTTTTTTTTTTTTTTTTTTAAAGCATTTACAGCTAAATTCCTTTTTGCAAAATATCAAAATATTTGATTTATTCCTTTTTTTTCAAATCGTCCGCTAATTTTGTAAAAAGAAATCGTTGTATTCGCAACTCCAGAGCACGAATACGCTACCTTGCGATGATTAACAACACTGAAGAAAAAGGTAAAACATTTCATTCCACGTGTTTTCTTTGGGGTAAATTACAGGCTTCAGAAAGTTTGTGGTGTAATGTAATTTCAGAAGAATAGAAAAGAAAGCTTCCCACAAACACGATGAAAAATTAAATGTTACTCAGTAAGCGAACAAGGCAAGTTTTAAGTTACGGCATGCGTTTGTGTTACCTTTTTCATCCACCATTAGACAGTGGCTGCAGCGCCCCCTATAGTTTATTGGAGTTGCAAATTGGATCGATAATAACGCTTACAATACATTGCCAAAAAAAAAAAATAATTTGAATTCTTAAATTTTGAATTCAAATTATGTTTTTCGCAATCACGAGTTGCGACAGGACCCTACTCATTGGTTACTACTCTACTCACTTGTCTCTAGACACGGCTCTTGTCAATCAAGTCTACCCTCCTGTTGAACGGAGACGTGTGTATTAATTGTGTATGTGTAGGCTTTTGTGTGTGCGTAGACCTGTGTGTATGCGTGTGTGTATGTGTGTGTGTACGATGGCGTGTGTGTATGTGTGTGAGTGCGTATGTGTATGAGCGTGCGTGTGTCTAGGACACGGACGCCACCGACCAGGAGCGGCTACCGGAGGACGGAGCCGTGCCTGCAGGTGGCGGTGGTGGTTGAAAAAGGCACGGAACATCAACGACGGTCAAATGAGAACAATAAGCAATCGTGATTGCTCAAAAAAAGACAAATCGATCATTTAAGAGGCATAAGTTATTTTATTTGACAATATTTATCCAAAAACATCTCTCAAATTGATGTTTCTTGAAAAATATTTGTGCCTTAATTCCTTTTTCAAAATATTTGATTTCATTTTCAACTGCACACTATGTCTTCGTAAAAATCGTCTGCAGTAAAAATTATCATCATATTACAATAGAGGTTTTGGCAACCATATTACTTATTTTTATTTATTGAGTTCTAAAGTTTTTTAAGTAGAATGCGGTTGATTATGTGAAAAATATATTAACCGATATTGTTAGAATGGACTAGTTTTAAATTACAATAGTATCTGCTTCTAAATAATTTGAAACTCCATTAGTGAAACGCGATCTTCGAAAACACAAACAGAATTCAAAGCTTTTCGACTATTCACCTAGTGATCCACAGCAGAAAGTGTCAACGCTTGGCCACTCTCGATTGTTTCCGTTGAGTGATGGAAGACGGCGATGCCGACTTGATACGAAACCGGGAATGTCGTCTGCCATCCGCTCTTCAGAATTTTAGTTTCGGATTTGATGCGTTCGAGCGACAGAGCATCTCCTGTTATGACGAATCACCGCTTTGTTTCATCCGGTGGGAAAAGTGTTTGATGGATTTGGTGGAAGTGTGTTAGTAGGAGGAGTTGTTCTTATGAACAAATTACGCCTTAAAAGCTGATTGGGACTTCAAAATCAGCGGCGAAATTTTTGGAAATGCGGAAACTCTCAATTTGCCGAATGGAACTCCAAATTTTGTCGAATGATGATTATTTTGCCGCATAAGACTCCATATTTTGTAGAATGAAGATAATTTTGCCGAATGAGACTCCAAATTTTGTAAAATGATGATAGTTTTGTCGATTCTTCAGACAAAATGTGCCGAATAAGGAAATTTTAGGGAGGTCACAGTGATCTCTCATCCGGGCACCCCTGTCTATAATACGAGCTTGTAAATGCAAGAAGCTAACATCTTTATTAGTCAAACTGGATTGTAGAAGAATCTGTATGTAATGCACTTTCCAGGTTTAGGCGTAGCCACCAACTGGAAATGAAATTTAAAGTAGGATTTATTCCTTCCTCGTCGAAAATGGAACTTGACTCAGGCTACCTTAACGTATTTTACAGTGCCTGGGTAACCAGAATACCTACCTATTTTCAAGACCTAATCTACTTCTTTTCCTCACTTCAATTATGGGTTCAGTTATTTTCTATGATGATTCTATTCAGCAGGTGACATAAGCAACAATACAGTACGAGCTGATTCAACAGAGATTTGTTGCCAATAATCGGGTGCTAGGATTAATGTGAATATTTCTTCAAACGGTGGATATGACTCACTAAAAAAATAATAATATTAATGAAATTACAGCAGGGGTTGACTTGAAATTTATAACTTGTGTGCCACTACTAATTTGATCATTTCGCGTAGAATATCGCCCATTACTGTTTTTTTTTCTTTTTTTTTTTTTGAACAATCACGATTGCTTATTGTTTTTATTTGACTGTTTTTGGCGTTCCTATGATTTTATTTTCCCGCCAGCACCCTCTGCAGCATCACCGTCGACAGGGTCCTCACAATGCTGCTCCTCTAGCGAAAGCCGTCTCGAGGTTGCGTCCATATTCTACACACACACGCATACATACACACACACATATATATATATACACAGACACCTACACACACACAAACACATACACACATGCATACAGACACACAAACACATACACACACCCACAGATACCCCCCCCCCCCCACACACACAAACACGTATACGCACAACTACCCATACACTCATGCCTAACTACACAAACACACATGCCTACATATACACACACACTAGTGATTGCGAAAAACATAATTTGAATTCAAAATGTCAAAATTCAAATTATTTTTTTTTTCCCGTCACCTCAAAACAACAATAAGGTATCTTACTGATATTTCTGGGCTTAGATATCTTACTCTTGCTCTGAGGTGACGAAGTGTTCTTATTGGCTGTTAAACCATTTTCAAGTGCATCTGTATCACAACTAAATGCTATTTTTTTCTGAATTTTAGATCTCTATAGAAGAAAACGACACCTTCTGCCATGTGAGTTGCTCTCCACGTTCCGCTTTTACCCCAGTGGCACTAGCTCCGTTCCTTTCCTCTCACACAGATGTAGCAGCATCACGGACCGCGCTCGGAACGTCAGTGTTTGCGACATGGAACCAGACTGAACGTCATACTGGCGTTATGGCGTCCAAAGAGTCCGCCAACAAACGCCAGGCCAAAGTGGCCGCTGGCGTTCAAACGGACGAAGTGCGTCGCCGATGTTGGCGCCATCGAAGAAGTAGTACCGCCATCTCTCAGGAGAACCTGGAAATTACCAGCATGGACACTTCTCTATTGAACGAAACAGATTCGAACTGTGGAACATTGAGCTCGAATGCTACCAGTGACACTTTGCAGTCGAACGTCTCTCCTAGGTCCACATTACGCAGTGCACTGCCAAGTGTAAATTTTCCTAAATGGTCACGCACCAGCAAGGTATGGCAAAGTTTAAGTGCATTTAATTCAACTTCCATATCGGTTAATTTTATTTTAGCCGCCTTTGAAAGGGTGTCTCAATATTTAACCAAGATTTTAATAAAATAGAAAATTAAGTTACTGTTGGCAACTAAAGAAAAAAACAGTTTTTCCGTTGACATCTCTGTACCTCAGAAACAGACTAAAGTAAGTTCAAAAAAAAAAAAAACTATTTTCGGGATATTACAGCTTTATAAATAGAATCTTATTCCTCGTAGAGTCGTCACAACGTAATTCTATGAAATATAACCTCCTTTGAAATTATTTACCAGTATTATAAGAGCACGAGCCCTATCTTTTGTGTGCACCGAGCAAAAGTTTTTCACTCTCCTGCAAACTAGAGACAATGTGACTTACGTTAGTCTGGCTCTGAGATACAGATCTTATGGTTGGTAAAATTTCAGCACTAGAAAGAAAAATGCATTTTCATTGTTGAACAATCCGATTACTGCATGAGACATTTCTTGCCCGTTTCGGTGATCACATTTGGTCTTCTAGATCACATGATTTAACAACATTGGATTTCTTCCTACGTGGTAATTTAAAGTCCAAAGTTCTGGGCTAACAAGACCCAAATCCACCCGTGCATTAAAAAAGATTTCCCTCCAACGACAAAATTTAGCCACTTTTATGAAAGTTGATCATGAGAAATTTCGACAAAAGGGTTTGAAAGTGCCTGCAAAGGCATGGGATGTTGTCCAATGTGCTACTCTATACATAACCTCATTCTATGTACTTTGTGTTTCAAGAAGAAGAAAAAATAATTCACACAAAAAAAATATCTATCCTTTTAAATTTTCGGACGCCTTTTAGTTGTTGATTGTGTCTTCCTCATTAGGTTAACTACCAGTTTATTCAGTAAATTACCGCCCATTAGCCAGGGTTAAAGAAGAAATACATGAAATACACAGCCAGCTCAGTCATTTCCAGCCGAGGACTGCAGTTTCATGCTTATTAGCACTCATCAGCCCGGCATAGGAAAGTGACTGAGCTGAAGATGGAAAACCTCTTAAGGAAGCCAAGAGTGTCAAACCGTCCAATTAAACGGCAGTATCTGCAGAAATGAGTTTTCGAGATATTTGAAGAAACGCGTTTTGGACTCCATACTAACAATGGGGAAATGTTGGAATTTGACGACTTTTTCGCACCTTTTTTTCAGCGGAAACCAAATAAGCGAGCTTGTAAGAGCGAAATAACGTACAACAGATGGCAACAATGTAAAAAAATGAAAAATGAAAAAATTGCAGTTACTGCCCTTTACCTGCACGCGGCAGAATATACCATGACTTGCTTTCAATCTTCGAGTTGGACCGAACCATTGCTTCGAACACTCGTCTGGTCTGCGCTAATTCTGCATTAGCTACCAGTTTCTTTGGCACTCTTGGCTTCCTTAAGAGGTTTTCCATCTCCAGCTCAGTCACTTTCCTATGCCGGGCTGATGAGTGCTAATAAGCACGAAACTGCAGTCCTGAAAGCGCAGAGACTTAAGTAATTTTTTAAAAATATTAAACTTAAAAAATAAATTATTTTAAAATTGGTCAGATCCTATGTTTTCAAGCATGCTCTTTCAGAAAAAAAATACTTTTAAAATTTTGGAAACGATCCCATTAACGAAAAGAAATCGTCATCAAGTTAGCGGCCACTTTGATAATGGGATTCATTAGGTAAAAAAATAGAAAAACAATTTAAAAAAAGAGAGAGAAAAGGACAAAGACGGTTCTCTAAAGCTGACATTTTTGTTGTAAAATGATTGATTATTTTTATCATTATATTTTCTATCCTAATTTCTCAACATTTTCACACGCAGGTATGCTATAAATACCTACATAAAGAATATTTATTACGAATGCCTAAAAATAAAAATGTTTTCTTTGCTGATATATTTTCCTTTAACATCTGTAGTGCAACATGTCAAGGTTCTCGATGAAAAAAAATTGACAAAGTTAAAATAGGTTATAAATTATGAATATTAGCGAGACATAATATCACTGGCATTCACGCTAGATTTTTTTAAATGTAGGTTGCAAGCAATATGTCTAACTTCGTTAATTAAAGCAGAAAAAAAAAAGTGAAATAGAGCTCGGGGGTGTTGCGCAAACTCTCGGAACAAAACGTTTCACTGACTCTATCGAATCCTTTTAGCGAAAAGAACAATAGGTTAATTAATTTCTCCGATTCGTGCATTCTCCGAAAAATTGGCTCAACGTCTCATTAGTTGCAATCCTACGATGGACGATTGTATAACAGATCGATGATCTGTGTGTTGCCTCTGATATGGTATGTGCCTGATGTTGAAAAAAAAAAAAGAAAGAAAGAAATAGATTATTAAATAACTCTTTTGACGAATTTAGCGAAAGTTGCTTAATAATATTCGTCGATGCATGTGGCTTAAACCTACGTATCAGGGCTGCGGAGTAGTAGTCGGGCTGATTTTGGGGTAAAGGAGTCTCCGGTTTAAAGTTCCAAAATTCGGAGTCGGTCATTTTCAATCAAAGTCCGACACTCTGCCACTGTTTTCGGAGTCGGACTGATTTTGGGGTAAAAGAGTCGGAATCAAAGGTTCTAAAATTTCCAGAATCGGAGTCGATAGTTTTCCAGAATCGGAGTCGGACTGATTTTGGGGTAAAGGAGTCGGGAGTCGAGGATTTAAAATTTCAATAGTCGGAGTCAGAGCCGGGCATTTTCCCTCAAAGTCTACAAGTGCTTGCGGAGTCGGGTTGATTTTGGGGTAAAGGAGTCGGAGTCGAACGTTCTAAAACTCCCGCGGTAGGAGTAGGAGACGGAGTTCGGGAGTCGTCCGCCCCCGATGACCACCCATCTGGGTGGGGGCTGACAGTGAATACAAGAGTTTAGAAAACATGTAAATCAAATCTGAAAGTTTCCCACAATATATCTTACACTATTTTTAATTCATCAAATTTCAAAAAAAATGAAGTCAATGTTGTGAGAGTGGGGGGGCGGGGGGGCGTGGCATCATGAAAAAATTCAGATAAAACTGCATTCAGAGTTTATAATTGTCATTTGATGTTAACTTCCATTACACCACAAAATAACTAGTATGTTGTGACCATCACGAAACTTTCTTCTATATTTTTCCTTTTTCTGATCCCTCCCCATGCTTGACGAGGAAGCAATATTCCTAACAGAAACAAAATTACACATGCAAAAACTTGACGACCATCCCAATGTCTGAATTATTGTAAAAACAAAACAAAGAGCGAAAATTGAAAGTTACTTTAAAAGCCTTACTTGAATTAATTACAAATATTTTATTTATTAACAAACATAAGATGGCAACAGTTAAAAATTTTAAATCATTGAGATAATATTTCCTATCATTTCCATACAATTAAAATCACGAGAAATACGCAGACGACAATCTATTACAATTTATCTTTCTTATTGTTGCATTAATAAAACTATTTTTATTCGCAAAAAAAAAAAAAAAAAAATCAACACCTCTTGGAGCGATTGGAGTCAAAATTGAACCAAAGCCTGTTTACGTATGGATTCACATATATTCCAAATTTCAACCAGAACGTAGCATTACTTCTTGAGATAGGGCACTCACAATGGAAAAAAAGAACGGGCGATTGCGCTACCCCCTTTTTAGCTGTTGACACCAAAATAAAATCAGCTCTTATACCCACTAAGGGCTACTTGTCAAAAAATTTTTGTTTGATTCCGTTCGTTATTTCTTGAGATACAGCAGTCACAATTGACGAAATAAAACGTTCTATAGCTCAACCCCCCTTTGAGTTATTGACACCAAAATTGAATCAGCACCTTCTCCTGTTAATGACAACATATGGACCAAATTTTGTTTGATTCCGCCAGTTACTTCCTGAGAAATAGCAAGCACGCGTAACTCAAAAAACGTCCCATTGCTCCACCCCCCTTGGAGGAATTCGCGCCAAAAACTAATGGGCACAAGTTCACATAGGGACACATATGTGTACCAAATTTCGTTCGATTTCATGCGGTAGTTTTTGCTGTAGAGCGGCCACAAAAAACTGGTCACACACAGACGTGACACAAATACATACACACACACATACATACACACACACATACATACATACACACACACACACAGACAGACAGACATTTTCCAAAAATAGTCGAAATGGACTCAGCACACCTCAAAACGTTCGAATCCGTCAAAATTCGAAATTTGAAAATTTGCACGAATCCAATACTTTCTTCTATATATTAGATATAGAAGAAAGTAAAAATGAGTTGTTTCTGAAAATTATACGAATTTCGTGATTAATACTTTTTTTTTCTTCGGTGGGAGCGGGAGTTAACCCCCGAAATTACCGCCCCAGGTGACACCCGTGCTAGGAGCGCCATTGGACTCATGTGTATCAACAAAATTAACGTTCAGCATAAATTAAATTTCATTTTTACTTTCTTCTATATCTAATATATAGAAGAAAGTATTGGATTCGTGCAAATTTTCGAATTTCGAATTTTGACGGATTCGAACGTTTTGAGGTGTGCTGAGTCCATTTCGACCATTTTTGGAAAATGTCTGTCTGTCTGTGTGTATGTATGTGTGTGTGTATGTGTGTCACGTCTGTGTGTGACCAGTTTTTTGTGGCCGCTCTACAACAAAAACTACCGCATGAAATCGAACGAAATTTAGTACACATATGTGCCCCTATGTGAACTTGTGCCCATTAGTTTTTGGCGCGAATTTCTCCAAGGGGGGTGGAGCAATGGGACGTTTTTCGAGTTACGCGTGCTTGCTATTCCTCAGGAAGTAACTGGCGGAATCAAACAAAATTTGGTCCATATGTTGGTATTAACAGGAACAGGTGCTGATTCAATTTTGGTGTCAATAACTCAAACGGGGGTTGAGCTATAGAACGTTTTTTGTCGTCAATTGTGACTGCTGTATCTCAAGAAATAATGAACGGAATGAAAGAAAAATTTATCGGCAAGTAGCCCTTAGTGGGTATAAGAACTGATTTTATTTTTGTGTCAACAGCTAAAAAGGGGGGTAGCGCAATCACCCGTTCTTTTTTTCCATTTTGAGTGCCCTATCTCAAGAAGTAATGCTACGTTCTGGTTGAAATTTGGAATATATGTGAGTCCATTTGTAAACAGGCTTTGGTTCAATTTTGACGCCGATCGCTCCAAGAGGTGTTGATTTTTTCTTTTTTTTTTTTGCGAATAAAAATATTTTTATTAATGCAACAATAAGAAAGATAAATCGTAATAGATTGTCGTCTGCGTATTTCTCGTGATTTTAATTGTATGGAAATGATAGGAAATATTATCTCAATGATTTAAAATTTTTAACTGTTGCCATCTTATGTTTGTTAACAAATAAAATATTTGTAATTAATTCAAGCAAGGCTTTTAAAATAACTTTCAATTTTCGCTCTTTGCTTTGCTTTTGCAATAATTCAGACATTGGGATGGTAGTCAAGTTTTTGCATGTGTAATTTTGTTTTTGTTGGGAATATTGCTTCCTCGTCAAGCATGGGGAGAGATCAGAAAAAAAAAGAAAAATATAGAAGAAAGTTTCGTGATGGCCACAACATACTAGTTTTAAATTACAACCAGAAACAAAATAAGTGGCTCATTTCTTTTGTTTGCAGATAAACTTGGGGGGGGGGGGTGATTTTTTTTTCTTGTAATATCATGTAAAATTTATGAACAATACAGTATGTATAATATTATAGCGAATTTAATGTATAGAACATGAGCTTTGTTTTAATGAGTGTTTCTGCATTTCACTGTTTTTGAAGTTAAGTATTAAATATTTTGTAATCAATCCTTTTCGTTTTAATTAAATACAGTTCAGTGTTTGTCTTTTTAAAATTATAATTTACGCACAAAGAAAACTAGAAATGTGTAGATAAATATGTTTTTGGACAGGGTTTTAAACGAACTTCTAGGATCTCAATTTAACGAAATAGTAAATTGAAAAATCGACGTTCTTTTTCCTACTCCTTTGTTAACGTACTAAATGCATGACTGTATTCTAACGGGAACAACAGTTCAAAATTAAGAAAAATATAAAGAAAGAGAAGGAATGAAAATTACGCTTTCTAAAATGTTCCATATCTTTAAAATTCTCTATGGTAGAAAACTTTTCTTTACTCATTTTTCATTTGGCAAAGTTTTTGCCATATCGATGTTGTGACGCCGATTCTTTGAAATAATACCAGCTGACGCACCTTCTCTTTTCACTTCCTAGAACAAAATGACTTGTCATGAACCACAAAAGCGCCTAATTAATTTAGATCTGAGCGAACCGACACTTCCTTTTTCCCGAACCAACAAGGCACCATTCGAAATCAATTACGGAACGGTCCTTGACGGTAATCGTCTGCTATCGAAATCCAATCGATTTGATAACGTAATGCGACCCGAATTTATCCCACACCGTCAGAGGGCGATAAACAGGAAATAGTATTTAATAGCAGACTGTTGTTCCTCTGCCATCTGAGTGGAATCCGTTGCAAAATGTCCCCCATTATCTTATTCCCCCTTTTAAAGATTCTATCCCAGCAGTTGGGCAGGATGCTCTCCATTAGCTACGCGGAATCTTCCGATTATCTGAAGGGGGAGGAACATTCGAAAACATATGATCCTCGTGTTTGACTACACAGACGGGGAGGGGAGACTGGTATCTAAATTAGAGTATGAATCTTTTAAATTCGATGGTGACGTAATTCGGAAAGGGAGCGCTGATTGGATGCAATAAACAGATGCAGAAAGCAGGGGCGCCCCAAATTTTTGGGACTGTGGAAATTCCTTATTCGCCGAATGGAACTCCAAATTTTGCCGAATGATATAAAACTTTTGAAAATCTAAATTAGTAAAAATAAGAAATAACAACATTAAGTTGCACAAAATTGCAGATTAACGCATTCATGTGTTTTAAGGTTACAAGGAACCCCCTATTCAATGCAAAATAAGTGTGCTTTGGATAAAAAGACTCGTAATTCAAGACTAGTCCGTAGAAACTACGACTTTTTCGTAGCAGTTGGCAGCTCTGGGTACATCTAATGAAAAGAGACATTTGGTCACTTAAAAAAGTGTAATTATGTCTCCGAATTTGCCAAATCGTCAGACAAAATTTGCCGAATGAGAAAAGTTTTGGGAGGTCCCAGTGTCTTCCCGTCAGGAGAAACCTGGAAGAAAGAGCTATTAAAATGGATTTTGTAAAGAACAGAGTTTTAATTTCAAGGCTTTTTTTTTTTAAATCCTGCTGCTGAAAATTCGGCATCTATTTCGGGGGCTTTCACGAGAATTTCACAAACATGATTTGTATAAAGGAAGGAAAAAATACATCTCATACATAAAACTGGCAAAGAATTAGAAAGAAGTTTAAGGGGGTCCGGGACACAAAAATCGTCAAATGTTGCATTTTTTTTTTTTTTTTTTTTATCATGTGAAAAATTACTCCGTTTTTTTCTGCTTAAAAGGACGTTTGAATCTTGTTTCTATCTTAAATAGAACGAAAGATATAATTATTTTTGTTGCATACACCTAACTAATGTGTACTTAACTTTAAAACTTTAAACGCGTTTTTCTCCATGATGCAATTTTTCCCGATTTCTTGCATTCAAACTCTTATAAGTCAGAAACCGATAAAGATAAAGTAATGAAACTTGGAGCACATCTTTTTCAAACAGTTTACTTTAATTTTTATTCGGCGAATTTGAAAAAAACGCTTACTGCAAAAGTTATGATTTTTTTTAAAAAAAGTATCTTTGAATTTTTCGAAATTTTTCTTCAAATATTTTTTATTTTTCATTGAATATTTTTGAAATCGCCGAATAAAAATTAAAGCTTAGATATTTGTGCGTAATTTATTTTAAAAAAATAAAAATTGATCAAGAATATTTTGAGTTATAGCAATTTAAAGCAACCCCATTTTTTGAAAAAAAAAACTAATTAAATTTAAATAAAAAAATTTTTTTTTAAACATTTATGTTATGATGTTCCTTATTTAATAGATGGTAAATCAGTGCAAAAAATTTCAAAACTCTAAAGTATGTAATAAAATGTTTTTCAAAATGTGTTCCGGACCCCCTTAAGTATTCTTAAACAGAAACTAGACACTTTTGAAGAAGATGAGATGATCAGTAAAAGGCAACGATTAGATAAAAATATGTTAAACAAACAAAATGACAAGATCAAAGGCGGAAAATGGTATTTCGAAATTCAAGGGAAAGAATATTGGTGTCAATGCTAAGTATTTGAAGTTCTTAAAAAGCTAAGTATTTGAAGTCAATGCTAAGTATTTGAAGTTCTGTTAAAAGTTGTTTCCCATAGAGAGAGCTAAATGAAATTTCCCAATTCGTCGCTAAGTGGTAATGATATTCAAAAGTTCCAAGTTCTAATCCCGACGTAGCAGTCGCTGCTAAGAGAAACGGGTTGGGGAAATGGCTGTAATGGTACCAAGAGATGAAGATATGGAAGCAATCTTACTATATATTACATAGTGTTAAAGACGTTTTTTCTAATCTACCTTAGACTACTTGAACAGCATTGGAGAGAAAGAATAATATAGATGAAAATTTGATAACATTTTAAACCATATTTTGACGATGAATGGTTAAAAAAACTGTATAAAGGGTCTAAAATTTAAATTGAAACTTCACAACATTCCAAATCTGTAAGAAAAGCACGGGAATGAGAAGTTAAGAGACAAAATGGATGAGAGGCTTGACGCAGGTTATTACTCCTTCCAGGAATTTGACAATGGGGTTGTTTCCTTCAGTCAAAAGTAGTACTTTTTGTCACTGAAATTGGTAGAATAAGCAAAAGAAAACAAAAAAATAAATAAATAAATAACATGGATCCAGAAAATACTTTCTCATGTTCCCAACAGTTATTTTTTAGTTAATTTTTTAAAATGTCCGACTTTTGAAACAAGATGTGGTCTTGATGACGTCACAAATGATGTACTTTGCCGCATCTTTCTACCGCGATTCCAGGTTATGATAATCAAGAAGCGAATTAAAACTGCACTCTACGCTTGCTATCAACCATATCGTTGCCAATACACGTGAGTAAAGATGCGAATTAAATATTTTGCTCTGTGAATGGCAACACAGAATTGCATTTCTTCACTTGTGATGTCATGGGACAGAAGCATAAACATTGAAAGCGCGCCGATTTAAGTAATTTTTTAAAAATATTAAACTTAAACAAATTATTTAAAAAATGGTTAGATCCTATGTCTTTAAGCATGCTCTTTCAGAAAAAAAAATACTTTTAGAATTTTGGAAACGACCCCATTGCAGTGCTTATACTTCTCGAAACACAACAGCTGAAACTTTTTTTCTAGAGTTTAAAAAACTATTTTTTCAGGCAAACTTAAAACAGGATGCTTATCTAATTCAGAGCAAATTTTTAACAACTAATTATTAATTGGGATTAAAATCTCAGTTTAAAATGATAATCTACAAAAAAAGAAAAAAAAAATGTTATTTTATTTCATTTAAAGAAGATCTATGAATCTATGATTCTCTCTGACTTCCCAAGTTCATCATATGTAGCAGCCTAAGATAAATAATGCAGGATTACATTGAACTATAATCATATGCTACGATAAAAAATGAAATGCTGACTGTAGTGCGAAAATAACTAATTACTAATGAAAAAACCCACGTTTCAAAGCAAATTACAAAAAAAAAAAAAAAAAGAAGAAGAAGGAAAAGATTCAAGGTCTTGTTACGGAGTTACAAGGACCATTTTCAAGGGGTGATATAAAGTTTTGGGATGTAAGATCTCCGGGGGAAGACGAAACTTTACACCCCGTATTTCATAACTTTATGAACTGATAAAAAATTTGTTGTGAGCTCGAAATATAGTATGCTGTATTTTTTTTCCAATGTCTGCTATAAAACTTTGCTTTGTTCATTCATTCATCGTTTACAGTATCTAAAATTTGTCGAAATATTAAGCCGCTGTATAAACATCTGTATTTTTAGAGAAGGAAAAGGGGGAGCGGTACACACACTCACGACGCATAGTAAGTTTAAAACGAGCTGATGTGTGCATCACATGACTTCCTTTTACTCCTTACAATTTAATGTCATTTACCCATTATTGGCAATTTTAATGTGATTCAATTGTTTACTCTCTAAATATCATCAACAGTGACCAAATTGAAACCAAATTATCAAAAAAAAAAAAAAAATCGCCAAATTTGTCGCCAAGTTGGTGACAAAACTTGGCGAAAAGAAGACTGGCGATATATCGCCAAGTGTCCGCCAAATTATAACAACACGTGAGTTTACATCGAAATTAACAATGGTTTCCCCCCAAAAAGGGGCAAAAGACCCCCTTTGAAGCATACGAATGCAACCAAAAAGGAAGGTGCACAACTAGACCCCACTAGGAGTCTATGTTCCAAATTTCAACTTTCTAGGATATTCCGTTCTTAAGTTATGCGACATACATACACACATACACTACACACTTACGCACATACATACGTACATACAGACGTAACGAGAAAACTCGTTGTAATTAACTCGGGGATCGTCAAAATGGATATTTCGGGTGTCTGTACGTTCCTAGGCACATATCCACGTGTGGTCAGGTTGAAAAAAAAAAAAAAAAACTCAACATTCATTCGGGGGTGAGCAAAATGGAAATTAAGGCCGATTTTTGGGTGAAAATTTTTTCGCGAATGCAATACATCCTTTTTTGTAAAAGGAAGTACAAAAATCTTCATTCCTTCAAAATTGTTCTCAAACCTTGGGATAACCAGTTACTTATCGAGCGAGTGTGACAATGTGTGTGTGTGTGTAATTCATTAAATCAAGGTCGCCGTTTCATCTCGTCAAAATGGCAACAGACGACAGTCGCAAAAAGTGTATTCGAAAAAAACTCTTGCTCGCGAGAGAGGGAGAGAAAGTAAAAGGGCAAAAATCGTGTCTAAATGGCGAGTTGCGCGTAGCGTAGCATGACACCCTTTTGCAGCTGGCTCGGTGTCTTCAGCTGTCTGTTCCTCGCTCTGTGGAGTTTGCCGCTCCCCAGCTGCTAATAAAACTATCATAGAAAAAGGATGCTGTTATCAAGCTTCTAACAGAAAGGAGTTTGATTTCCGAATGAATCCATTTTCACCCTTCCATTAAAAAAGATGATTGCTTGTATGGCTAATAGCGTGGGTCTCGCTAATAGCCTATTGATGCTGATGCAGTAGGTTTCCTTGATCTTCTATTTCAAATTTTCATCTTGCATTCAAAATATTTAAATTCATGCGCTGCAACTGAAATTGCAGTCGACTCCCGCTACAACGCGATCCGACTGACGCGAAATGGCTACAACGCGAGTTTCTCAGGAGCAACGAATTTTAAAGCTAAATTGAATTTCTCGCTCTCAATACGAAAATATTTGGAAAGGAATTGTGATGATAAATTTCGGCTTTGTTACTCACTACTAACATTGACTCCGTGAATGTACTTTCATCTTTCAACATAACTGACTGGCAAGATCCCACACACCGCACTATAATGTGTGTATGTATCACCACTCCTCATTTTTCATTTATTTATTCTAAATATGAAAGGTGAGGAAATATTGTGGCACCTAGGCACGCTGTTTCATCCAAAGTTTGAAGATGGAAACAACAAGCGAAAGTTTGCGACAGTTTAAGAAAAGGTAAAGATTCTTGATGGCTTGAGCAACTGGAAAGTGGGTCGAAGGTAGCACGACAATTAGGTATGGGGTGAATCTTTCATACGTATAATTAAACGTCAAGAGAAAGGCAATCCGTATAAGTCCATGGGGTCCCAAAGGGGTGTTACCATAGATGTAAATGGTTTAAAAGTAAAGCTACTGTATCTCAAAATATATTAGAATGACGATCGGATTGTGCGCAGGATAAATCACCATCTTCATTTTTTAAGTTATTAATGTAACTTATTGTATCTACAGTGTAGTACTCTTACAGTGCAGTGCTTTATTATTACTACATACTGTACATACCGTACTGTTTTATTTTTATGTCTCTCTCTCGTATTGATCATTGATTTTGTGCATCGTAACATTATTTTATGTTGAATGAGGCAATCTTTTAAAAAATACGGTAAAAATCCAGCTCTTTATGTAAGAAACGGCAATATATAGTTTAAAAAAGAATGGTCAGAAACAGTTTAAAAGGGGTTTAAATGTCTAAAATGATGGGTATGTTAATAAAAAAAATCATATACACAACACTTTTCCACAACGCGAAGTTTCGACTTACGCGAGGAGCCTTGGAACGCATCCCTCACGTAAGTCGGGATCCGACTATACAATGTCTATCAAAAAATTTTACTGTTCTAATATGAGTAAGATTCTTTAAATGTTTACCACATTCACACATTTTCCTCACAATTAATTTTCTAATTTAATTGCATATTCGTTCTTTACTTTAAAAAGAATGTAACCAATGGTGTTAAAAATCTGTGCGCGTCTGTCTGTATGTCCGCCTGTTTGCCTTTCTGTCTGCTAGGCTAGAGTGGAGACATTTAGCAGAAGCTATTCCGCAAGCAAAGACTCATCCTTTTAAGACATTTAAGTATTCAAAATATTAATTAAAACCTATAACTTTAAAATCGACAATTTTATGGACTGACCCCCCCCCCCCCCAGGTTGGATCCAAATTTGACAAGATACCAGTAAAATGTCGCAAAATGGTCACCAAAACCGCAAGGGTGCTCGCCTCAATAGCAATGGCGCCTCTCCCATACCACGAATACCCCCCAACTCGGGAGCTTCCCCCCCCCCCAAAAAAAAGGAGAAAAACACCCCCGCCCCTTAAAATTTCAATGGCGCAGCCTGCGCCATGACCCCTTTTCCCCGAGGTTGGCCCCCCTGAAAATCGTCGTCAAATTTCCTGAAGTGGAACGCATTCCAAAGAGAAACATTCTTACAAAATTAGTAGTGTTTTTTTTTTTTTTTTTTCGAAAACTAAACCCTAAACCACACTATCGTAAGTTAACATGACAACTCAATTCGCTCAGCAAAAAAAAGGGGGGAGGGGGGAGGGAGGAGAGCAGCGACTTCAATTATTCTTTCGTTTGTTTTCTTCTTTTTTTCGCTTTTGTTTCTGATGCTCAAATGAGTTGCCGTATTTTCATTTAGCTTCTAAATTTCACTATTTTTATTTTGCATGAACAGTGAAACGTGTTACGTGACCGTGCAGAATGACCCAGTGAAAAAACAATTTCGATCTAGATTATAGCCTCATCGATATTCTGCAATTCCCTATTGTTTCTAAACGACTTCGGGCTATTTGTTCCAACAGCGTTTCCGACAGAGAACAAGTAAGGCATGCTTCTGTCATAGTTGAGAATTTTTTTCGGAAGTTTTTTCTCCCCTCTTCAACAGAAAAAGAAACTTTGTTTGAAGTATATTCTACATACCATTATTGACGTCCTTTTTCTACGAATTTTAGTACAGTAAAACCTGTAAAGTTGACCACCTGTATAAGTTGACAGCTTTTTTTCAGGCACAGAATTAGCCCTTCTCATATAAATCAACCTTTGTAAGTGGACCACTAAAATAGTGCACCGCACTTACACAGGTTTCACTGTATTAAGTTTGCGTGTCGTCTGTTACAGACGATGACTTTAACAGACAGATTAATATTTTTATGTGCAAGACTAGGTCTTTAGACAGCATTAGAAGAAATAAGGAGAATTGTTGTGTCTATCAAGATCAACTGTATTTATTATGGACAGGACTTCATTTCCAACACAAAAAGAGCGAGAGTCATTCTTATATGTGTCTTCAGAACTTATTTTTACTCGTAAGCAGCCTGAATTCCGGTTTATGTGTAAAAATTCTCATACAATTGAGAAAACGGGAGGGGGGGAGGCACACCTCTCAAGATGGCACATCCTTCTCAAATGCCTTTGAGCACCCCGTCCCCGAAAGTCCCACAAAATGAGATGAAAAATCCTCTCAAATTACTCCGCCCCACAGTGTTTCGATTAGTACAAGCTAGGTGGACGAAACTCATGTTCAAAATTCTAAACTTTGGTATTGGGATAATGTAAACAATCAACCAAAACATGATAGATACTTAATTATTTGTGTCTAACTCTCTTCTGCCACGCGATTAATAAGGTTTGTCATTGAATAAATCAGTTGAGTTCCAGAAAGCATTTCAACACACAAAATTAAGGTGTTCCTAATTTCATATGATTTTATTGTTCAAGATGTATGTTATTTATACTAGTAAGTGCTTTTTTTTTTCCTAATTTAATTTGCATAGCTGATAGTTGAGAAATGTTTTTAAAAAAAATTTTACGATAAACGAAAGATTTTTTTGCCAGTTTCAAAACTTTCAAGTGATGGTAATGACTTGTACCATTTGTAACCGTATCATTGTTTGCACGATTTGTTTTTCTGGTATTTTGGTATTAAATTTAATGTTTTTCTGGTATTTTATATTTCTGGTACGATTTGTTTTTCTGGTATAATGGTACCACTTGTACCATTTGTTTTTCTGTATATAGCAACTGCAGCTTTCCTATTATTAATAAGACGTATTATAGTCAGCACACTCGAGTACAACACATTTTTTACCCAAAGATTTGGGTGCTTCAATCATTGTTCAAAGAAATCCCTACTCGAAAAAAGGTACTCTAGAGAAAAAAAAATATGTTGTACTCGAGTGTGCTGACTAAAATACGCCTTATTAATAATGGGGAAAGTGCAGTTATTATATGCAGAAAATTTCGCCCGGGTAAAATGGGTAAAATCGTTACCATCACTTGAAAGTTTTTAAACGAGCAAAAACTCCTTCGTTTATCTCAAAAATGTTTTTTAATATTGTTTGATTATCAGATAGAGTAATTAAATAAGGGAAAAAAGCACACTCGGATCCCGACTTACGCGAGAGATGCGTTTTAAGACTTCTAGCGTAAGTCGAAATTTCGCGTTGTGGAAAAGAGTTGTGTATATTATTTTTTTATTAACATACACAATCCTTTCAGACGTTTTAAAACACCGTTTAAACTGTTAACCATTTTTTATCTATATGTTACAGTTTCTTACATGAAGAATTTTTACCGTATTTTTAATAAGCTGCATTATTCAACATAAAATACTGTTACGATGCACAAAATCAATGATTAATGGGAGAGAGAGACATAAAAATAAAACAGTACGGTACGTACAGTACGTAGTATTAATAAAACGTTGCACTAAAAGTACTATACAGTAGATACATTAAGTTACATTTATAACTTAAAAATTGAAGATGATGATTTATGCTGCGCAATATGATCGTCATTCTAATAAAGGGTGTCCCAAAATTAACGCAAGATTTGAATTTGCCACCATTTTTTCCATAAATTGTTGGCAGCCATGAAAAAAGAACAATTTGCCAGTTGAGAGTTTAGGGTTAGTAAAAATGGGGTGTTATTGTACCATACAGCTAGAGAGTGAAACATTTCAATTACTGCATAAGGCATTTCCTAGTCGCGTACTCTCTCATTTCGGTCATCAGAATTGGCACCCTAGATCGTGTGATTTAACATTATTAAATTTCTTCTTATGGGGTTATTTGAATTCAAAGGTCTATGTCAACCCCACAACCACCCGTGCGTTACCGAGTTGCGATACCGAGCGCCAATAAGAGTAACTGCTTGACCAGCCTCAACTTTCATTATTTTTGAAACAATTGTTCAATAATGAAAGCACGTTATTGTATCGTATAACGCTCCATTTTTTTAAACCCTAACCTCTCAGCTATCAATTGTTTTTTTTTTTTTTTTTTCAGAGATGCCAACACTATTTTGCACAAATGGCAACAAAATAAAATCTTGCGTTAATTTTGGGACACCCTTTATATTTTTAAATACAGAAGCTTCGCATTTACTTTTATAACACTCACATCCATGGTAACAATCCTCTTTCAAGACCTTTATAATCTACGATACAAGAGGATATTCCAATTTCATATTTTTGCATTTTGCTTAAACACTACTCTGCGAGTTTCATATAAAAACTGAGGTCTCGACTAATACGGATTGCCTTCTTTTGAATTTTAATTATATGTATATAAAAGATTCACTCATACCTAATTGTCGTGCTACCTTCGACCCAATTTCTTGTTATAGCGTATCAAGAATCCCTACCTTTTCTTAAATTGTCGCAAACTTTAGCTTCTTGTTTCCATCTTCAAAAGTTTAGATGAAACAGCGTGCCTAGGTGCCACAATATTTCATGACTTTTCATATTTAGAATAAATAAATTAAATTTTTTTGAGGAGAAGTGATAAATACACACTAATAAAGATATGTTTATAGTGCGGTGTGTGGGAATTTGAACAGCCAGTGATCCTGAAAGGCTGAAAGTACGTTCACGAAGTCAATAATTAGTAGTCAATAACAAAGCCGAAACTTAGCATTACGATTCCTTCACAAATATGTTCGTGTTGAAAGCGAGAATTTCGCTTTAGCTCTAAAATTCGTTGCTCCTGGAAAACTCGCGTTATAGCCATGTCGCGTAAGTCGGATCGCGTTGTAGCGGGAGTCGACTGTATAAATAATATCCATCTTGAACAGTTAAATCATGTGAATTTAGGAACATTTTAATTTTATGTGATGAAATGATGAATTCTGAACTTGACTTTTGTCCACCTAGCTTGTACTAATCGAAACACAGTGCGCCCATCTAAACATTTCAGTGGCGTAGGCCGTGTTATGGACCCTTGTGGGTACCGCTGGAAAAAAAGTAGATTAGCTAAGCTCCCGTGAGCTCTCATGTAAATTAAGCCCTGACCATAGGTATCCATACGTGTAATTTTAGAGGGGGAGGGTTAAAACCTTTTTTAGGTTTTAAGGCTTTAACTTAAAGGATTTTTCTCATTATATGGGGGTAATATTTTTCTTATTTTTAATAGAGATTTTCAAGCACTATTGTCTTTATGATAATGTTGGACATGTTTTACAATAACTAGTTGCATTCAAGAGCGTTATGTTATATCTCTCTTTTAGTTTTGTTTGCGATTAAATATCTCGCCAGTTTTATGGCAAACCTTAGTTTAAATTAAAAGAATCTCCGTTCAAGTTCAGATTGCTTTAGGATTTTTGATTGATGTGAATTTACGAAGAGAGCCGCTGGCCCTTTGATACCAGCAAGAACCATTCTTATAGTTGTAATTCTATTTGTTTTATGTTAATAAATTTTAGTTTTGTTTAACTGATAGTTGTAGTGTTGTTGCTTGTCTAACATTGTGACCAAATGAACAGACTTACAAACAATTTTAAACCTGCAAAATTGGAGCTGCTGAGTTCTTTTGCGTTATGCTTCCAACTGCAATGTAAAATGGATTCATATTTTGATTATCAATCAAGGACAAATCTAAAATTTATTGTTACCATTCTGAAAGTAATTTCAGTGCAGAATGAAATTATGTTAAAATTTTCAAGCAAAGGAATTTTTAATAATCGTTATTCAGGCGTTGCTGAAAATGTTTTGATATTTATGCACACAATTTATCTTAAAAATTGGAAGTGCTCATGTCTAGAGGGGGCTCGAGCACCCCTCTGTCCTTCTTCATAGACACCCATGGACCTGACTATGATATTTGTAATCGTACAGAGCCGAATGCGTAACAGGCAGGGTTGTCAACTGCTCCTCATTTTGCGGAGTTACTCCGCAAAAATGGAGAAACTCCGCGGCCACTAAGAAGTTATCTTGCTCCGCATTTCCCGGTCGGACGTTTTCAAGCTTATATTTTGCTATTATCATGTCAAACATGTAAATATGCTCAAAGATTGAAATAGTGTTTAATGCTATTTTATTAATTTAAAAATAATTATTTTTATACTAGTACTTAAAATGATTATTAAAGCACTAAAATAATTTTAGAGAAGTGGTGTTAGTTATTTTTATTAATTTTTATACAAAAGACCGAACTGCTCCGCAAAATTTTAAATTGCTCCTCAAAATCACCACAGATGCTCCTAAAAGTGTTCCTCCAAGGTTGGCAACCCTGACAGGGCAGAGCGAAAGGTTTTCTTTCCTGTCTTCAGCGAAAATTTTTGGTTATTATGTAATTCTTTTACTTCTCTTAAACACAATATATCAGTGAATTCATATTTTCTGCAACATTTCGTTTTTCTTTTTTGCGAAATGTTAAGTTAGATATTTCAAATACAAGGTGGGTTTGCTTTTTCTTTTTGAGGAAAAAAGGATATCAGATTTCGGGTGAGCCTATGTGTGGAAGAAACTTGAATTCAGTCTTGAATTACTGCATTGAGAAATTAAACATTGATGTTGGATTACTATCGCGTTTTTTTTAATGCAGCCAGTTGATTAGTTACTTCAATTCTCAATCCTTTTTTCCTTTCCAGGAAGTGTCTATCCCTCCATTCAATTAACTATCCTCTCCATCTCATATCCCTTTCACTATCATTTGAATCGCGTCTGGAATTAACTGGGGTTTTTCCCTTTGACATCATCCTTATACAATTAACGAATCACAGTTAAGCTCTAAGATGGAGACAGTTAATGTTTTTTCTATTGGCAATTATATTCTACTCCTGTGCTCCAAGAATTACACACAAGTTAAAGCGCTGAGATATTCTTTTCCCTCTCTTCCTCTCGCTCACAGCTTGCTAGTGGTAGTGTTGTAAAACTATCCATGGCTACCAAAACAGTTAGTAAATCAACATTAAAGTAGTCTGACCAGAAGATAAACACTAAGGCACAGTTAACTTTTCTGAAATTAAAAAAAAAATTAACTTGAATACTGAAATTTTGAATTCAAATTATATTTTCGCAATCTCATTAGGGGCTATTGTTTCTACAAACAGCTCCTATCCCCCCAAGTCTACTCCTCCTGGGCGGTTACGTGTGTATAGTTGTGTGTGTGTGTGCAGGCGTGTGTGTATGTGTAGGCGCACGTGCGTGCATGTGCAGGCTTGTGCGTGGGCGTAGACCTGTGTGTATGCACGTAGGCGTGTGTGTATGTGTGTAAAGGCTTGTGTGTATGAGTGTGTGTGTATGTGTATGAGCGCGCATATGTGTAGGACATGGACGCCATCGACCAGGAGAAACGGATTTCAAGAGGCAGTGCTCGGAGCCGCGCCTGCAGAGGCTGGTGAGCGGTGGTGCTGGTGTCCCTGATCCAAGCTGAAAAAGGAACCAAACGCCAAGGACGGTCAAATGAAAGCAATAAGCAATCGTGATTGCTCAAAAAAAAAGAAAAAAAAAACACTCGAAACTGTAGCATTTTGTACATGACATAAATAATATTTTTATTGATTTTTGTAATTATTAAGAAAAAACTGTGCGCACTTTAATGGTTCATTCTGTGTCAGGTTTTGAAGGGGCGTTAAGTTAAAAAAAAAAGTGCAGCAATTTAATGAGATCTATGTTTACAGCCTAGTAAGGGAACAGGTGTAACCATTGCCAATGGAAAAACATTGAATTTTCTACTCGTTTCCTTTTTGGAATTGCATAGAAGGAAATAATTTTAGTAATTCATTTTGGAAAAACATTTTGAACCTTGTTTGTTAAAGCAAAACGAACTGTTTTTTCACTGAGGTATGTTCATTCACTGGTCAGACACGGGGGGGGGGGGGGGGGTCAGAACTGAAATTTTTGGAAGGGGGAATATTCTTAATTTGCCGAATGTAATTCTAATTTCGCCTAATGATGAAACATGGCATTAAAAAAAAGCAATCTATAAAATTAATAAAAAATAAAGAAAAATGAATTAAAATCTTGCTCTTTCTCCAAATTAATCGAATCGTCAGCAAAATTTGTCGAGTAAGGAAATTTTTGGAAGACCACAAATCCAGAGAGATTTATGCGAAACTTATCCGTTCGGTGTTTCCATTCTGGAACTTTTAATGGGTGCAATCGCAAAGCTTTAAACTAAAAATTTTAGGATGGAGAAAAAATGTTCCCAGAAGGTTCCCCATCGGACTGATATAAAATGCTGGCTAGATAGTGTTTGATGTCTTAAATTGTGTAACGGAGATTTTTGTCAACACCTAAAACGACACAATACTTTCAACATTGAATTACTGAGTTTTATATGTTCTTGGGCTCTTTCAATGGGGTTGTTTCCTTCAGTCAAAAGTACTACTTTTAGTCATTGAAATGGATAGAATGAGCAAAAAAAAAAATTACATGGACCCAGAAAATACTTTCATTTTCCCAACAGTTTTTTTTTAATTAATTTTTTTTAATGTCCGATTTTTCAAACAAGGCGCGGTCTTTATGACGTCACAAATGATGCAATTTGGCGCATCTTTCTACTACGTTTCCACGTTATGATAATCAAGCAGCGAATTAAAATTGCGCTCTACGCTTGTTACCTAACATATCGTTGCCAATACACGTGAGTAAAGATGCGAATCAAATATTTTGGACCGTGAATGGGAACACTGAATGGCATTTCGTCATTTGTGATGTCATCAGCAGAAGCGTTAAACGATGAAAGAGCACCGATAAACTTAAAGAAATTATTTCAAAAATGGTCAGATCCTATGTTTTAAAGCATGCTCTAAAAAAAAAAAAAAAATACTTTTAAAATTTTAGAAACTACGCCATTCATAATCTTTAAATTTCCATTCCTGAAACGGCGATTTTCTTTTTACATGGGCAGTGGTTGAACAAAATAGAGTTCAAATTAATCAAAACTTCTGTCTCATATTTCACGGAACGATATGAAAAATGTAAGGCCGATAAATTAAAGCCCCAGTTTTGAAAACTGCACTAAAAAAAGTTATTCTGCTGTTTATTCTGCATATGCCAGAAAGCAGCCTTTGGTGTATATCTATATAACAAATATTTTTGATTCCTTTTGAGTCCATCTTAAGCATAGCTTGATACATTATGTTTGCTTTTTCAAGAATATCTTATTATGTTCGTATGGTAATTCTGATTAAGACTTGCACAATGGATAAACTATTACGTTTCCGTACCGAGCATTAGTCACAGTCCGACCATGTCCTTATGCAATGTGCCATCTTGTACTCCAAAAGCTATTTGCAAGTTTCGTATACTTTTAGATGATTCGCCTGGATGAGTTCCGTTTTGTTGTTATTGCATTCCTCTTCGTTTCTAAAAAGAACAGAACGATGTGTTCTATCGGAACATATCATTTAAATTCCATTCCATTTTAATCTGATCGAAGAATCCAAACAATTTTCACCTACTTCTCCATCCGTACTTGTTGATCTCTGATTATATTGAAGCCCTAAAAAGAAAGAAACAAGCGGCTTGTCGATCGTTAAGGGTCAGAGGAAAGAATGAATGAATGAGCATTTACGTTTCCGAAGATGTCATCGTTCACCACAATCACTGTCCTACAAATCGCTGCCCTAATGGCGAACTCTCCTCACTCATTGTTGCTCGGGGAATAAACCACAGCCCTAATTACGTCCCGAAACGAACAAGGCCGCCGATGCAGTTCTCATGGATTCTTCTTCAACAGAATATGCCATTAAATCCAGCACTTGACATTGGGTTTGATTGATTCACTGGTATTGAGATTGGCCGATGAGAGGATTAAGTACTCGGCGCTTGGTGGGTTCTAAAAATACCAATTTTATGAGGAAATCACGCCAGGCTGGAACGCGAATCCAACTCAATTAAGTTTGTAGCAGTTTCGAGTTATTTTTACTGACTAAGACAGCCTTTGACCTGCATTTCCCGTTACGGTGAAGCAGCGATACAACGACCGTCTATATAGCGATTATTTTCTTAATGTGATGGCTCAGAATAGGCCCTCATTGCTAGCGAAACTGTCTATTTAGCTGTGGTTATTATTCGGTGCATTTCACCAAAAATGATTTGCGATTTCAAATTTGGTGTGCCACATGGACTCTCTGTGTCCAAGATAGAAGCAGAACCCATGCAGTTAAAAAGCGGCACCTCAGGATTCTAAAGGGCTTCCCACCTATGCACGAAATAAGAAATACGGCATTGGTTGGGAAGATCATGTCCAATGTATGAATACGACATAGACTTCCGAGAGTTGCCTTCTACACCAGGCCAAACGGCAAACGAAACCCTGACAGATCTGGAAAACGTTGGTTGGGTCAAAAGGCCGGAACAGGCTTTTAGCCTTGTGTCCTTGATGATGATGATGATGGCAAGCATATTTCTTGCCTGTTTTCGATTAACGTTTTTGATATTTTAATTCTACATAAAATTACATGGCTTGTTTAAATAAAGAACCATGACTATCATCGAGCACTAGAGAAATAACTGGAACCTGGATCATAATTTAAAACTTTTTGACAATTTACAAAGAAATCAAATTCAAATTTAAAAAAATGTATTTAAAGAAACTTAGCTATTTGACTGCGCTTTGACAATCGACAGCTTACTTTTTTGCCTTCTATTCCATGTTAGTCTGTGTCCGGAAGCATGATAATATCTTTTCAGTGATGTGACAAAATATGCCCCGGACAAAAGTACAGTATAGACTGAAATTTTTAACAAAATTGCGAGTACGTGGTGTCAATTGGAACGTGTTATCAATTAAAATATAATTTCAAATTCAAGATTGCAATATGGACCAAACTGCGAAAATATGACTTTTTTTTTTTTAATGGAATCAATGATTTGATTAAACAGATTGCGGAAAACGTTTTGAAAATAAGTGAGAACTCCTATTAAGTTCGTCTTGTGCATTACATAAGCGTAGAATTCGAGCCACTTCATTATTTATTCCCAATCAAAAATGTTTTTGAAACCTAGCCTCAAAACAAAGATATGTGCTCTTTAAATGGTATTTCTTATCTTTCAACGCGTGATTTATATCTCTTGTGATGGACACATTTCCCTAAATCTCTGCCACTTGATTGAATTCTATCAAATAAGCTTCCTAATGACACCACCTCCTTAAATCAGTCAATTTCGTCCAAGTAGACCGTTATATCTCTAGATGAGTCAACAATTACGACACAACATTTTCCAGAAATTGGGTCAAGGAAGTAAAGCTATCATCACAATTCACTGCCAAGGAACATCGCAATCGGAAGACCGACCACTCGCGGGACCCGGGGGCATAAAACTTATCAGAGAAACGTGTGTCTCACCTTAAAGAAGGACCTGAAACGGAACTATCTGCACCATTTGTTTTATTTCAGCTGTAATTTTGTCTGTCTGGCCCTATCTACTTCACCATTGCTGCAGTTGTACGGCTTTCAGATAAAATAGTTTTTCAAGTTACTTTCTTGGTTCGAAACATAAAAGCAATGCAGTATAGTACACCCAATCTATTTAAAACCCTGAGAAAATGAAAAGAATATGTACTGACACAATAGTAGTATATAAAGTGTTTTTTGAAGTTTTGAATATTTTATTCACTTTTAATTTAAAATGAACGAAGGAAACTGTTTACCCTTGAACCCCTTTCTTTTGTTCCTTTTCCCCCTATATTACTTCGAAATGTACCTATATGTTACGTGGTGGAACAATGATACCTGAGGGCCATGGCCATCGAGAGATGATACCACCAGTGATCTTCACCTCCGCAATTTAGACACGAGGCTGAAGGGAAGAGAAATTTTATCCAGTCTTTTATATCCGTGATAAATGCTCAACGGACAGGCTTCCAGGTTCAGATTTTACAAACTCGGTGGGCTCTTAGGCCATCGAACCTAAGACTTTCTAATCCCGAGTTCCAACCACTAAACTTCCCAACGCCCACCGAAATTTACTTACAGAGCTCTGCTTTTGAGCCAACACCTAACGGAATCACAAAAAAAAAAAAAAAAAATGGGGGTAGAGTTGAGTCATTTACGATTTTACTTGTGTTGATAAGTTATGCTTTTCATTACATGAACTATTGAAATGTGACTTTCGTTATAAGGTACATGAACATTATTGTACCCCCACAGCAGCGTAAACTCTTTTTATGACTTTCATGCAACTTTTTTACTTTATGAATTTCAGAAGATAGCTTAAACTTTTGCCTGCTATGAGTTTTTGCCATCCTACATCAATCCCCTCATCACGCAAAACATACAATTTTCAAACACATTCTCTTTAGAATTTTTTTAAGATTAAGGCCTTGAACGTCTTGACATTGAAAAAAAAAACAAAACACATCAAGAGCACAAAATTAAGAAAACAAATAAATGTGAGAAGCACAGAGGAACTGCAGAAATCAAATTCGATTAAGTGCTTCTTTTTGACTGTTCTTGTCATTAATTTTCATACATTAAACTGAATTTATCCCTTTCCAATAAGCTGCCTCAACTAGAGAAGTTTCTGAAACTCTAAAAATGAAGCAGATCCATCCTAGCCATTAAATTATAGAAATTATCTGCCAAACGGCACGACCTTGAGGGTCACGGATTTAGACAAAATCCTAGATATAGGTCAATTCCGACTACGTATGAGCCCAGGTAAAGCGGTTTGACTGCATAGGCCCTAGTTCCGGCTGCAACGGGGGTCCAAAGTTCATAAGTCGGTCCCAGAAATGCAATGGAGTGTCCTTTAGAACTCCCATTTTTTCCCCTTTTTTCTGCTACTGTACTTCAGTATGAACCATTTGCATGCACTTAGCTTTGAATTAATTACGGTGAATACAATTTTTAATAAGTGGTTCTCAAATTAAAATTGGACACTACTTTTAATTTCAATAACTTGAATGCCAAAACAACAGTTACAGGATATTTATCGTTTGCAAATGAAACTAGTTATTTTCGTTTCATATTAATTCTCTGCTACTAAAATGTATTTATCGTTTGCTAATGAAAACATTTACTTTAACTCGATATTTATCGTCTGCTATCAAAGATATTCCACGATGATAAGAAACTAATTCATGGCACATGCAAAAACATAAATGCAAGATCGTTCCGACTTTTCAAGTAACTTAAATAATGCCTATAAATAAATAGGTGTTCTCCCTTCCACTCATTATACTAACAAAAGATGCCAATGGTGTAGGGACATCTAACACAGTGTCGAAGTTTGAAATTCCAATGGAAACGCCATTGCATTTCTAGGGCCAAACTGGCAACTTTCGACCCTCGTTTCAACCAAACTAGGGCCTATGCAGTCAAACCGCTTCACCTGGGCTAATATCTAGTGGGAATGAACCTTTATGTAGAATTTTGTCCAAATCCGTGATCCTCAAGGTCGTGCCGTTTGGTCGTGAGGTAAGGCCCCTATTTATATAGCGGCTCTAATCTGAGACACAGACAGCCATGAATGACATTTTATGATCCCGACGATAAAAAATGAAACCAAGCATATTTTACCGAATGTAAAAAACAATTTTAAGGATTAAAAAATAATAATACATCAAAGTTGCAATATTGTACCCAAATTTTCCGAATCGTCAGCAAAATTTGCCAAATCAGGAAAATTTTGGGAGGCCCCAGTAAATTTCCATCGGGTGCCCCTGACTAAGCATTCTTTTTGGTTATTTTATTTTTTCTTTATTCCATTCATTGGTAGCTTTCATTTCTAAAATCCGAAAGAACTCAATCAAGGAGCAAGCAATTTCTAAAAAAAAGAGAGAGAAAAAATCACCCCCTCCAACTTTTAAGAATATTCGAATGTTGACGCATTTCAATTCTTGAATCGTCATAAATCTTCGAGAATACATCCGCCATTTCTACTGATTATGTACTTTTAGGGAGTAGAATGTCCGTCCAACACAACGCTTTTTTCAACACAGAGGTCACCGCTTCAATGTTTATACTACACACAGTGATGTAGCACATTCCGCTTGAACCGTTTGGAAAACAGAAAATGTCACATTTATCATTAACACAATTTTTTTCACTAAATGTGATTATTTAATGAGTATACCTTTGGTGTAAATTGTAATTACTTTTTCTTTCTCGAAAAACAGAAGTATTCATTACTTCTGTTTTGGATATAACCTGTTGTAGGAAGAATTGTATTATAAAGCCTTCATGGCTTCATGGCTTTATCTATAACTTACGAAGTGTTACATAAAATGTTCTAACACTTGCTTGCTTAGCAAATTTTTCTGTGCACCTAATTCTCCAAATTAGGTTCATAGAATGCACCTAAATAATCAAAAACAAGCTGATGACAGTTTATATAAGCTCTTACCAGAAGAATCGTCTTTGTAGTAAACTGCCGTAACTTGATCAGTAGTATACTTTCAAATATTCGTAACATTATGACAAGTGATGCTAAGGAACTCAGGGGATGCAAGACGGCGAATTATTGGTCAATAAGGGGTCTTCTCTTCAAGATGTCTACTGTCGTGGTAAAATGCATTTTATATTCACCTTTTTAATTGACCCTTTTAAGTTTACGTTTGATGCGTCCTCCTTGCTCCTTTGAAGTTTTAGTAAATCTTCTCCACCGCTGCAAACTTTTTTTCAAAAGGTAAAGATTAAAGATTCACCTGGCCTTTGAAACTTTCTCTCGTTTCACTTACCCCCTAGAATCTGATTTGATGTACTTCTAACTACTTTAACGTAATTTTGAAAACCAGGCATTAAAAAGCTTTTCACTATTAAAAAATATACATTACTATTGAAAAATACTTGGGTTTTGTATGCATATAGTTCACCAAACAGTGAAAAAAAAAATCTCCTTTTCACAAAATTTCTCTCAAAAAGTGCCGTTTCAATTAAATTAAAGTGCACTTTAGTCTGGGAGCACAGTCCTTTTTTTTTTTTTTTTTTTTGGTCTGGGGCAAACTCTATTTAATATAACATTCTTGAATGGTTTTTATTTCAAAAATTAGGATATATTTGTTACATTTGTTTGGTGCTGTTTTTTTTATGAAGATAATTAAATAATTATTTTAAAACTCTTGAGCCAACTTACACTCAGCCAACTTCTTGAGCCAACTCTTCACCACTTAATATTTATAATGTGACTTTCGCAAGGATACAAGCACGGTGGAACGCTCAATGTTTTCAATTTTCATCACGTACCATGACCTTAGAAATAGTGATGTTCCGGATATCCGTATCCATATCCGCGGATATCCGAGGAAAAATAAAGATCTGTATCCGCATCCGTATCCGTTACTTTTTTGACGGATCTTTTCTATTCTAAAAAGTCTTAAATATTTGAATAAAAGACTCTTAAGTTCCGTTTAAATTATGTTTTATTCCCTATTTAAATTATAAGGTATCATTTCAGAAACCAACGGCCCTCTGAGACATTTTTTTTAATTTATTTTTTTATTTTTAGTTTAATATTAGTTTTTGTTACTGCGTTGCGGATTCTGTTATTCTTCATTTTGGTTTTTCTCGGCATCCTTCGAAAAAAGTGTGACAAAATTCTCTATTTATTGTTTGTAAAAGTGTTCCCGGCTACGGTATTCCGTCAATCGGAGTAATTTGTGTGGAATGGGTCAGCGCTGCATTTATCTTCTTTACTAATAATAAAGCAGTAAGTCTCTCTGTCCGGAGGATGTCTGTAGGATGTCTGTAGGATGTCTGTAGGATGTCCGTAGGATGTCTGTGACGCGCATAGCGCTTAAACCGTTCGGCCGATTTTCATGAAATTTGGCACAAAGTTAGTATGTAGCATGGGGGTGTGCACCTCGAAGCGATTTTTCAAAAATTCGATGTGGTTCTTTTTTTATTCAAATTTTAAGAAAAAAAAACTATCATAAATTACGAAATTATCATAACGTGGAACCGTAACATGGGCACAAGCCAATTGGCGAGATACGAAATTATCATAACGTGGAACTGTAACGTCGGTACAAGCCAATTGGCGAGAAAATTCACCATACATCATTTGTAAATATACAAGCGAACCAAAAGACCTTTAATTTTTCTATTACGGGCGAAGCCGTGCGGGTGCCACTAGTCTTTACTAATAATAAAGCAGAAAGTCTCTCTGTCCGGAGGATGTCTGGATGTCTGTAGGATGTCTGTAGGATGTCCGTAGGATGTCTGTGACGCGCATAGCGCTTAAACCGTTCGGCCGATTTTCATGAAATTTGGCACAAAGTTAGTATGTAGCATGGGGGTGTGCACCTCGAAGCGATTTTTCGAAAATTCGATGTGGTTCTTTTTTTATTCCAATTTTAAAGAAAAAAAATATCATAAATTACGAAATTATCGTAACGTGGAACCGTAACATGGGCACAAGCCAATTGCCGAGATACGAAATTATCATAACGTGGAACCGTAATGTCGGTACAAGCCAACTGGCGAAAAAATTCACTATACATTATTTGTAAATATACAGGCGAACCAAAAGACCTTTTGATTTTTCTATTGCGGGCGAAGCCGTGCGGGTATCACTAGTTATTACTAATAATAAAGCTGAATGTCTCTCTGTTCTGAGGATGTCTGGATGTCTGTAGGATATCTGTAGGATGTCTGTAGGATGTCTGTGACGCGCATAGCGCCTAAACCGTTCGGCTGATTTTCATGAAATTTGGCACAAAGTTAGTATGTAGCATGGGGGTGTGCACCTCGAAGCGATTTTTCGAAAATTCAATTTTGTTCTTTTTCTATTCCAATTTTAAGCCCATTTTTCACAGAAATTTAATAAAATGGGAAAGAATTTGTTCTGAAAATTACCTTTCTTTTCTTTACTTTCTTTCTTTTCTTTTCTTCTTTTACTAATAATAAAGCAGAAAGTCTCTCTGTCCGGAGGATGTCTGGATGTCTGTAGGATGTCTGTAGGATATCTGTAGGATGTCTGTAGGATATCTGTAGGATGTCTGTGACGCGCATAGCGCCTAAACCGTTCGGCCGATTTTCATGAAATTTGGCACAAAGTTAGTATGTAGCATGGGGGTGTGCACCTCGAAGCGATTTTTCAAAAATTCGATGTGGTTCTTTTTTTATTCCAATTTTAAGAAAGAAACTATCATAAATTACGAAATCATCATAACGTGGAACCGTAACATGGGCACAAGCCAATTGGCGAGATACGAAATTATCATAGCGTGGAACCGTAACGTAGCACAGTGGAGTATTTGACTGAAAATCCTGGCCAAAAGTCCAAAATTAAAAATTTACCCGATTTTTATGAAAATTTATTCTATGATAGTTGATTAACTGGTGCATCGATCGGCACCTGTTTTGGAAATCTGAGTCACGTACAATTCCTCATAGCCTCGGTAAAAGATGAGATTTTTAAAAGAATTTTCGCTTTTTTGTTACGTTTCAGCTTAATTATTGCGTTTCAGTGTAGATTTTTTTGTGACTTTATAAATGAATGGAATTGACCCAAATAAATTTTACGGGATAAAGAAATGTCAGGGTTTTGTGCTAATTATAAATTAAAGTAAATATTTTTATTTTCTTTTTGTAAAAAAAATAACGAAAACTTGGTAAGGAAGATTTTTAAAGGCTTTTCGCCTTAATTTATAACTAGAGAAAGCTTTTTAAATGGGTGTCGGGCTCGGTCGGGCTGTTTTGAAAGTTGCATCGTATTTGGCAAAGTCTCTAGTGCTAATTTCTGCAAAAAAATCTTCCGCCTACAACTGCCCTTTTTTTTAATGAATTTTTTTAAAAAAAGTGCATAATCCGATCGTTTTGTGACAACTCATGCTTTTAAACTGAATTTACCTACAAAGATTTAATAAATTTGTAAATAGTTTATCAAAAGTACTACTGAATGAAAAAATCAACATATTTAAGCCCACAAACATCAATAAAATTTCAGATACGAGTTTCATGGTTACGAGAAACCGCTTCATCAATGTGTAAAGATGTAAGTTATGGAATGAGAATCATCCAATTAATTTCGAAACGCTTAGCTTTATGCATCGCTAAAGAGATTCATTGCACCCCTAAAACATGTGTTTGCGTTCAGTTATGTTAATTTTCTCATGTACGTTAATGAGTTAATAAATTAAATTATTTTGTGATCTCGCTAAGAAAATTTGCTCTTCCTTGAAATTGAGATAGATTTTAGATAAAATAAATAAATATTTATATTTTTTCAGATCACTGCTGCAAATAATGTGCTGGGGCAGGGGGTCTTTTCCCCCTTATACGTAGCAAAAGGGGGAAAATACCCCCCTCCACACTTGCTAGCGTTAGGAGACAATTGTAATTGTCTTCTAAATATATTGTTCCTACGCTAGCGAGCTATCCATATTTAAGACATTTTACCTACTCATTGTGAAATTAAAGTTATATAAAATTTTAGTTCCAAGTCTGTTCGTACAATTTTTAGCGGGACACATCACGCGATGTAAAACTAAGGATCGACCCAAGGTACGAGTACAATATATACAATTCAAAAACAAAGAGCTTTTGAATATCCATTTTCGAGTGTTTTTGCAGTTATAATATCCTAGTTCATTTATTTATTTATCTTTTTTTCAATAGAAAAAAGGTTCTTTGTAACCCCCGAAACCCTAGTCTTTAATTCTTTTTGTGCATGATTAACTCAGGGTTTTAATGATTGAAACCAAACGAAAAGAATAAAATTGATTTTTTTTTTTTTTGGTTTCAAATTAGTGTTTTGTATAGAATACTAGGATTTTTTAACCGCTTTTTGCTTTTTTTCCCCTCGAACAGTGCACTTAATTACATATCTTCAAAGGAAAACAGCCATTCGCATCGAGCATGTTTACTTATCACTTGTCTAAGCATGATTGGCAAAGAGCCAACCGTGGCATCCATTTCGGATCGAGTGAAAATTATTGAAAATTTTTATTTCAACTCATTAAAAAAAAATTCATTATAAATCAGTGAAAGAACATAACTTCCCCGTTTTCGCTGTTAATGAAGGTAAGGTGTGTATATTATTTCCTTAAAAAGTTTCAGAGCCATAACATTATTAGAATATTGGATGCAAGAATTTTAGTTTACATTGATTGAATAATTGAAAAAAGTCGAAAAAGTGACCTCCCTTTGTAAATTCTTAGAAATTCGGTTAATTACGTTAGAACTTCAAACAAACCATAATCTTGAAAAAAAATATTTTTCCTATCTAGTGATCAATTGGGTTTTTTTCTACGTTTATTAGGATCGAATTTACGGTCGTAAACATGCAAAAGTCTAAACCGTGGATAAAATATTAAATATTTCATTTTCTAATTCAAATTTTAAAAATCGAGTTTCAAATTGTAACATCAGACATTTCAGACAACTTGTATACCAAGTTTTGTGTCTATAAGTGGGATAGCTTCGCCGTACAGAGCACAAACGCACACAAGGGTGTCGCCTTCAGAAGAGTGAAAATTTCTAACTAGTTTTGGCCAGGATTTTCAGTCAAATACTCCACTGTGCGTCGGTACAAGCCAGTTGGCGAGAAAATTCACCATACATTATTTGTAAATATACAAGCGAACCAAAAGACCTTTGATTTTTCTATTACGGGCGAAGCCGTGCGGGTGCCACTAGTTACTAATAATAAAGCTGAAAGTCTCTCTGTCCGGAGGATGTCTGAATGTCTGTAGGATGTCTGTGACGCGCATAGCGCCTAGACCGTTCGGCCGATTTTCATGAAATTTGGCACGAAGTTAGTTTGTAGCATGAAGGTGTGCACCTCGAAGCGATTTTCGAAAATTCGATTTTGTTCTTTTTCTATTCCAATTTTAAGCCCATTTTTCACAGAAATTTAATAAAATGGGAAAGAATTTGTTCTGAAAATTACCTTTCTTTTCTTTACTTCTTTATCTTTCTTCTTTTCTTTTCTTCTTTACTAATAATAAAGCAGAAAGTCTCTCTGTCCGGAGGATGTCTGGATGTCTGTAGGATGTCTGTAGGATATCTGTAGGATGTCTGTGACGCGCATAGCGCCTAGACCGTTCGGCCGATTTTCATGAAATTTGGCACGAAGTTAGTTTGTAGCATGGGGGTTGTGCACCTCGAAGCGATTTTTCGAAAATTCGATGTGGTTCTTTTTCTATTCCAATTTTAAGAACAAAACTATCATAAGATGGGCGAGTAAATTACGAAATTATCATAACGTGGAACCGTAACATAGGCACAAGCCAATTGGCGAGATTCGAAATTATCATAACGTGGAACCTCAACATGGGTACAAGCCAATTGGCGAGAAAATTCACCACACATTATTTGTAAATATACAGGCGAACCAAAAGACCTTTTAATTTTTCTATTACGGGCAAAGCCGTGCGGGTACCACTAGTCTTTACTAATAATAAAGCTGAAAGTCTCTCTGTCCGGAGGATGTCTGGATGTCTGTAGGATGTCTGTGACGCGCATAGAGCCTAAACCGTTAGGCCGATTTTCATGAAATTTGGCACAAAGTTAGTTTGTAGCATGGGGGTGTGCACCTCGAAGCGATTTTTCGAAAATTCGATGTGGTTCTTTTTTTATTCCAATTTTTAGAAAAAAACTATCATAAATTACGAAATTATCATAACGTGGAACCGTAACATGGGCACAAGCCAATTAGCGAGATACGAAATTATCATAACGTGGAACTGTAACGTCGGTACAAGCCAATTGGCGAGAAAATTCACCATACATTATTCGTAAATATACAGGCAAACCAAAAGACCTTTAATTTTTCTATTACGGGCGAAGCCGTGCGGGGGCCACTAGTACTGAAATAAAATGCGAAAAAGTATTTCTAGCCCATCCAGTAGCAGCTTTACACTCTTGTATCCTGTATCCTACATCTACCTAGCAAGCTAGAAATATTTTTTTACATTCTGCTTAAACATTTATGCACATTAATGCCCCGTTTCTTCCAACTCTCCCACAATTTTAACGGAGATTTCTTTAAAGAGTAAATCATAGTCTCTATTATATTTTCGCCGTAGGTGACATTTTTTGAAGAAACAGTGTTATTATCATGACGGGAATACCTTCCGTAATAAATTTTACACTTGAATAGTTGAATTGGGCAAAAAAAAATTTTTTTTGAGATCCGTATCCGTGGATCTTGATACTAATGATCCGGATCCGTATCCGCGGATCTACTTTTTCAACGATCCGACACATCACTACTTAGAAACAGTGAATGTCTTGTATGTAGGAATTAGTTTTACTTCTCCTGTTATACTGTTAAATAAAATAATAATTTCAGGTAAACGGAGCTTTTTTTTTTTTTAAATTCTATACATATTTTGAAAGCACTTTTGCTCTTGTAAAGTTTGCTTGTATGCTGTGCTCTGCTCCGAAATTATTTCCTATATGCTTAACTTGATAAGGAAAAGCAATAATGTGCTGCTTCTATTTCCTACTGTCATTTTGGAAAAAAATTTATTCGAATCCCCTCGAAAGGCTGTGTTCCTTGGAAAAAAGATATAAAATACAATCCATTTAATACTCATCGGCCCTAAAAAAAAAAAATTATTAATAATAATTATAATAATGATAATTCCACCCTATCAAAATCGTTTGGTGATTCTGTTTGTTAGTAAGAAGAAAAATTGAACACTTCAAAGGATTTTTCAAGTCATAAGGAACGAAAATTTGTTTCAAGGCTCGACAAACCCCCAATAATACAAAATCTTACACAGTGGAAACATTTTTTTTATCTTCCGTCATCCATTCAAAATACAAAAGTAATAAGGCTATCTCGAGTTCTGGAGAAAGGCGTTTTAATTGTCTTGAACTTCACTTCGCAAGGATTACCTTCTGATTGATTACTGTTTATGTTTACCATCCAATTGTTTACTGTTTCCCGCCAAATCTGATTAAATAAATTACACAGCTTTCGGAAATCTGGAAGTTCGAGGTTTTCACCATGGGAGGCAGTGAAAAACCATGGGAACTGCACAAATGTAGGGCATCTAGTAATCTGGAAGTTCCATCGGAAGATGCTTTTATGTTTGGGGTCAAGACACCGCGTTCTACGTCCCCCTCAGGTGGATGGAGATAAGGTTTCATCGTTATTCACAGGGTGTGACGCAGAGGAATGCCGCTCGCTGACGATTTATTCTATGACATATCTTCCCTCGTCGGGGAAAGTTATTCTAAAGGAAGATTCTACTCCGATTGTACAAAGAGAGAAACCGAAGATTTGAAGCAGCGGAATGACAAAGAAAAATAATTGTTGGTGTTTGAATTCTTAAATCTTGATATGATTTATGTGATAAGTGGACAACCACTTTAAAGTGGTTTCGGAGTTCGCGTATTTCATACTTTGTTGGAATGGTTTTGAAAATGCAACGATCAGCAATGGTGCTTTATGTGTTATTTTATTTCCGACGTAGGTCTGTCCGTCCGTCAAATCGACGCCAGAAGAATTGTTTGAAATAATATTTTATTGATTAACGAAAAAACTGAAAATTTCAAGTTTTTAATATATATATATATATATATATATATTTGGTATTGATCAGTGCTAATGAGTACAGCATTCCTTGAAAAGGGGAGCTTCCACTTCCACTTTTGAGTTCCAGGAGTGCCCCGATGGGAGGCCACTGTGCCCTCACAAAAATTTCGTCATTCGGCAAATTTGTCTGACGATTTGGCAATATCATTATTCAGCAAAATTTGGAGTTCTATTCGGCAAAATTTGGAGTTCTATTCGGCAAAATTTGGAGTTCTATTTGGCAAAATATGGAGTTCTATTCGGCAAAATTTGGAGTTTCATTTAGCAAATTGAGATTTTCTGCCCTTCAAAAATAGAAGTTCGGGGAGGGAGGAGGGGGGTGCGCTCAAGGAGATGTACTTCACTCTCTCTCAAGGGCGCCCATATGTAAAATTGTAAGGGGAGGGGGGCTCAGATATTTTCCCCATGGGTTAGGAGGGTATTTTCTCCATGGAAACTGATTTCAGGACAGATTAGAGTCATTAAAATATTTCATTTTTAATAACTTATTCATTAATGGCTGGAGAATGAATGTTTTTACATTTTTGCAAAGAAAAAAGTACCAAAAGCAAGGAAGTTCTAATTTCAAAGGGGGGTGGGCTCGAGCCCCCCCCCCTTTCCCCCCTATATGGGCGCCCTTGCTCTCTCTCTCTCTCCCTCTCAGACATCTAATAATGTGCCCAAGGGAAAGTTTTCCTGAAAGTTCTGTATCGTCCGAAGATGACCACTGACTGTCTCATTCCTGAGGGTCAGTGTCCATTAAATCTCGCGAGTGCGAGACATCGCGTGCGAGAGGCCTCCTCCAATGATGTGGGTCAGTGGAATGGCACGCGCTCACTTTTACTGCGGCTTTGTCTCCACTTTTCGCTCTTAATTAAATGCTTCTCCGAAGTCGATATGAAGTTAACAATGGATTGTTTTCAGGGTTTCTTTTTTCTGTTTATTTGGCCGGCTTTGTTTCGCTGCTGCTGAAACACCTGCCGGAGCCAGATATAACTTTTGGCAGATTTCGGCTTGTAATGAAAATATTGTTCTATGCTTGAAGAATTAACTTGCGCGATTCACATTTGCTAAAGGAGCATGACATTTGGACAAAAGAGGAGCAATCTGCCGTGTAAAATGTCTTACTTCAAAACTCGGAAGCAAAGCTCTTTCTTTCTTTTCTTTTTTTTTTTTTTTTTTTTTTGCTTCTTCTTTTCTTTTTCTTTTTCATAGTTTCTCCTGGCGAGTAGACACTCCACAATGTGATCACAAGACTTTTTGCTTAAAGTTACCTCCGAGACTTGATATGCACCAGTATAATTGCTTGATATCATCAATGTAATTGTACCAGTTCAATTATATTGGTGAGAAAATGTTTAATGGTATAATGGGCCTGCTACAACAACTTTGTACTTAGGATCTACTGCATTAGGACAATGTATGTACTAAGTTTAGACTTTATCAATCTCATTAAATTCAAAGAACGATTGTTCTTACAGAAATGACCATTACTGAGCAATATTACTGTCAAAATGTGATCTCTAACAATCTGAATTTTCGGATAATCCTTTGATTAGTCACAGAAGTTTTTAAACCTTTATTAAGCTTGTTACAAAATGAATTATATAGGTGGTAAAATTTAAAAATCAAAATTTTGAAAATATAAAATTTCTGCTAATTTACCAGTTGGTATTTTTTAAAATTAGTATTAGTTTTGTTGAACTCCAATTATGCGAACCGCTGATTATTCGAATCACTTACCGAATTTTAGAAAAACAAATAATAAGACGAAAGCAAACAGTTTACTTTGACAGAGATACTCAGCTAGTAAGAACTTTTATTTAAAGTAGGGTGCGTACATACTGTACTAATGTACAGCACTTGTAAGAACGCTGACATGGTAAAAATAATTCAGAAACGTTCCTGGAAAATTATGGGCAGCCAGGGCCTGATTCCCGCACATGCTTAATAGGCCTGGGCCCTGCATAGCCCATTACAACTATACAAAAAATACACACATTTTTAAAATAATAGCCTTCAGGGTCCTCCAAATTATTGTGGACCTTGGACCTCACTTTTAGTTAGTCGGGCCCTGTGGGCAGCTGATGTGCCCCATTTGTGCCAGTAACTTATCTTTCATAAAACAGGAATATTTTCTGGTAAATTTCAGATTTTTTTTTTTTTTTTTTTTTTTTTTTGTGTGTGTGTGTGTGTTTTGGTATTATTTTTTTTATGGAGATTATGTTCCTAAATGCAAAGTGAAGGACTTGGAGGTCATATAAAAAGTTAGATTTCGAGCTTTTAATCAATTTCTTTTTCGCTTTAAACTTTTCATACCTTCATTTTATTTTGACCATTTTTGCAATGGGAAGTAAGGATCTAGGACTAACGGTTGTGAAAATAAAGGTTTTGCAGGTCAAAGTGGGACATGTAGTACGTATCAATAATCGGCCCTCACAGTAGGAGTGTCCGTTTTCCAATGATCTTGAAGTTATGTTATACGTTTCTCTACAAAGTATAAAATGAAGTCTCCAAGAAGCATCGGTTTGTTTAAACGCGTAAAACTCGAGAACTAACCCGGTCGATTTCGCTGAAATGTTCACAGCATCTTTATTTTAGCCCTGAAAGGTTTGCAGACCGGTTCAAAAAAAAATCGACGAGTAGTTCTTTCTTTATTCCTACTTGGACCCAATTTTCACGTAAATTCTCGAATATGGGGGTGAAAAAGTACTCGCACATATCAATATCACATATCGTTAGAAAGGGTAGAATTTTCCGCGTTCTACGCAATTCGTTCGAATGCTCTAACTTTATTACGGCGGGAGTTATTTTCGTTTTTTTCTCGAATTTTTTTAGGCTTAGCTGAAATTTAGGCACTACTTTCTTCTATAAATAAACCAATAAAAAGTGAAGGAATTGTCCCACAGCTTTCTTTTTGACACCATTGGAGAAAACGACCTCTTCTACCCCAGGTGTAACTCGACTTTTAGTCGAAAAAGTAAGCTTCTAACTCCAAAGGAAAGAAGGTTACAAGACTTTTTAAACCAGTTCGAAAAATCCCATTTCCATTCAAGTTTTTAACTATTTAATTTTCGCGTTTCCATAGTTACGCTTTTTGAATCCACTGTATCTTTTTCACTTGAATTTCTTAAACTTATTTTATTTTATGTTCTCATGGCTACGCTTTTTAAATCCATCTTTTCCACTTTAATTTCTTAAAAGCATCTTAATACTGTCATCATTGTTTGGAAGGGAAATTTTGCATGATGTTTTTTTTTGAGCAATCACGATTGCTTATTGCTTTCATTTGACTGTTTTTAATGTCCTATCATTTTTCCCACCGCCACCCTCCACAGCATCACCGTCGACCGGGTCCTCACAATGCAGCACCTCTAGCGAAAACCGTCTCCAGGTTTCGTCAATATCCTACACTTACACGCATACATACACGCACCTACACACATATACATATATACACCTACACACAAACACACACACACACTCACATACACACAACTACCCACACACTCATGCCTGCACATAGACACAAACACACATGCTTACACACACACACATACCCCCCACACACAAACACACACGCTTACATATGCACACACTCGTGATTGCGAAAAACATAATTTGAATTCAAGATGACAAAATTCAAATTAATTTTCTTTTTTTCTTTTATTTAAGCCTGGTTGTTGAATATAAGACACAATTTTTATTTTCACGGTAGACCGGGCAAAGCCGGCAGCGCAAATAGTATCAAAATAAATAAATAGGATAAAATTAAGAAATCCGACTTCGATTAAAAGTGGTTCCGGAGAGTTTCGGATAGTCAAAATTCTAATGTATTAGTGTAATTAATAGGTATTTTGTAGTAAGTTACCGCCATAAGCCAGGGCTAAGGCAGAAATACTTAAAATACACCATAAGCTCAGTTGTTCCATCCGAGGACTGCAGTTTCGTGCTTTTTAGCACTCATCAGACCGGAATAGGAATCACATGAATAACTGAGCTGGTGGTGTATTTTAATTATTTCTGCCCCAGCCCTGGCTTAGGGCGGTAACTTACTACAAAATACCTTGCCTTGCCATCAATCTTTGAGTTGAACAGCACCATTGCTGCGGTCACTCATCTGGTGTGCTAATTCACATTAGCTACCAGTTTGGTTGGCTCTCTTGGCTCCCTTAAGAGGATTTTCGCCACCAGCTCATGTGATTCCTATTCCGGGCTGATGAGTGCTAAAAAACACGAAACTGCAGTCCTCGGATGGAATAACTGAGCTGGTGGTGTATTTTAAGTAATTAATAGGTAGTTCGTGTTACTACCTTGTGTTTTGAGACATTCTCTTGACTCCTTTTTTTGGGAGAAAATATTGGGGCAATTTCTGCTGCCCCTTTTGTTTGAAAGTAATTGTTTAGGGTAAAACAAATAGTTTGTTTTGCTTTTAATTGTTGCAATTAGTTCCTCTCTGAAACTACTGAATTGTGAAATTTATTGACAATGAAGTGATATTCCCTTTTCATCCAGTCGCAAAATGCATGAAGATTATGAACTTTCATTCCTAAAACCAGTTTTCGAAAACTAATAATTTGAGAAGATTCAGAAAATATTGCTTCAAATGATGTTAAATTTTATTTGGAACCAAAACACGCGTTCCACAACTATCTGTCTCATCAGTTATCTAACCACTACATATCCCATTCAAGAACCCATCCATTTTCATTTTATATTCAAACAGAGCTGTTCAAGCTCGTCTAATTCTATTGTGGTTTATTGCGGTATTTTTGCTTTTCAAAAGCCAGTAAAATTCCTGCATAATTAAATCCGCAGAGAAAGTCCGAGTGAAATGGCGCAAAACCAATTGGAGAAATGAGAGAAAATGGCTAGTCCAGTTTTACAATGAAATGGCGACTATCCTCAGCGTGAGAAATGGAGCGCATAAATAAGTTGTTTGGGGCTCGACTCGACTATTTTCGGAATTTCCATTTAAGTAGCTTGAAATTACAGTCGGTATTTTTTTCCCTCACAAATTAAGATTATTATCTATTCACTTCGGCTTATTTACCTTTATGCTACTTATTTATCAGTATAGTAGTGTAGTGCGTTAAATTTATTGCCAAAGTTTATTAAATATTTTGCAATACAGTCATTCTACCTCAACTTTGATCCGAAATTTCTTTTCTTTAGCGGTCTCTGCCTGTCTATCACGTTGAATAAGAAGAGTAAAAGTTGTTTTTGTTTAAACACTCTCCATTTTTACTTCCTTTTACAAAAAAGGAAGTATTGTATTCGCAAAAAAATTTTCACTCAAAAATCGACCTTAATTTCCATTTTTCTCACCCCCGAATGAATGTTGAGTTTTTATTTCGACACGACAACACGTCAATATATGCCTAGGAACGTACAGACACCACAAATATTCATTTTGACGACTCCCGAGTTAATTACAACCATTTTTCTCGTGACGTTCGTATGTACGTATGTATGTGCGTATGTGTGTATGTATCTCGCATAACTCAAAAAAGCTTTGTCCTAGAAAGTTGAAATTTGGTACGTGGACTCCTAGTGGGGTCTAGTAGTGCACCTTTCCTTTTGGTTGCACTCGAATAATCCTAAGGGGGTCTTTTGCCCCTTTTTGGGGGGAAATCATTGTTAATTTCGATGTCAACTCAAGTGGTGTTATAATTTGTCTGGCGCTGGGTGATATATCGCCAGTCTTTTGGTTGCCAAGTTTTGTCGCCAACTTGGCGACAAATTTGGAGATTTTTTTTTTATTTAAGTTAGGTTACAGTTTGGCCACTGTTGGTGATATTTAGAGAGTGAACAATTGAATCACATTAAAATTGCCAATAATGGGGAAATGGCATTAAAATAGAGTAAAAGGAAGTCATGTGATGCACACATCAGCTCGTTATTTCAGAGCATCAGAAAATTTAGATACTTGATTACATTGTATGGAACGAGGGTTTTCAACAACTTCAACTCAGCATTCAACAGTAGGATAGACCGGGACATGTTTACGCGGATTTTTTTTTCAATGAATTTTCTAATTTCTATGTTTTAACTTAGGAAATTTTAGACATTGTGGTTTTATGAAGCAGTTAATGGAGTAAAATTGGTATATTCAGTTGCTGCTCAGCTTGTATTTTTAACCGTTAAAAAAATTATTTTTGAGTCCAAGTCGGTTGCGTAAACTTGCCCTGGACACGGGGCACGTTTACGCATATTTATTTTACACTTAACGTGGTTCTGTTAGTGTTTTGAACATAATGTCTTATCATCACTAAACTAAAGCAAATTTATTACAGATTGAATAGTGTATAAAGTTGAAGCTGAAAGGGCATGAAGACAGCAATTCATGATTGTAAGCTATATGATACGAATGTGTAACTTAATTAAATATTAAATGGTAATTTTCAAAACTAAATAGCTGGAAAATGCTAAAAATGTTTGAGGCAGTTTGGAACGAAAAAAGTGTCAGAGACACATTTAAGTGAGACACAGTAAAAACGATTGTAAAGGTGCTCCGACGTTCAACGCGGAAACTTGCCCCGTCGCCGTCGCCATGTTTGGATTTATTTTTAACTAGTGGTACCCGCACAGCTTTGCCCGTAATAGAAAAATTAAAAGTTCTGTTGGTCGCCTGTATATTTACAAATAATGTGTGGTGAATTTTCTCGCCAATTGGCTTGTACCCATGTTACGGTTCAAAGTTATGATAATTTCGTATCTCGCCAATTGGCTTGTGCCCATGTTACGGTTCCACGTTATGATAATTTCGTAATTTTTGAGAGTTTTTTTCTTAAAATTTGAATAAAAAAAGAACCACATCGAATTTTCGAAAAATCGCTTCGAGGTGCACACCCCCATGCTGCAAACTAACTTTGTGCCAAATTTCATGAAAATCGGCCGAGCGGTCTAGGCGCTATGCTCGTCACAGAGATCCAGACATCCTCCGGACAGACTTTCAGCTTAATTATTAGTAAAGATAAAGAAGATAAAGACGTGCAAAAAAAATTTAATAACATATCGGTTCATACAAATACAATTAATTCTCAAAAAAGAACAAAATTCTGCTAATTTTTTTTATTAATTTGTTTTTCTTAACAAAGTATGATTTATTCACAATGAGCTTCAAAACGTTTAACACAAAATTTACTCAACTTGGTAGAAAACAGATTATTCTTTTTGCATGCTGGACCGAAGTTCGGCTGATGCTAAAAAGCTTGTGCGAACATTTGCCAGGGAGTAGCATTAAAATATGTTATGACTGTTGGCTCTACAGTTATAATTCGTTTTGAAAAAAGGGCACAGCGTAAACGTGCCCGGTCTGTCCTACCTGCCAAGCAGTCAATTCAGAGCGATGGGATTATGTAAATAACTGTATCGAGTGTTGCCAACTCATTTCTAAGAAGAGTAAAAAACTGAGTTAAAAACCTGAACCAGCGCTTCTTCAACTGTGTTCCGCAGTATCCCAGGATTCCTTAGAGATCACTCCAAGGTTCCACGAAACTTTTCTTCGTTGTAATTCGATTTAATGACTTAAAAATTCGATAAAAAAGAGATTTAAGTGAAGCTTTTATTCAGCATTTTCCGAATGATGAGCCGAAAAGTATCAAAATTTTAGATTAAAAACCAATTTTCTTAACATGCGACATTCAACTATTTCAGTACAAGAATATTGTTACAAATTCTGTAAATAGTAATTATTGTAGTAACGTAACCTGTAAATAATTTCCCGTAATGAATATACAGCCCCTATACATTCGTCTGAAGTATACGATCCCCTATTTTTCATTGATAAAATTTGCGAAGGAAGAGAAATTAAAATAACGGTCTACGATTTTCGAGAAGCATTTCGAATCTTGTGGAATATTTGAGAGCTGTCTTTTCGGTGTGCATATAAGCCGTTACGCTGGATAAAAAGTTTCGTTTCGATTGAGAATTTGTACTGAGAGTGTATTAGCTCTGATTATTGCAAGGCATTTCGCTGTGTTGTTTTTCGTATTTGGAAGTAAATACGTGTGTAACCGATGAGTTTACGGTGTTGTGTGATATTTGCTTAATTGCTGATGATTAATTTAGCAGTTGTTGACGATCTTTCCTGTACATAGTATAAATAAATTTCTTGTGTTTTTAATCAAGAACTGTGTCGTCTTTTCAAGAAAGTTGGAAGCCGCACCGAATCCGTTACAATATGAAACTTTTATTGTAATAACATGCGATTCATCCATGCAAAAGAGATTCAAATTATGTCGTTATTGGAACTTGATGACGGTAAGAAGATACATATCCTCAATTGTCACGGTGCTGGCACTTTTACCATTTGCAACAGCACCGTTTATACGTTTCTCTTTTATACGTTTTTATCAATTATACGTTTTTAAAATTGGTCCCTGCAAAGTCTTACCTATTATTACCTAGGCACATTAACCTATACCTATTATACGTTTTTTCGTTTGTACGCTTTTTTCATGTAGTCCCTTCAAAAACGTATAAACGGTGCTTCAGTGTACTTTGTGTGTTTGACGTGGTCCTCGCTTATGGATTAACAAAAATAAATATCACAACAGACTTGATACACTAAACCTGACATGAAAATTCAACGAAAAAGCCTAATATTAAGTATATCTGCGATAATGAAATAACACTAAGATTTAAACCTAAAAATTTTAAGGAACGATATTAAGATTTAAGAACGGATTAAAAGAATTTTGTTCAAATTTTTCAAGTTACCTTTTAAAGACAGAAATCTTAAATGAATTTTATTACTTGTAAACTATTTTCAGAAGATAGCATTCAGGCTATATTGTTAAAGAAAAACCAGGTTTAGGAAAAAAAGTGGTCACTAAAAAGGGTTCCACTTTCAAAAGAAATTGATAATAGCTGACCCTGATAAAAGAAAGCACAAAGTTAACCAACTTTAATGCTCTAAGAATCTTTTCGTAAGTTTTTTTTTTGCATCACTTTAATGATTGCGAAGGAATATATTCTCTCGAGCTATCTGGAAGTCCCCCCCCCCCCTCCTTTTGTAGAAAAAATTATCAGAACAATGATATTAATCTTAAAAACTGAGAAAAACATTGCAGTATAAATTAATTGTTGAATAAGTATCATTTTCAAAGGAAATAAATAAGTTTCGTAGATGTACAACCGTTAACACACGAAGTAGAAACAAAAACCGTTTTTCAGGTTTTGAAAAAAACTATTAACCTTTCCAGTAGTTTCAAAAATTTTATATTTAACTCGTTCAATCGATACTAATCTGTTGATTTAGATGGCTCTGAAATGTGAGCGTTGTCAAACAAAGAAATTAACGACTTAAGAAAGTGAATGCAGAATCTCACCTGCTAGCTCCAATCAGTAAATCTGACACGTAGAGAATAATGGGGTCGTTTCCGAAATTTTAAAAGTATTTTTTTCTGAAAGAGCATGCTTAAAAACATAGGATCTGATATTTTTTTAAATAATTTGACTAAGTTTATTATTTAAAAAAAATACTTTAATAGGTGCGCTTTCATTGTTTAACGCTTCCGCCGATGACATCACAAATGATGAAATGCCATTCACTGTTGCCATTCAGAAGAGCACAATATTTAATTCCCATCTTTACTCACGTGTACTGGCAACGATATGGTTGATAGCAGGCGTAGAGGCAATTTTTAATTCACTGCTTGATTATCATAGCGTGGAAACGCAATGAAAAATGCGCCAAAAGATATCATTTGTGACGTCATAAAGATCACGCCTTGTTTGAAAAATTGGACGACATTTAAAAAAATTAATTAAAAAATAACTGTTGGGACCTAGAACTCGAAAGTGTTTTCTAGGTCCATGTTATTTTTCTTGCTATTCTATCAATTTCTGTGACTAAAAGGAGAACTTTTGACTGAAGGAAACAATTCCATTATTAAATCAAATGACTAATTAATAAAAAATATATTTTGCAAACGTAAACAAAGTAAAAGGAATGCAATGGTTTAACAAGTCAAAAGCACGGATGAAAAAGTTATGCCGAAAAGGGTTATCAATGAATAACACTAATACTTATGGGGGAAGAAAGAAAGATAGATCTAAATTTAGATTATTAACTCAAGCTAAAAAGAACTTTAAAATCATGAAGATCAAATAGTGACAAACCAAACACTGAAAGACGGAACTAGAAACGCATTGTCGGGAGAGTCAAAGCCCTTCCTGTGGTTTATTTGCTAATTGGATAAGGTTTATTATTTATTTTATACTTAATTATTTTACTATGGATTCTTATTATTTTTTATGTTTAATTATTAGCTCGCTACTGCTATTTCCGTCATCATTTCCTGAGTGGTCCACAGTAAAACGCAGAATTTAGAAATAAGGGTGTATACAAAGGGAGGGTCATGTGGGTCATGACCCACCCCTTATCTAACATTGGTCGACAATATTATCCATCCATCATTATTGTATGTAATCATAATTTAATAGTTGCATACGAGATGAATGAATGTAGAATGTCATACAGAGTTAGCATAAAAGACCCCGGTTTTAAAAATTTATATTTCATAAACTATTACATTTACCACTATAAATGATACTCAAAAATAAATATTACGGGCGATCTGAGTTCGGGAAGGCGAGTGGAGCGGGGTTTAAGGGGGGGGGACGGTTTATCACGGTTTCCGGCAAAACTGCGAGTCCTATCGAGAAAAAGAATATGACAAAGATGCTGGTAATAACAAGAACTACAACTTTTGTATTAGCACTTTTTTCACAAAATCTCAAAATTTATGCGAAAAATTCAAAAAGCCAACTTTTTGGTTTTTTATTTTTATCTTCCATAAAAAAAACGACTTTTTTTCACGAAACTTCGTAAAAAGTTACCTTATTATGTCTCAAATACACTGCAATTTTTTGTCTTAAAATATTTATTTTTACTTCTATTTTTGATTTAGTTTAAAAAAAAATTGTAATTTTCAATCGAAAAATCTCACATCACAATATTTGATTTTTTTAAAAAATCGGAACGTGTTTTTTTCGTTGGAATCTCTACTTTCTGGTGGTATAAAAAATATATATACAATAGTATGGGAAAATTTCGCAGAAAATGAAAAAACACAAAAAAGTTCGAGTCTGAAAAAAAAAAAAACATCATTACGTAAAATTTTACGTAATGTATTAAAATTTACGCTTTAATTACTCAAAAAATAAGTTTCCATGTTAAAGTGCTAAATTAAAAAATTGAAAATCCATGGAACATAGAGATTGCAAAAAACGCGTAACAATAGTTAACAAAAATCGGCATACAAACAGTATGATAATGCGCTTTTACTGCAACTAAATCAGGCACATTTCTCAAACGAACTATAATGTTTTTATCGAAATCATTCTGTGTGTGTTGTTTTTGAACATGCTGTATTTTTTTTTTTTTTTTTTTTTTTGTGTTATCTCTTGCATTGTTATTTTGAACCAATCGTATTCTTTCTTTTGAAATAATTTTAAAAAAATAATAATAAATCATTGAAAAAAAAACATGATATTGGAAATTGAATGAGAGGGCGTCTCTATTTCTTTTACTTCCTTTGATTTTCTCTGTCTTGAAGTACGAAACGTAGTTATTGCAGTCTCATTATTATATTGCCTTTGACAAGTTCGATGAATTAAAGCTGATGTTAAATTCTTAAATTTTTTGTCTTTATTTTCTACACTTCTTTTCATGGTGACGTCGGAGCATTAGTCGATCAGTGATATTCGCTATTCTATATGTGAGGATAACTTTTTACTTGAATGGTCTACAGAACATTGTAGCCTTCAGAAAATATTTCGTACAGGAGAGGCAAATGGTCTAGAAAGGTCTGGGCCTTACTACCTGCTGATTATTTCATAGCAGCTGCTAATATCATTCGAGCAATGAATAACATCATTTATAAACATACACGCGCAGGTTAAGTTACTTAAAGTAAATCGTGACGAATTTACTTATTTAAAATAAACTCTTGGAATCTACACAGTAAGGTAAAACCGATGTGTATTTTAATTTGAATCAATCAGCTATAAAATAAAAGTATTATTATTTCCTTTCATAAATAGTACGCTTAACGTAACATAACCTGAAGAAAAAATTGAATCATACAGAACAATTGTTTTTTAATCAAAATTTTCTTTCATACTTTTCTTTTTAATATACCCGAACATTGAATATGTGAAGCTATTCAAAATAACAATGCAAGAGATAACACAAAACAAATTACAGCATATTCAAAAACAAAACACACAGAATGATTTCGATAAAAACATTATAGTTCGTTTGAGAAATGTGCCTGATTTAGTTGCAGTAAAAGCGCATTATCATACTGTTTGTATGCCGATTTTTGTTAACTATTGTTACGCGTTTTTTGAAATCTCTATGTTCCATGGATTTTCAATTTTTTAATTTAGCACTTTAACATGGAAACTTATTTTTTGAGTAATTAAAGCGTAAATTTTAATACATTACGTAAAATTTTACGTAATGATGTTTTTTTTTTTTTTCAAATTCAAACTTTTTCGTGTTTTTTCATTTTCTGTAAAATTTTCCCATACTATAGTGTATATTTTTTCATACCATCAAAAAGTAGAGATTTCAAAAAAAAAAAAAACACGCTTCGATTTTTTTTTTTTTTTAATCAGATATTTTGACGTGAGATTTTTTGATTGAAAATTACAATGCTTTTTCTTTACTAAATCAAAAATAGAAGAAAAAATAAATATTTTAAAACAAAAACATTGCAGTGTATTTGAGACGTAAAAAGGTAACTTTTCACTAAGTTTCGTGAAAAAAAAATCGTTTTTTTATGGGCAATAAAAATTAAAAAAAACCAAAAAGTTGGTTTTTTGAATTTTTCGCATAAATTTTGCGGTTTTGTGAAAAAAGTCCAAATACTAAAGTTGTAGTTCTTGTTATTACCAACAACTTTGTCGTTACTTTTTTCGGTAGGACTCGTAGCTTTGCCGGAAGTCCCGTGATAAAATGTCCCCCCCCCCCCCCCCCAACCATTCTTCCCGAGCTCAGATTGCCCGTAAATTATTTTTCCTATTAATTTTATTATATTTTCTTGCTTTTCCAATGGGTTTCATCCTGTTCTAATTTTTTTGGTCTCAAACATTATTGGCACTGACCTGTAATTAGATGAGACTGTCAAAATTTGCAACAGTACATTAACAAATGTCCAAAACAAAAATAAAAACCTCACGGAAAAACTTATTGGTATTTATTCATGTCGTTTTGTTGATACAGAGGGCAGGACGCTGAGCCTTTTACTGCGAAATAGTTTCAATGCTTTTGCAAATAGTCATAGCCGCTTAAAAGTTTATAAAAGCAGCGACTCCTCTACACTGCCCTCTCAACAAGAAGGGCGTATCTCAATTCTTTCGTAAAACATTTAATCTGAGTCTGGGGATCAGTTTTAAGTTTGTTTTAGAGGCTAGTCTAGTACTTAAGCACAATTTCATTTTCGGAAATTCATATCATTCAAAACTTGTATTAGATACATGCATTGCTGTAGTGGGGAGGGTGGCATTTCCAAAAATATTTGATTTATTATTGCAAAAACAATACAGATTTGATGCAAGCTGGTTTTGAACCACCTTTTTAGAAAAGAGTAAATGTCTGCTTTTTGAATGGGGTCGTTTCCAAAATTTTAAAAGTATTTTTTTTTTCTGAAACAGCATACTTAAAAACATAGGATCTGACCATTTTTAAAATAATTTGTTGAAGTTTAATATTTTTTTAAAAATTACTTAAATCGATGCGCTTTTATTGTTTACGATTCTGTCGTGTGATGTCACAAATGATGAAATGCCATTTGTTGTTGCCATTCACAGTTCAAAATATTGAATTCGCATCTTTACTCACGTTTATTAGCAACGATATGGTTGCTAGCAAGCGTTGAGCGCAATTTTAATTCGTTTCTTGATTATCATAACGTGGAAACGCGGTACAAAGATGCGCCAAAGAGCATCATTTGTGACGTCATCAAGACCACGCCTTGTTTAAAAATCGGAGTTTAAAAAATTAATTAAAAATAACTGTTGGGAAAATGGAAGTATTTTCTGGGTCCATATTATTTTTTTTTTACTCATTCTATCAATTTCAGTGAATAAAAGTAGTACTTTTGACTGTACTTTTATCTACCCTATTAAATGATGCATTCTCCCAAACCTTTTTTTTTTTTCCGACTACAGCATTACATACATGACTGTGTAAGTTTAGTAATAGCATAGTGAAATTGACAAATTGACTAGCAATGGGCATGGCTGCTAATGAGCTTTTTTTAAGCTTTTTTTATTTCTTTCTTTCTGTTTTTTCTTTTATTTATATATATATACATAAATTAGAATACACTGGTTACGGTCACACTCGCTCAGTTATGGGCATGCTAAAAACTAGTAATGGTCATACAAAGCTGAATTCAATTACTTTCATGAACTTTACTGATTTCACTCTTTACTGAAAATATACAAAAAAACTATTCAATCGTATAAACACGCTAATTTTTCTTACAATATAATCGAATTTCAGCTAACTAATTCCAGCGACATTAAAATTAAAAAAAATGAAAACTGTCAAATCACTTTTGAAAGATTCGTCTGAACAACAACAACAACAACAAAAGAAAATAAATAAAATAAATAGAAATATTCTACTGTTGCATTTTTTATTTATCGTCTACCAAATTTAGCTTATATTTTTTCATCAATTTTAAACAGTACTTTTGAGTAAGAATGGCCAAACAATCAATTATGTATGGTCATATGTGCCCATAATTGAAATTTTGAATTTTATTTGACTAGTTATGGATACATCAGTAATTTTGGAAAAAAATAACCTGACAATTTACTATTGGATTCTGCTTCAATATTTTTCGGGATCTAATGATAAGGTTACAGCTACCGAGTATAAAAACATGTCTAACTAGAGAGCAAACATAAAATATTCTAGTCCATTTAATGCAACATTTTCTTCATTAAAGTGTTTAATTCTGTTATCTGTCTAGGATACGATTTGTGGGCACTTTTGTAACGCCATTTCCGGGATACAGTATTTAGTAATCGTTTCCAAACAAATGTGTGAATAAATTCTGATTTTAAAAGATATTGCGGTTACTATTACAACATTTTAAGACGAGTGTATTGAGTAGCAAACAAAACTGCCGCCAGACAAACAACGAAAAACTGAATGTCAATTTAAGTTCTATTACTCTTTCGAAGATTCATTTTACGCCATTGGTAAGAATAATTCGACACGCTTTTTCTCTACTTCCTTTTGGAACCTTCTTAAATGAAACACATTGTCAGAAATACTCAAAAATTACTTTTCAAGCGAGACTGAGTAACTCTTGCCGGCTTAATTTATCATCCCGTGATGTGCAGAGCAAAAATGTATTGCTTTTAATGGTATTAAATTCTGAATTCAAAGGGGCAACAGAGTAGAAATTATTTTATTCACTGTGGAAACAAAAATGTCGGCAAATTACGTTCTTTACTTATTCTGTACTAGTGATACCCGCACGGCTTTGCCCGTAATAGAAAAATCAAAAGGTCTTTAGGTTCGCCTGTATATTTACAAATAATGTGTGGTGAATTTTCTCGCCAGTTGGCTTGTACACATCTTACGGTTCCACGTTATGATAATTTCATATCTCGCCAATTGGCTTGTGCCCATGTTACGGTTCCATGTTATGATAATTTCGTAATTTACTCGTCCATCTTATGATAATTTTGTTCTTAAAATTGGAATAGAAAAAGAACCACATCGAATTTTCGAAAAATCGCTTCGAGGTGCACACCCCCATGCTACAAACTAACTTTGTGCCAAATTTCATGAAAATCGGCCGAACGGTCTAGGCGCTATGCGCGTCACAGACATCCAGACATCCTCCGGACAGAGAGACTTTCAGCTTTATTATTAGTAAAGATTACGAGTAAATTGATGTGAGGGCAGTTAATTCGAAGTACCAAATAAAAGAAAGTGCTACATCAATTTCAACAAGTGTTCAACGTCATGTACTTAAATGTTTCTTTTACTTTTGTGTAAAAAAGTTTCTGTTTCGCAAATAACTATAAACGCAACAATCATTATTTAAGAAATTCTTCCAACAGCAAAGTTAATTTTTCATAAAAAAAAAGTAAAGGGACCATCAAAGAAGCAAGTTTAGTTTAGTTTAGTTCTTTGCTCTTTCTCTTTTTAGACACGAAATTGGATATCAGATCCAAGATCATGGATGCCGGTAGAATCATATGCAGGAGGGGGGGGGGTGCAACTGCATGTAAATCACTAAAAAAAGTTTAGTAGGGTTTTTTTTTAACAATTACAGTCAACTTTCGATAACTCGAAGTCCCAAGGGACCGGCTATAACACTCGAGTTATTGATAATTAGAGTTATGAGAAGTTTCCACAACAGTCTCAAGACTGGTCCCGATGAAAACTTCGAGATAAAGGAATATTCGAGTTATTGAATTTCGACTGTATTTATTTATTTTTATTTATTTTTTTCAATTTTTTAGTAAATTAGTTTATTTTTTAGCGAATTCTGATATGGATCTTCATCTTTGTTACACGTGTCTCTGAAGTAATCTGCAATTTTTTGACGTTGTTATTCCTCCTTTTTATTTTGTATTTTGTCCCCCTTTTTAATAAATTAAACTTCATTTTTAAAAACTAAGGGATGAAAGTGCACCCCTCTTCCACTCCCTGCGGGCACTCCGAACATAAACAGGAGATGAATATTTTTCGCGATTGATTTTGTAGTTCGTCCTTTGTTAAAATGAATTTAATTTTATTTATTTATTGTAAATAATTAGTAAATAAATAATATTAAAAAATTCTAAAAGCATTTTTTAATATTAATTATTCAACTAACCACATCATGTCTGCTTCCTCTCGCTGATAAGATAAATTTACTTTATCTGCGCTGCCAGTTTAATGGTGCTCTCAGCTTCAGTGAAGCCTTGGTTTCTTAGGAGCGAATCGCCGATCTTCGACGCCGCTCCTCGCCGTAACGCTGAAATCAAAATCAAGTGGATTCTGGCTTGGCCATTCACGACGTCGATTTAGCTCGGGCGCGCATGCGCAGAAGAATCAAGTTTTCGCCTCGGCGAGGAGCGACGCCGAAGCAAAGCGTGTTCGCTCCTAGGAAACCAAGGCTTGAGATGACATCTGCCTACAGCTTGGTTATTCCCTATTTCAGACTGTCAAGTCCAAATTAAGACGAAACTGCAATCTCTGGATGCGATAAGCGAGTTGTCGGTATATTGCATATAGTACAGTAAAACTTGTGAAGTTGACCACCTGTGTAAGTTGACCGCTTTTTTCAGGCACGGAACTATTGCTTATCATATAAATCAACCCCTGTAAATTGACCACCTGTTTAAGTTGACCACAAAATTAGTGCTCCGCAAGTGGTCAACTTACACAGGTTTCAATGTATGCTATATTTCATTCGCATATATCTCAAAAAAGGGGAAGTTACGAAAAATTAGACATCCCACCACCGAATTCAGTTCCCTAGATTTATACAAAACCATGTTCTAAAGTTTTTTTCTTAAATAAAAAGCTCATACCGTCCCCATATAAGTACTACTTTAGCTTACATTGTCCGTCAAGATTTCGAAAAGCCCGTGTCGAAAACGAACTGTCCACCGAAGTAATAGTTGCTTAGTGTCTTTTAACCTTCGACCTTCATTATCCCCAAATTCGATAATAAGCATACAAATCATTGTTTATATTTGTCACATAAGCAGCTTAGTGTCACTTTCTTCTGCGCATGCCATTAATCTGTTACAGGAGAGGGCAATTGCCTACGAATTGCGTCATTACAGACAGCTTTCGAGTGTTATTGCAGGCAGAGCCCTCGCTAATGAGCTATTTGTGAATGCCTGCAAAACCTGATTACCGGTCGCATTATGCGCTCATTTCTTTTGCAGATTTATTAGCTTTAAACTTTCGATTTTAGAGCTGCGCTTTAATTGCAGTTCTCACTTCTGAGATCGTTTTGGGATGCTAAATTACGAAATTATATCCATGTCCTTGTCATTTCAATAGTGACTTGTAACGAGAAGTTTGACAAATGGGTAATGTGTATAATGAACCTGACTTTTCAAAAGTTACGTGTGTTTATTATACACTAGTGGTACGCTTACGGCTTTGCCCGTAATAGAAAAATTAAAAGGTCTTTTGGTTCGCCTGTATATTTACAAATAATGTATGGCGAATTTTCTCGCCAATTGGCTTGTACCCATGTTACGGTTCCACGTTATGATAATTTCGTAATTTACTCGTCCATATCTTATGATATTTTTGTTCTTAAAATTGGAGTAGAAAAAGAACAAAATCGAATTTTCGAACAATCGCTTCGAGGAGCACACCCCCATGCTACAAACTAACTTTGTGCCAAATTTCATGAAAATCGGCAGAACGGTCTAGGCGCTATGCGCGTCACAGAGATCCAGACATCCTCCGGACAGAGAGACTTTTAGCTTTATTATTAGTAAAGATGGTGGCTTTTAATATATTTTGTTTCTAATAATTCCTTGCAAGCGTAGTTAATTTAACAAGGGTGCCCACCTTCCTAAGAGCAAGGGCGTCCCCCCCCCCAGCCCTAAATATCGTTAAAATTCCCCCTTATATAGCGCAAAGACATCCCCAAAAGCAAGAGATCCCCTAGAAAAAGAGAAGAATACCCCCAGGGGCGTGCACAGAAATTTTGAGGCCCGTCACAAGTGACTTTTACGGACCATTCCATATTGTTTTCCCTTACGTCGTTACGTATATTTCTCCCCTCATTTAAAAAATCATGGGCCTTCTTCAGGTTCGGGCCCGGGTCAACTGGTGTCCCTTCTCCCCCTCTGCGCACGCCCCTGAATGGCCCTTGAAACAACCCCTATAAAATTTCAACGGTGCAGTCTGCGCCATGACCTCCCCCCCTCTACATGAGGGCACCGCTAGATTTAAAGTCTCTTTGCAACAATCATGGAGTTTTTAAAGTTACACTATTGTATCCGTCAATGTACAGTATTAGTGCAGTCAATAGGTAGAAAAAAACGGGCTTGCCTTACAAAAAATGGGGTCAAAGATTTTATTTTTTAAATTTGTGTGTACTAGTGCCAATATGAAAAAACCAAGTTATCCAACACGAAAGACCTCGGGAGAACTTTTGGGGGCCGAAAACCCCCAAAAATTGGTCACTTTTTGTAGTATTTTCAAAATATCTCAAAAATGGTTAAAATTACAAAAAAAATTCCAATGCAAATGTTAAAGAGGATTAAATTTCCTTCAACTTTTGTCATTACAACATTTTTTTAGCATGAAAAGCAAGCGAGTTACAGCTTCTTGAAAGTCACACTTTTTCTGAACTCCTTCAGCGAAGTGCGTGAAAGCGCATCGGATAACGGAGGAAAAAATGAGAAACGCCGGCAGTCTGACCTTGGAAATCATTTGGCTTTCACAGCTGAGGGTAAATGCCTCCGTTCCCTTTAATTTAAACAATACACCCCCATTCCACCCCCCCCCCCTTTTTTTCTCCAAATGAGATGAATCGACTCAATAGCTACTCATGTTGGTCACTTCAGGGTTTGAGCTAGAGTATGTTTTATCAATTCGTGTGTTCTGAATTACAATTTTTTTTCCTAGAAATGATTACGCCTGACCAAGGTGTTTTTTTTTTATTATTATCATTATTATTTGCGAAATCAGTTTGCATGAATGCGAAATAAATATTGTGAAGGAGAAGGGAACAGAAAATCTTCAAAGATGCAGCGCAAAATTGCAAAATGAAGAACATCAGCGTTTTTTGAAGTTCTTAAAAGAAGTGACAATTCACACTGCCTATCACAAATGCTATATCAATGAGCAATCAATCTCTTCCCTTGAAGTAATGGTAGAACCTAACATGTTAACTAAATTCCTTAAGAAAGATTTCTGGCAAATTATAACAAAAAGAATTGTCTTATTCTACTTCTTGAGACATATTTCGAAGAGTGTGGCACTGAAGTCAGGCAGACTCAAGATGATGCCGACTCACTCACTTACTGCTCTTTCAAAGGCAAAAGAAATTGAAAAGGTTGTTATAGTGAGGGAGAGGACTGATGACAGCTTTAGGACAGCCTTTCAGCAACTTGTTCTTTTTAAAACCTGGAAGAGGGAATGCTTGTGATTTGTTTTTTTCCCCACTAAATCTTTTAAGTTTGACCCCAGCAATATTCTTTTCATCCATGCGTTTAGTGGGTGTGATACGACTTCGGCAATCTTTGGCCAAGGCAAAATTAAGTTGTACAAAATAGTCAAAAAAAAAAAAAACCTCCTGAAATTAAGGAAGCTATTGAAGTATTTATGGACCCAATCTGTCATCATGATGCCTTCCTTAGCTGCAGCTGGAGAAAACATTTTGCAAATATTATACACAGGTGACGTAAAGTATTTGAACCTATCTTTGGATACTTTGTAATTTAATCTTTTTATAAAACTAGTATACAGGGCTAAGATAAATCTTGCAGGACTACCTCCAACGTGCGGGGAGGGGGGGGGGGCATGCTGGACGTTATCACTCATATCGGTTCTACCACCAAATTCAAAGTTGGTTGGGCAACATAATTGATCCAGAGAAATGGGGTTGGGAACGCAGGACGCAAGGTCTAATGCATGTTGACACGAAAAGAGATTCAGTTACTCAGAATCTTTTGAAGATTGTACCTTGTACTTGCAAGAAAAATTGTACTGGAGCCTGTTCTTGTCACAAGGCAGGTTTAAAATGCTCCAGCACGTGCAAACAATGCAGTGGCACAAATTGTGAAAATGTTGCAGAAATTTCATCTTTGGATGAGACTGCTGAAGAAGATAATTTGTTCCAGGAGCTTTTGGAATTACCGCAACAAGGAGATGAACAATTAAAGGACCACAGCTTCTTTCTACCCCCTACAGATTCTGAACTGGGAGAACCTGGACCTTCAAAACGGCTTGGAAGAAGATAAACAGCGTATTTTGTTGTTATTTCTCTATTTGCTTTAAGGTCGAATGAATCTCTCTGTAATTTAGATGTATGTATTAATCTTCTACAGTTGGATTTTCATTTTGTAAGGTATTTCTTTTGGATTTTTCATGCCTCAAAAAGTCAGTTTCTGCAGAATTTTTTCAAAGTGTTCGTTACGTATTACTATTGTACCTTTATTTATTCATTTTTATGTCTATTGTTTGCTTATTATCACCTTAATATTTATTCATTCACATTTATATTCGCATATTGCATTTTCGCTTGTAATAGAATAGATGGTACGAATTATGTGCTTTAAATGAATAAGAAGATTTTGTAATTCAATTACAAACTGCAATATAAATCATATGTTATTGGAGTCTGACTGAAGACTACCTCTGTCAGACTAGAAATATTAGTTCGTGAGCGGTGGGGGAGGGTTTATTATTATTATTGTATCAGAGCATAGGATGCATGACTGTGTTGATTGTTTGCTTATTAGCTGCCTAATATTCATTCCTTCACATTAATATTTAAAAATCGCATCTTTGTTTGCAATAATTAGACTAGAATGTACGAATTATATCCCTCAAATGAATGTATATATTGTGTAATCCAGTTACAAACAACAATATATCATCTATTATTGGAGTCTGATGAAGACTACCTCTGTCAGATCAGAAAAGTTAGTTCGTGAGCAGTGGGGAAGGTTTTTTTTAAAAATTATTATTGCATCGTCGTATGTGCTTTAAATGAATGCGTATATATGTATTTCAGTTTCATAATACATCGTTTGTTTTTGGAGTCTAGTGGGAACTAATCTGTCAGCCAGAATTGCTACTGTGTCCAGCGGGGGGGGGGGGAGGTGAGCAAGAAACTCAAACTACTCTAACTGTCGATAAACTCTCTGAAACTAAAGTTTCTATTAAAGTTCTAATAGTTATGACGCCTTGCTTTCAGTGTGAAAGCTTTTTTTTTTCGGAGTGGAGGAAAACTGTCTATTTTCAAAGAGCTATAGCAAGCTTGTTATTTGTGCTACAAAAAAGTTGTAAATACAAAAGTTGTAGGAAATTTTATGGTCTTTAAACTTTACTTTAAAACTTTTTTCTAAGTTGAACCATTTCGGAGATATTTTGGAAAAAACAAAAAAAGTCATAAATTTTTGTGGTTTTTCGCCCCCCAAAAGTTCTCCCGTGGTCTTTCGTGTTGGATAACTTGGTTTTTCCATGTCGGTACCAATATGTACAAATTAAAAAAATAAAATCTTTGACCCCATTTTTTGCAAGGGAAAATGTATCTATTGACTGGACTATATACACATCAAATGGAAGTACCGTAAAACATGTAAAGTTGATCAACCTTGTAAATTGACCGTCTGTCTAAGTTGACTGCTATTTTCAGGCACAGAGAATTACATCTTATCATTATAATTCAACCTCTATAAGTTTACCACCTGCTTAAGTTGACCGCTAAAGTAGTGCACTGCAAGTGGTCAACTTACACAGGTTTCACAGTATAATAATGGAAATGACGTCTAGAGTTGCAACCACTTGGTGATATCTTACCAAATTTGATGCCAAACGAGCTGATGTGTGCATCACATGACTTCCTTTTACTCCAATTTAATGTCATTTCCCCATTATTGGCAATTTTAATGTGATTCAATTGTTTACTCTCTAAATATCACCAACAGTGGCCAAATTAAAACCAAATTTAAAATAAAAAAAAATCGCCAAATTTGTCGCCAAGTTGGCGACAAAACTTGGTGGCCAAAAGACTGGCGATATATCGCCAAGTGTCCGACAAATTATAACACCACTTGAGTTTACATCGAAATTAACAATGATTTCCTCCCCAAAAGGGGCAAAAGACCCCCTTAGGAACATCCGAATGCAACCAAAAGGGAAGGTGCACAACTAGGCCCCACTAGGAGTCTATGTACCAAATTTCAACTCTCTAGGACATACCGTTTTTGAGTTATGCGAGATACATACACAAATACACACCACATACGCACATACATACGTACATACGGACGTCACGAGAAAATTCGTTGTAATTAACTCGGGAGTCGTCAAAATGGATATTTCGGGTGTCTGTTGGCTCCTAGGCATATATCCACGTGTGGTCGGGTCGAAAAAAAAACTCAACATTAATTCGGGGGTGAGAGAAATGGAAATTAAGGCCGATTTTTGAGTAAAAATTTTTTCGCGAATACAATACTTCCTTTTTTGTAAAAGGAAGTAAAAAGAGATGACACACACAGTGTCAGTTTACGAACTAGGCCAGGGGTTCCCAAACGTTTCCGATGCGGCATCCTTTGAAGAATATGGATTTTCTCTCGACACGTTAGCCTTGGACACTTTGCAGCACCCCTGGTCTCTCCCGTGGCACCCAGTTTGGGAACCCCTTACAGTAAGTTTCCCAACGAAGCCCATCTGTTAAACCACTGGCAAAATCTCTGTTAACTATTTCGAGTGTACTTTGTCCCACTTGGACCACTCGGGTTTACACAACAGTGCACCTTGTCCATCGAGTGCAATGCCTCTTCAGTAAAGTTCAAAAAACAAAACAGACTTATTATGGTGAAATTACAGTTCTTGTCTAAGAGCCGTCTGTTGCCTAACCTCAACATAAAATTCAGTGCTCCGCTATGTCTAAGGAGACATTTTACATGATCTAATCAAGAATACTTTGGTTCAGCGAAACTTGTTTCAATCTTAATGTTTCAATTGTAAATGGTTACATAATATTGACGTGAAATGCTTTTTCTTTCCTTGAAATGTTTAAATTTCTGGCATTTAAGAGTACTGTTGTACATGGAGAGTCAATTAAAGCAAAAAATCGGGGCTGAAAACGAAGTTTCTTATTCACGTCTGTCATTAAGGGTTGTCAGGGGTCATTGCACCCTGGATTTCAAAATTTAGCGTTTTTACATATAAGTAAGTGTAGTTGTTGGTATTTTCCGATGACATTTGCGTCCCCTGCAAAAATTTGAAATGACGTGTTTGTTTTTATTATCGAGCAAGGAGTTGTTAATCCTGTTTTAATCAACTTTAATCCTCGATTTACAAAAATATTCTGAACAACAAAAACGGATTCTTATGTTACAACACAAACCCGCACGTACGCTCAAACCATGTATGGATTGAAGCTTTTTAAAGAAGAGATTTTTGGAGGATGAAGAGCAAATTTTGAAGTTTCCACCCCTTTGATGATTGGCTATTTTCAGGTCAATGGAAGTTAAAACATTTCAGTACTCTTGCCGCTATCTGGCACTTCTACCGGTCGTGGATGAAGTATGACTGGAGAAGATTTCGGACACTAAACATCATGTAAATCTAACTTAAGATCGTTTCAACTGGTGTTATTTCTGCGGTCAGAGCGTTGCAGTAAACTCTCGCTTAACTAAAAAAAATTGCCGTTGAGGAACTTTTTCGTTTTAGAAACGATTACCACCAGTAACAACTTAATCCCCTAAAACAACAAGACACAGAGAGTTTGTCCCGTCGAGCGTGATTGAAACAGAATGAAGTCTTCCTCCTGGAGAAAGGGGGGGGGGGGTCAAAGTTCCAATTGGACTCGCATTAAAAGCACTTTCTCACTGCTATCCCGCAGCGGAATTAATCAGTGGCGGAGGATAGGAAACGAGGACGCTGATTTATGGGGATTCGCCGGGCCCCCATCATAGTATTAATCGCCCATCCTCGTCCCACAGCGAAATGGATTTACGACGCGATGCGAAGGGTTGAGTTGAACCCGAGAAACGTTTCCACATAATGATGACGTAATGGGGCATCGACATGGCAATTATGGGGCTTTCGACGGTGCAGGAGGAAACCCACTCGGGTGAATTGCTTGTTCCACATTTGGTATTCCCACCCTCGTCTGATTTTGTTTCTGGTATTCGGCCAGGGGTTCCCATAACTTTCTCTAGTAGTGGCACACTTACCAGGAAACCACAAGATAGTATTTCTAGTAGTAAGCTTCCGCCCATAAGCCGGGGCGCATACAGCAACCTTTACTCAGTTAGAGACCTTATAATAGTTTTGGAACTCCTGTTTGGCCAGTCGATACAAATGTGTCAGCCATGTTCTTTTTTCTCTCTCTCTAACCAGCGTATTGAACAGATTTCGTTTCTGGGAAGTTCTAAATTCACGTTTGAATGTTTTCAATTTTCCCCCTCCCCTCGAATAATTTATAGAAGACATGTTCTGTTTCGAAATGAAACAAGAATTAGAGCGTGCAAAACAAGCTATACAGAAGACGGATGATGTTTTCACACGATAGCCAATCAGCAGTCTCCAACTTTTTACATGGTCTCTAGCAGAGTAAAGGTTGTTTATATACAGCCGGGGCTAAGGCCCAGAACTACGTGCAATATATAAACTGCAGTCTCAGGATGTTATAACCGGGCTGTCTGGTATATGGCACATACGATAGGGGTATATTACTGAAAAAAAAAACTTTCAGCAACAAGTGAAAGAGCATTTTGAGACATTTGTTTGCCGCATAAACTATTTGCCGTCCTTTTCCCGTCATCGAAATATGAGGTCTCAAAATCCGACGTAATTTCAAGAAAAGTAGCTAAATTTAGCGAGTTTTTTAGTCATTTTTAGTTTCTCTGAAAATTGAGAGAAGTTTAAGCTTCCCAAGCCTTTTGGGTAATTTGACCCTGTACATTCTTTCTACGAGTTAAAGAGGCGCACAAAGAAGTCATGTGTTGTAAATCAAAAAATATTTTTTGTGTCCTCATTTATGGGAAGTTTCTTGTGCACATTTATGTAAAATTATTAAGTGCTTACTTTTTTCGAAAACTAGCTAGGAGAAACCAAGAAGAAAAAAAAATACAGTCGAATCCCGACTTACGCGAGGGATGCGTTCCAAGATCCCTCGCGTAAGTCAAAATTTCGCGTTGTGGCGAAGGGTGTGTGTAAAAACTTTTATAAATATACCCAATTATTTTAAACACTTATAAACACCACTTAAAACTGTTAAAAAACATTTCTCAACTATACATTACTGTTTCTTACGTAAAAAACTGAATTTTTGTTTGTATTAAAAAAAACGTTTTATTCAACCCAAAATACTGCTACGATGCACAAAATCATTGATCAATGGGGAAAAAAAGATGTAAAATAAACCAATTATGGTACGTACTGTATGTAGTAAGAAAAACAAATGCAGTTCAGTTGTAATGTATTGTAGATCCAGTAATGATATTTATAACTTAATAAAGTGAAGATGATGATGATTTATGCTGCTTGATTAAATCGTTATTCTTAAATATTTTTAAATAAACAATACAGTGTCTTCACTATTTTTATAACGTTTCCATCTATGGCAATACCCCTCTTCCTGGTCCCACAAATTCACAATACAAGAGCAGCTTCCATTTTCATAATTTTTGCATTTTCCTTTGATACTACTCGGTGAATTTTTACGGATTTCCTTTTCTTGACTTTTAATTGTACATATGGAAGATCCACCTTATACCTAACTGTAGTGCTACCTTCAACGCATTTCACAGTTGTTCATGCACATAACCTTTAGCTTTTCTTTAACTGTCAGAAAGTCGCTTTTTCTTTTATCTTCATAAACTTGAGATGAATCGGCGCTTTTAGGTGTCATTATATTTCATCAATATTCACATTGGGAATGAAAAAAATGAATAGAAAATGAGATGTATTTGTATAAGCGATGTTCAGACTAGTACGATGTGGGAACTTCCGCTCTCAGTGATGCAAAAGGGATGGAGTTCACGAAAAAAAAATGCTAGTAGAAAATAACAAAGCCGATACTTGACTGCCATTCCCTTCGGAAAATTTTCGTGTTGCGGGCGAGGAATACGCGTTAGATCTAAAACTCTTTGCTGGGGAAAAAATCGCGTTACAGCCATTTCGCGTAAGTCGGATCGTGTTATAGCGGGAGTCGACTGTAAATAAATATATGATAGAGTTTTGGTGTTACAAAACAAAGAAAAGCCCCTCAATTCGGAAAATGCATTGTTCGCAATATGTGTTAAAATTAAGGGAGTTTTCTTCTTTTGAAAAATATTTTCCGTTTAGAAGTAAATTATTTAGTTATCCAAAAAATCCCTGTCATGGAATGATGTAATAAAGTTCTTAAAGATTATTGGTATCTTTATCTTCTTTATCTTTATATTTGTCTTTACGAATAATAAAGCTGAAAGTCTCTCTGTCCGGAGGATGTCTGGATGTCTGTAGGATGTCTGTGACGCGCATAGCGCCTAGACCGTTCGGCCGATTTTCATGAAATTTGGCACAAAGTTAGTATGTAGCATGGGGGTGTGCACCTCGAAGCGATTTTTCGAAAATTCGATTTTGTTCTTTTTCTATTCCAATTTTAAGCCCATTTTTCACAGAAATTTAATAAAATGGGAAATAATCTTTATCTTTATCTTCTTTACTAATAATAAAGCTGAAAGTCTCTCTGTCCGGAGGATGTCTGGATGTCTGTAGGATGTCTGTGACGGGCATAGCGCCTAAACCGTTCGGCCGATTTTCATAAAATTTGCACGAAGTTAGTTTTTTTTGTAGCATGAAGGTGTGCACCTCGAAGCGATTTTTCGAAAATTCGATGTGGTTCTTTTTCTATTCCAATTTTAAGAACAAAATTATCATAAGATGGACGAGTAAATTGCGAAATTATCATAACATGGAACCATAACATGGGCACAAGCCAATTGGCGAGGTACGAAATTATCATAACGTGGAACCGTAAGATGGGTACAAGCCAACTGCCGAGAAAATTCACCATACATTATTTGTAAATATACAGGCGAACCAAAAGACATTTTAATTTTTCTATTACGGGCAAAGCCGTGCGGGTACCACCTAGTTAGAAATAAAACATTAACAATTCATCAAATATTTTTACTTTAAAGTAAGAATCGGTTATCTAACGATGCTCCTTTTTGAAGCCTCTTCCCGATGAGGTTTCCCGGGTCAGAGTTCGCGCAATCTGGAATGGCAACAGGTGAATTCAGAGATACGCAGTCACGGAGTTTGCGGAATGAGTGTTCCGTGGTAGGCTTATTACGTACTTTTTGGAACGTGTCAATTAATAATTCGTTCCTGCGTGACATCACGACGATGGAGAGCAGCTGTTTCTCTTTCATGAATGCTGAATACACAACATACTGGTTAGATTTGATTTCTAGCTGTAGCTTTTATATGTAAATATGTTTCTCTGTAATTGAAGGGAAAATTACATTATTTTTAGCTGATCTAAATATTGATACACAAACGGAAATAACGTTTTGGAAAAATGTGATTTATCGAAGCTGATTGGGAGAGGATAAAATTGCTTCATAAGAATTTTACGTTGCAAAAAGGATATAAAAAACGAATTATATTTCTTCTCTATGCTACAAATGTATTTTATTTCATACTAGTGGCATCCGCACGGTTTCGCCCGTAATAGAAAAATTAAAGGTCTTTTGGTTTGCCTGTATATTTACAAATAATGTATGGTGAATTTTCTCGCCAATTGGCTTGTACCGACGTTACAGTTCCACGTTATGATGATTTCGTATCTCGCCAATTGGCTTGTGCCCATGTTACGGTTCCACGTTATGATAATTTCGTAATTTATGATAGCTTTTTTCTTAAAATTGGAATAAAAAAAGAACCACATCGAATTTTCGAAAAATCGCTTCGAGGTGCACACCCCCATGCTGCAAACTAACTTTGTGCCAAATTTCATGAAAATCGGCCGAACGGTCTAGGCGCTATGCGCGTCACAGACATCCAGACATCCGGACAGAGAGACTTTCAGCTTTATTATTAGTAAAGAAAGATAAAGATTGTGGATTTATGTTTAAAATTCTAAAAACCTGGAATACCTCCAATTTTAGATTTTTTTAAAACTTTTACTAGTATCAAATTGGTTTTAAAACATATTTCAGAAATTGTGTTAAGATGGTATTTTTATACGTGCTTGATGTGAAATAAGAAGTAATAATGTTTACTTACACAAAGTTGTGAATTACTATATACACGTGTTTTAGGGTTACAAGGAATCCTTTCTTCAAAGCAAAATAAGTGAGCTAATAGATCAAAATATGTTCAACAAAAGCATATTGTAAGATGTCTTTTGTCAGATATCTTTTCGTCTATAAGCTCATTTATTTTGCACTGAAAACTGGGTTCCTTATAACCCTGAAACACGTGTATGCAGTAATCCGTAATTTTGTACAAATAACAGTTGTTATTTCTAATTTTACTTTTCAAATACAAAGATATTATTCAACTTTATGTATCGTACTTTGTTATCGAATAAACGTATGAAAACTATTTGCAAATGCTTTTGTTTATAAAAAGGTAGGCTTCAGTCTTTAGCATTCTATTCTTTCTATTTGCATCCAAATATTTCATGTTTTTCAGAAAATGTGGACTAAAAATTTGATTCTTTCTTGAAGCTAATTAAAGGCAGCCTCTTTTTATTATTATTATTATTATTCTAATCATAACTGTTAAACGCTATGACTAAGCAGTGGAGTGCTATTTGTATGTTCCGCGGTCATCTGCTGTGTTCGAATAACTACCCTAAAAGAATTTTCACTTTCAGAAGATATTTTAAGTTTGAAGAAAGAATCTTCACTTTATTAATATTTTAACGGCTAAAAGAAAAATCTCTATTTTTTGAAAGTTTATTTATTTTTTTTTTAAATAGAACTAAATCTTCCTATAGAAGATTTATAAAAAAAAAAAAAAAAAGCTTTAATTTTCTGAAGAGTTTTTATAAGACTATAAAAAGAATCTTCACTTTCCGAAGTTTTCCCTTCCTAACATACTATAGAATCTTGCTTTTTGAAGAAGATTCAGAAAAGATCTTAATTTTCTGAAGATTTATTTAAGGTTAAAAGAGAACCTTTACTTCTAAACAAGATTTGGAAAGAGATTCTTTTCTTTCGGAGGATTTTTTTCCCGATTGCTGAAGAAGTTTTGCAATATAAGAAGATTTAGGGGGGGGATTTCACTTTCTGCAGATTTTCTTTAGTTTGGAAAAGTGATAAAAAAATCTTTACAGTGCAAAACCTTACGACAGCACCTTCTTTTTCTGAAGCGAATCTCAAGTTTTATCTTCATTTTCAATACAAAAACTCTTCAGTACATAAATCAAATGACCACGAAAAGATTTTCTATACATTTTATGCGTCAAGTTAATTTTCAAATCAAATAGTTTCTTAGAACGAGTGACAAAGCAAAATATCGTTGAGTGTGGAGTAATTACGTGAAAAACGTCTTGTTAGAGAATTTGCAACACAGTTGCATAACAAAAATTCAAGTCTTGCATATTATGTTTCACAATGTTGTTTTCTCACATGCAGATCAATAGTGTTCAAAGCTAAAAACGGATTATCTTTTTTTTGAGCAATCACGATTGCTTATTGCTCTCACTTGACTGTTTTTTGGCGTTACGCTGATTTTATTTTCCCACCAGCACAGCACCATCGTCGCGTCGACCGGCCTCACGATGCTGCTCCTCTAGCGAGCAGCGTCTCCAGGTTGCGTCCATATCCTACGCATACACGCACACACACACACATATATATATATACACACATATATACACACACATACCCACACACTCATGCCTGCACACAGACACAAACACAGGCCTACACACACATACACGCCTGCACACAGACACAAACACACGAACCTACACACACTCACACACATACTCATACACACACACACATACCCACACACACACACACTTGCCTGCACACACGCAAAAAACACGTGATTGCGAAAAACATAATTTGAATTCAATATGTCGAAATTCAAATTATTTTTTTTTTCTTTTCAGAAACCTAATGCTGTGTCTGTACTGACAGAGAGGTATTTAAGTGCACTGTATCGACCGTTTGCCTCTGTTCGGAAACAGCTTACAGAACAAGCGCTGTCCAGATGTCAGCTTGTTGGGCAAGAGCACTTTGAAGCGCACTACCTTGGACCGACAGCACTATTCTTGAGGACAGTCCGGGACTGCGTAAGTCTTTTTGCCCTAGAGCATTGTCCTTTTATTTGCATTATTTTCAATGTCATTTTAATAGCATGCTCGCTCTGTGGAGCAACTAGACCGTGGTGACTTTAGAGCAGAAATTAGTAACTGGAAGGAGAAATTCCAATCATTGACTTAGGAAACGCTGAGGCAAAGATCCCAAATCACATGGTTCAACTACGACGAATAGGAGACACGTTTTACGTGAAACAAATGGAAGAAACCTACATTCTTCCATTCTTTTTATTCCATTCTTGTAAAGTCAATTTTTCTTAATAATTTTTGAATGATAAAACTATAAATTCTTTCACTTGTGCGTAAAAAAAAAATCAAACTCCGAATCGGCTCAAGCGTGAACTTCTGTCAGGTCATTTTGTTTAATTACAAACTAAGTGTTAAATGCTCGTACATCGCTCAAATTTCAGCAAAGTTTAAAATCAAATTTTTCAATAAAAGTTGCCAGCAAATCAATGACGCTTTTCAAGAAATTAATTAAATCATATTTGACACCGTATACATTCTTAATTTATTCCCCTTATTTCAGGGATGGATTTTTCCTAATTTGATTACGCAGTTATTTATTTTTCTTAATTTCTTTTATGTATTAATATATAGTTTTAATTAGTGTATTCAGTTTATATTTTTAAACTTTAAATTCTTAGTTCACTTTTTTTTTTTCAAATCTTGCTTTGTTTGTTTTTTAACTTCTCTTCTAAATATATTTTTACAAGTTATACATATTTGACGACACATTGGGGCCGTTTCCAAAATTTTAAAAGTATTTTTTTCTGAAAGAACATGCTTAAAAACATAGGATCTAACTATTTTTTAAATAATTTGTTTGAGTTTAATATTTTTAAAAAATTACTTGAATCGGTGCGCTTTCATTGTTTACATTTCTTGCCGATGACATCACAAATGATGAAATGCCATTCTGTGTTGCCATTCACAGAGCAAGATATTTAATTCGCATCTTTACTCACGTGTATTGACAACGATATGGTTGATAGCAAGCGTAGAGCGCAATTTTAATTCGCTTCTTGATTATCATAACGTTTAAACGGGGTACAAAGATGCGCCAAAGAGCATTATTTGTGACGTCTTCAAGACCACGCCTTGTTTGAAAAATCGGACATTTTAAAAAATTAATTAAAAAATAACTGTTGGGAAAATAAAAGAATTTTTTGGGTCCATGGTTTTTTTTTTTTTTTTCCCCTTTTTTTGCTTATTCTATCAATTTCAGTGACTAAAAGTGCTACTTTTGACTGAAGGAAACAACCCCATTACTCATTTTTATTATTGTTACTACTTTATCCATTAATATTTGTCCAAAATTGTTTGTTTGGTCCTTTGGTGTTTACCAGTTATTGTAGTAAAACGTATTCTCTTGAAAGAAATTTAAGCTATTTCTTCTTCCAATAAAATGAGTCTTTCAACGTCCTGGGTAATTTTTTCCAGGCATAAAAAGCAGCCATTTGTGTAAAATGAAATTTTCACTTTCCGTGATAAACACGGAACTTGTTATTGACACTGCAGTTAATATCACGATTTGCTGCAAGCGGAATAGGGGAGGGGGAAGACTCACATCGTGCCGTGTTGCCATTCTCAGCATTAGAAATAGCCGCCCTCGGAGTTTTTTTTTTTCTTCTTCTTCTTTTTTTCTGGGGCAAAGCAGAAAGCAAGAGGCGCACCGCGCCTGTTATTTATCTAACGAGATGGGCGGGATTTTTTTGCCGACAATAAAAACACTTTCACTGTTTTTTGGGGGTGGCGTATTATTTTTACATTAGTTCTCGTGAGTGTAATAGTTTTTTATTTTTTCCTTCTGTAAATGAAGATGAGTCAACTTTTTTTTTTTTTTTTTGTTTGTTTGGTTTAAAGGCGTCACGTGTTGTAGTTAGAAGAAAAATTTGTTTTCATTTTTATTTTTTCTCTTCATTTATTTGGTTAGTTTATCACGTGATGATGGTTTCTAAAGAATGGAGTCGTTTCCAAAATTTTTATAGTATTTTTTTCTGAAAGAGCATGTTTAAAAACATGGGATCTGACCCTTTTTAAATAATTTGTTTAAGTTTAATATATTTAAAACATTACTTAAATCGGTGCGCTTTCTATTGTTTATGTTTCTGTTGTGTGACATCACAAATGATGAAATGCCATTCAGTGTAGCCATTCATGGAGAAAAATATTTAATTCGCATCTTTACTCACGTATATTGGCAACGATAGCAAGCGTAGAGTGCAATTTTAATTCGCTGCTTGATTATCATTACGTGGAAACGCGGTACAAAATGCGCCAAAGTGCATCATTTGTGGCGTCATCAAGACCACGCCTTGTTTGAAAAATCAGTCATTTAAAAAAATTAATTAAAAAAAACTGTTGGTAAAATGAAAGTATTTTCTGGGCTCATGTTATTTTTTTGCTCATTCTATCCATTTCAATGACTAAAAGTAGTACTTCTGACTGAAGGAAACCACCTTATTCAAATGTCCACGTCTTTTTGTTTAAGAGAAAACTAAATCCTGGACCAAATTTATTCCAAAGAATGCAACGACTGTTTTTTTTTTTTTTAAACCGTGAAGTCAGAGATACAGCGAAGAATTTTTTTCAAGGTTTAAAGTGTTCCTTGACATCTTTTAGAGGATTAAAATTCATTTTAAAGGACTAGAATGTACGACAACAGTAAATTCCATAATAATGACCAATTCCAAAGAAAAAAAAATACATAAAAGAAATTTAAAAAATAAAAAACAATTTTAAAGGTGAAATGGAAGATGGCTGGCGTAGAAGAAAACCGTACTGCATTGAAACCCCGTAACATTCGTTGTAAAGAATAGAAAAAACTTCTTAACTCGGATATCGTTAAAAACCTGTGAAAAATTTTTGCGGACGGCTGAGGATTTTCTTTTTTCTTTTTGTTCAGCTTTTTTTTTTTTTTTTTTTTTTTTTTTTTTTTTTTTTTGTCTTATCAGGAGAAACGACTTTTGAAACTAAAGAAAAATTCCCACAAAAGTGAATCAGTTATCTTCAAAAAAAGCACTAATTGCATTTGTAAACGTCGAGAAAAGCTTCTCCAGATATGAAATGTTTTTTTTTTTTTTTCAACAGAGCAACATTATTTGACAGTTGCAAAAATATCCAAACGCATTTATAAAGGCTGTGGGTAGCCTAGTGGAGAAGGCATTGAGCCCGGAAGGCTTCGGGTTTGGAACCCGACGTCGACAAATACTGCCGTGAGCAGGTAAAAAGCAGTAACTGCAAAATTTTTAATTTTTTATATTATTTTGCATTTTTTTCACCTGTTGTTTGTAAGCTTTGTTTTACAAGCTTGCTTACTTTGTTTCCGCTGAAAAAATGACGCAAAAAAAAAAAAAAAGAAAAAAGACGCACCAAAAAAAAAAAAATCGTCTAATTCTAACATTTTTCTATTGTTAGTATTGACTCCAACACACATTTCTTCAAGCATCTCGAAAACTCATTTTTGCAGATGCTACCGTTTACCTGCCCACTGCAGAATACCCATCGAGTACATGCGGAGTACGCATTCGTTGAATCCGTGCGTCCGAAAGTCCTCCGGTCGGTAGTTGGCAGCTACCATTGGTACTGGAGATTTTTCCTCTCCTTCAGAAACTGTTCCTAAGTTGTGGAGGAGTTGGTGCCGCCTCCCATCGAGGTCACAGTCGGACTTTTCCCCAATTGGAAGCATCACTCTGCCGCAAGCCGCAACCTTCTCCTTAAGTCCATACTCGCTACGTGAACCGGAATTATGTCCCCTGGTAGTTGATAACAACATCATCCAATACAATTCTGATTTCGTAATTGCAGAATGGGTTGCAGACACGGAAACACAGATTTTAAGAATAGTTAAAACTGAACAAATGCCGTTATGTTTTTCTTTCTCCCTTCTTCAGTTTTTTTTTCTTTCTCCCCCCATTTTTTTAGCATTGAACTTTTATTTCAAACTGTAACGAAAATGTACCGAATCAATTTCTCGTAATATATTTCAATAGGATTTTATTTTAGGAAAGAACTCTTTTGAGAGTATTTTTTGCTGTTTTTACTTCCTTTTACAAAAAAGGAAGTATTGTATTCGCGAAAAAAATTTCACTCAAAAATCGGCCTTAATTTCTATTTTGCTCACCCCCAAATGAATGTTGTTTTTTTTTTTTTTTTTTTTTTTTTTTCGACTCGACCACACGTGGATATATGCCTACACTGTTAAAAAAATTTCCTGAAAATAACGGAGAAAGTACCGGCAGCAAAGTTGCCGTAAATATTACGTTTCCGTTCAATGACTTTCCGTGATTTAACAGAAGTTCCATTTCTTATTTCTCCGTAGTTGTAGTTTTCCGTTTATAAATTTCTCGTGACTGAACGAAAATTCCATTTCTTATTTTTCCGTTCATTTACGATCTTTCTGTGTTTTAACAGAATTTACGTTCCTTATTTTTTCATTGCGATATTTTTTCCATTTCTCACTTTTCCGAATTCAAGTAAAAAGATTTTATTTTCAAAAAATATTTAAAAAGTTATGTCAAGTATTGACTTTTCGTTTCATTAAAAATTTAGTTCTTTAAAATGATATATAATACAGATATAGTTAACTGTTCTAAAATTATTACTTTTTTTTATTTGCATTTGTTACTCAAAGATTTTTTAAAGTAACATCTGGAGAGAGAACTTACCTAACATAATTTCTACTCCGAGCATCCGTGACCAAAACTTTTTATATCAACTTCAGATGAATCAAATTAATCAAATAGTACTAGCAGAAAAATTGATGGATTTGAATATGACACCAATTATCCCTGCTGATACTGTTCGATATTCCCTTCTTCGTAGTGTCTGGGGTGGCATGGAAAAACATACATGAAAAATATGATATTTTTATTTGCAGAATATGTCAAATAAAATACTATTAAAAACAGGTTGACGTTATCATTTAATAATATACCTGATATAGAGAGTACCGTATATCTATTGTATTTAAAAACAGAATCATTGACATGCACGTGAAGAATTTTTGATTCAGATGCTGCATGCCTCCCCCCCCCCCCAACGATATCCCAATTTTTCACACATTGGAATCGCAACATAGATTTTTAGTACATAATCGTCATACTTAAGCATATCAATACCAATCAGTTCGTTTTACCCGAACTGTTTTTCCAAGAAACTTGCAATAATCTCAAATAAGTTGTTGGATAAGATCTTAATAAATTAAATTAAGTACTTATTGTTGCCAAAACTTTCATTGTATATATCAAAGATCAACAATACACCTTTATTTAGAGATTTAAAATAGTTACTTTCAGTATTCCAAACTGTGAAGCGAATTCCCCCCCCCCCAAAAAAAAAAAAAAAAACTGAGTGATTTTTCCTATCTTGCTCGCACACCACGATAATCTCCGGTAGATACGAAATGGCATTTAGCGTATTAATGACTTTCAAGAATGCGTAAGAGCAATAAAAAATAACTCTATAATAGTTGTATAAATTCTAAATAAACTATCATCGGAATTCTATCAAATGCATATTAACAAGGAAAATACATTTGTATATTAACATGTACAAAGATATTCAACAACACTTACATATGACCAGCGGTGCTAAATGCATCTGGATACAGCTAATCCAATAGGCTTTATTTTAAATTGAGAACACGAGATCCTTAAACTATTCTCACTGCTAGAGCACACAATATGACTAACGAATAGAATTGTTCAAAGTATTGAGAAAAATATTAAAACCACAAAAATATTCTAATACTGACTCAGTAAAACCCACATCAAATCACCAGGGCGAACAAAACACATCTGCCAGTCTAAAAATGGCGCGAACATTTTTCCAAACCTTACAAAGCTCAAAGGCGTATAAACAATTTCGACATACGAGTATATTACTCTCCAGACATGAAATAGCAAGCTATCTATTTTGTCTGCAGCATCTGAGTTGTTATTCTAAATATGCTTTTAATTAGCAAAATGTAACTGCGATTAATAAGCACTATCAATAAGTGATGTTTATCATGACTTGAAGACTAATCGGAGCAAAGTACAGCACAGCGGCAACCCTAGAAATGGAAAAAATCCGTTTTCGTCGGGATGTTTACGTTTTTGTAAGGAAAAAATACATTTTGAAGCATTACGGAAATATTCTGTTAAAATCAGTCAGAAAACTACCTGAATTTTCAGTTTTTTTTTAACAGTGTAGGAACGTACAGACACCCGAAATATCCATTTTGACTATCCCCGAGTTAATTACAAAGAATTTTCTCGTGACGTCTGTATGTGCGTATGTGTGTATGTATCTCGCATAACTTAAAAACGGTATGTCCTAGAAAGTTTAAATTTGGTACGTGGACTCCTTAGTTGGGTCTAGTTGTGCACCTTCTCTTTTGGTTGCATTCGGATGTTAATAAAGGGGTCTTTTGCCCCTTTTTCGAGGGAAATCATTGTTAATTTCGATGTAAACTCAAGTGGTGTTATAATTTGGCGGACACTTGGCGATATATCGCCAGTCTTTTGGTCGCCACGTTTTGTCGCCAACTTGGCGGCAAATTTGGCGATTTTTTTCTTTTTTTTAAATTTGGTTTCAATTTTTCCACTGTTGGTGATGTTTAGAGTAAACAATTGAATCACATTAAAATTGCCAATAATGGGAAAATGACAATTAATTGAAGTAAAAGGAAGTCACGTGATCATCAGCTCGTTTCAGGGAATTTTAGGTATCCTTTTAGAGTATTTAGGTGAAACATACACAATTGACTGCTGATGATTACCCACTAAGTAAACTTCAAACAGATGACAGCACCGTCTTCACTGATTTCATTTCATATGATCCGCGTATACAGATACAGATAGGAATTTATATGGGCCAGAGCGGAGCTCTTTTACCCTGTATGAGGGATGATAACGTTGAAACGTCATGAAGTGGTGATCTGAAATGAGAAAAAAGAGGAAGGGAAAAGGAGGTGAAAAAGCCCGAAAAGCAGCACTAGGCGGTGAAGCTAAGGTGGCGGGAGGCTGGAGCTGAATAAGGCCCCTATAGTGGAGGAGCCGACGCATCCGCCATTTTGGAGCAAACTTGATCCAGTGCTTCGTAGCGTTAGCATTGCTGCTGATGTTTACATTTCTTTAGCATATGTTAAATTGAGTCAAATGGGTGGTTATTCGGCTGTTAATTGTGTAAACAGCTCCAAAAAAGGATTTCGGCTCTTTAGATTTCCAGTACATGCAGAAAGAAAAAAGAAATGGATAAATAATGGCACGCGAAGTGACTGGCAGCTTGAAAACGACGCCAACTGTTTCCAAAATTTCGCCAATGTGCACCTTCGCTCTCCGACTTCTCGTTCCCTGTTTGGCGAAGGATTGCCAATAAAGGTAGCTTTCCCTGTTGTACGCTTGCTCCAAAATGGCGGATGCGTCGGCCTCTCCAGTTATAGGGGCTCTAGAGCCGAGTTCTTTAAGGCTGCTGATGAAACCCTCTATAAGGCCCTTCATCCTAGTATGGTAGTCCTTCTTGTAGGCTTCGGGAGCGCTGGTCCTTTGTCTGGTGTCAGTAGTCGGGAACCTTGAGGGGTGGGGCGCAGAAGTCCGGATCTTAGGTCTTCGGGGGCAGTTCCAGTCAGAGGCAGAGTGCTTTCCATCGCATTTTATGCATCGGAGGTTTTCTTTTTGGGTGCACTTTCTTGAATCATGTCCGGCAGCACAGAATCTGCAGGCTGGTGTTTTCCTACACCCATATGATCCGCGGCGATGCTGCGCAAAGCTATTATACTATCCCTATAACATCGGAGAAGCCGAGTCATCCTCTCGCAGGTGTTGCCGAGTATAAAAAAAGAAGTCTCCCGCGGGTCAGAGTTATCCTCCCTCAACCTGTCCTGCTGCGTATCAGGGCCTTGGGTGAATGGGGCGGCGGAGTTAAAAGATCTCAACTCGAAATCGGTTGAATCCAACAGCGCCTTTTTTTTTTTTAATTCAGAAAGAGTGGAGGGAGCACCTGTCATTCAGAGACGTGACTCATTTAAAGAACTCGTTTAAAGATGCAATATCATATGTTTTGCCCGACTCGATGAGGTCTCTCAGCTGTGTTTGGGATCAGGGCTGTCCGGGCAACCCGGGCGACCGTATCGACTCAATATTATTAGTTAGGTGGGTAAAGAGAATCTGATGGCAACAACAAAATCTGCCTTTGTAGAATTTCTCCTTACAACGAAATTTTTAATGAAAACTCAAATTTTAGGTCTTTAAAAGCATTGTAGTTGCTGTCTCGCTGAAATCTTTCTTTTTGTTTTCAAAAGCTTCTCTTTTCGACTTTTGCTATTTTTACTTAATTTTACAAAAAAGGAAGCGTTGTATTCGCGAAAAAATATTTCACTCAAAAATCAATCTTAATTTCCATTTTGCTCACCCCCGAATGAATGTTGATTTTTTTTTTTCGACTCGACCACACTCGGATAAGTGCCTAAGAACGTATAGACACGCGAAATATCCATTTTGACGATTCCCGAGTTAGTTACAACGAATTTTCTCGTGACGCCTGTATGTACGTATGTATGTTATGTATGTATGTGCGGATGTGTGTATGTATGTCGCATAACTCAAGAACGGTATGTCCTAGAAAGTTGAAATTTGGTACGTAGACTCCTAGTTGGGTCTGGTTGTGCACCTCCCCTTTTGTTTGCATTCGGGTGTTTATAAGGGGGTCTTTTGCCCCTTTTTGGGGGGAAATCATTGTAAATTTCGATGTAAACTCAAGTGGTGTTACAATTTGGCGGACACTTAGCGATAAACGCCAGTCCTTTGGTTGCCAAGTTTTGTCACCAACTTGGCGACAAATTTGGCGTGTTTTTTTTTTTAAATCTGGTTCCAATTTGGCCACTGTTGGTGATATTTAGAGAGTAAACTATTGAACCACATTAAAATTACCAATAATGGGAAATGACATTAAATTGGAGTAAAAGGAAGTCATGTGATGCACACATCAGCTCGTTTAAAGAAAGTTTTACACTTAGTTTCTTTTGCGTTTCCTCGCTTCTGGATCTAACACAATAAATTGGGAAGACAATACAAAACAAATTCGGTTGAGACATCATAAAACAAAAATATTTTTCTGAAGAGGACACGTTTACTTCAGGGAACGCGATAACGTTTATTCAATTTATTCTAAAGATGAAGACATTTACCGAATTTTCTTGGGGGGGGGGGAGGTGATTGATGAATGACATAACACTGACATGTGTCACACTTTGAAAGGGAGTCGAGAAATTGGGAAGGAAGGAGGGGGTAACAAGACGTGTGACACCACTGTTTTTATATCGATATGTTTATGAAAATAGTATGACATGTGACAAGGGAGGGGATAAGGTGAAGTGTGACACTTTGTGACAAAAGGGAGGGGAGGTGTCAAAAACGTTGGAAAAAAGTGTGACCTCATGAAAAGACACAGCCCCAACTCTTTCCGCTTCAAAAAAAATGCGCACAGAACTAGAAGTGTTTTGCATCCTATACGGATGAAGAGACTAAATCATTTAATTCATATGCAAATAAAGCTGTTCAAAGTGATAGCAGTTGAGAAAATGAAGGCACGTTCGCGTTTACGATTTCTTTGAATAATCTATTTTTGCAATCGTGTTGTGAAAAGTTCATTTTTTTTCGACCGTAAATGTTAAAGAATGTGCATTCCAGGATAAAGAAGAGACATGTAAGGCCTTTTGGACGGGAGTACCCTTTTCAAGACGTTACCCACTCTGGAGCCATTTTGTTTTGGAATCAAATGTCTTATATCTCAAGGGTGTTATTATTATTACAATTATTTATTTATTTTGAGGATATGCATTTTTTCATTAATACTTCATCAAACTTCACAAGTTAGCATCATTTTAAAGAATTGTTTTCCACCGCAATGGGCAAAAACTAAACCAAGAAAAAAAAGTTGTTTTTTGAAAAATTACACTTTTAAAAAAATGCTACGCACAGGTCAGCTAGTAAACATTAAATTATAATAAGATCCAGGCAAATTTCCCCTCAAAATCATGGTCCATTAAATTGTTTTTTCTCCTGAATTTTGCTGAATAAAGTTATTAACATCTGATTGCAAATCGTTATCTTTTTGTAAATTCACTCAATATGATGACTTTCAGATCCAAAAAAAAAGATATATATATATATATATATATATATATATATATATATATATATATATATATATATATATATATATATATGTATGTATGTATGTATATATATATATATATATGTGTGTGTGTGTGTGTGTGTGTGTGTGTGTATCTGATTTGAATTCCGACACTTTGAATTCGATTTATGTTTTTTGCAATCACGAGTTGCGACAGAACCGTACTCATTGGAGGCTATTGTTTCTAGAAACAGCTCATGTCCTCCCAAGCCTGCCCCTCCTCCTGGGCGGTTATGTGTGTGTATGTGTGTAAGGATTTGTTTGTGTGTAGACGTGTGTGTATGTAGGAGTGTGTGTATGCCAGGACATGGACGTCACCGCCTAGGAGGAGGGGATTCCGGTGGACAGTGCTGCTAGTGGAGGCTAGGACCAGAGGAGCAGCTCCGTCCTCCGGTGGACGGAGGAGCTGCAGAGGTCCCTGGTCCATTCTGAAAAAGGAACCGGACATCAAGGACGGTCAAATGAAAGCAATAAGCAATCGTGATTGCTCAATTAACAAACAAACATGGATTCACAAGAAACATAACGTTGATTATTAATATGCCTGAGAAAAACGGTCCTAGATTTATTCAAATAGGCATAAGATTTATCGACTAACTCTTTTTTCTCACAACAATCTTCACCTAAATATCAATCGCGGAAACCTCAGCCTTGTCTGTCAACAATGAAAACGGGTGTTGAAAAAAGCCAAATTTAGCTCAAATTCTTTTGTGTGGCAGACTCTCTTTATTCCGACAGGACTTGCATTGCAGCTCACGAGGCGGTGATTAAATTAGCCAAAATAAAATTCACCTCAATCCGTCTTGATTAACACATTTCCGAGACAAAAAGACGAGCGGCTGCTAGAATGCAAATTAAAATGCATGCGAATCTTTCCCAAGACAGAAAAAATCCATCCGTTTAAAAACGGAGACGAATTCCCAGAACACATACAATCAAAACGTCAAAACAAAGCCACTCTTCAAAAAGAGAAGAAAAAAACTTCCAAAAAGAGAAAAGAAATCACAATGAATGAAAATTCCATCTCAATTGCCGCGAGACGAAAGGTCAAGCGACTTGATATTCAGACATTTAGGGTCAACAGGGAGTGGGCTGACCCCCGCGACCTCGTCACGATTCGTTTGGGTCCGACGAGACCCGGGTTCCGGAACCTCCCCTCGGTGTTCGCTTGCAGAGCACGAACGGGACACCGAAGGGTTGTTCGCCCTCTTTTTTTTAGTACCATTCCGTATTTACAAAGTAACTTTTCGACGCCCAGGCACAAGTTTTCCTGCTAGAGGTTAAGTCGTTGGTCTGCTCACGCTGTGAAGTTATTTGGGGAAACAGAGAGAAACCCTTCCAGCACTATGGGAGTGAGCTGATTTATACGGGAAAGTTTGGATGCCGCCGATGTAAACAACTTGATTTATAAATATGGCGATCGGGTGTTATCGTTCCGAAATTTTTTTTCAGGGACATGTTGACATATGAGGGGCGGATCTGGATTGGATCTGCAATACATGCGAAGGCGTCATTGTGATAGGTTACATTCAGCTCAGCGTCGAAACTGATAAATTTAAAGACATAGAGTCGTAATAAATTTTTAGAGCAATCAAAAGGTATCATAATATGTATCGCATCTCGGCAAAAAAAAGTTACAACTCAAAATTTGGGAAAAACGTACTAGCTATTGAGTTTTAATTTTCGATATTAAATCTTTCTTGCCACAAATCTCACACAAAGTTAGTTCATGTGGCTTGCGTGGTGGCGCAAAAACGATGTAATCAATAGTGACCCTTCATTAAAATTTTATAATTTAGAAGAAATATTTTCGAACTATGAGTATGCATTATTAAAAGAACAGTAATTAAAAATATATTCTTGAAATTTAATTCAATGTCATACCTGCCTCACACAAACCAAAAAAGGAAAAAATATACTATAGAGAAATGTACAACTTTGTCACTTTGTCATGCCAATTTTTTCATGCATTAACTAAAGGTCACATAAGAGAGAAGTTCACCTTTTTTGCAGAACATAAAAAATGTAAAACAACGTCAAACCCCAAAATGGTAAAACTAAATTTTTTTGTGAAAAGTATTTTTATCCACAATCTGTTATCTTTTTGCATTTGAAAAGAAGTCGTATAGCTTAAATGTAATTTTGAGCTCTTGATGGTTTTAAGTTTACAAAAGTCACATTTTGATGTGCAGTTCTGTGAAAATGATTAATGAATTACGACGTCATCATTTTGTGTTTATTCGAAATGCAATCGATTTTTCCGTGTTATTTATTGTTTTTTGTAAATTAATCCTGTACCAGTTTACGACATTGCAGATATTTATTAGTATCATTCAACATCTTTCAGTTAGCAGTCTAAAATCTCAAGGTAAATTGATTGTAGCAACTTTAAAGAATGAATTTTTAAAAAATTGTAGGCATGTTTTCGGGGTTACATGAAACCCCTTTTTCAATGCAAAAATATGTGATCTTATGGAAGTAAAGACACACGAGATCAAGAGGTTGGGTTAGAGGGTCGTGAAACCCTTTTTTCAATGCAAAGAGATGTGATCTTATGGAAGTAAAGACATACGATCAAGAGGTTGAGTCAGAAGGTCATCCCCCTTAATATAAAGCTGCCGATGAAAGACAGCCTAAAACTGCATTCTGGGGACTTTATAATTTTGCGAAATTGAATGGGAAAATCCCAAACTCCCTATTTGTGTTCGAACAGTATACTAATTGTCCCCTTTCTGGTTTATTTTATTAGGTCGATCAGTAACATGAGCCTTTTTTCTGAATACAGGAAGATCTCGTTGTAACGAATACCAAGGTACGAAACATGATTCCAAAACATGTACGAAATACCTGTTTAATTTCCACACTGTTAAGAAATATCCTGAAATTTTACGGCAAAAATTACTGGCAACCATGTTATCAATAACTTTTACCGTAAAATCCTATTTTACTGTACAATTTTACGGTAGTTGAAAAACGCAGTTGGTAGAACATAAGTAGAAGTTAGTAAAACTCGTAAACGAGAGTTAAAAAACGCAATCTGTGATAAGCGGGATAGAACTCAAGTCCTTCGTATTGACAGTCGGCTGTGTTGACCACCATACAAGTTTGGACACACCGAGTGAGGGAAAAAGGGTGTTGTGTGCACTGTAAGTCAAGTAGTGTATCAATTGGCGCTGCAGTCGTTTTTTTTTCGGTACAATTTACTGTAATTTTTTTCTGTACTGTAAACACTCCATTTTACAGAAATATTTACCGCAAAAGTTTCCTGAATTTTTAACAGTGCATTATGTTGATTGAATTCCATTACAACGTACAGTTCAGTACTGCAAGAATCTCTTTGAAAGAATTGGTCTTCATTCAGCCCATGATTCTGCAGAAAATTCTGCGTAACATTTCTCGATTTAAAAAATAAATTGCGCGTTTTCTAAACGTTAACTTTTTCTGTGTCTGCCGCAACTTGGTTATGATGGATGGTGGTTCATTTTTATCCGCTGAATCATCGTCTTTGGCAGTGATGAAAATGTTGAGCGGGTCGATTATTTCCGAGTGATGTATTTCGGACACAAGGTCTCGGTGTTACGTGACTGGCCAGTTCACTCTTACTTTTCTTTTTTTCCGCACAACAGAAATAACATTTTTAAATGACGAAATGACGCTATTAGAATCACGACATGTTGAAAAGATTGAATGTTTTTGAATGGTTTTTATGTATAGCTACATATTAGTCAATTTATTTAATTTTAGATGCAAAGTCACCATGCAATTCTCAGCAGCAAAAACGAAAAATACAGTAGAACCTCACGCTAAGGGGACTGGACAAACTGTCCCTTAAATAGAGGTGTCCCTTCTTCGGAGGTAGATGAATTGATGCATGTTGTGTACTTAACTGAGTATTATTTCATAAAATAAATGTAAACTACTAACGTATAAGATGAAGTATTGAAAATTTTTCATATCTATTAAGTAAAATTCAGAATTATTCAAGCTGGGAAAAAAAATAAACTTTTATCACATTCTGTAGCATCGAAGTTTTGTAACTGTTCAAAACTTACGATTTTGAATTATTGTGTTACATGGATTTGTTGGATGTAATGAAATTTCCAATGCAGAACCAGGGTTCGTACGCATCCTTAGAGGTCCTGTGTTTTAAACAGTGGTGACCACATTTAAATGTTTCTATAGAAAGCTTGTCATGGGCGGCACCCTATCTGTCAGGTCCATATGAAGAAATTATTGAGAGGAAATAGAATTTGAGAATACATATTTCTGAATTTTTATGTTAATGTCCAGACAAACTTTTACCAGTTAATTTTTGAACAAAAAGTGAACCTTGAATTCCAGTAATTTCGATATTTCTAATCCATTTATACGTAATTTTTTTGTAATTTTTCTCTGTGATTGTCCCTTAATTAGAGTGTCCCTTAATGAGAGGCAAATACATGGTGGTTCCTATTCAAAGGGACTGGGACCAGAAAAAGTGTCCCTCAAATAGAGATGTCCCTTATTCAGAGGTGTAACTTAAAGGAGGTACTACTGTACATTTAGGACATTTCAAGAAAATTTGTGAAATTGAATGTATTACTAATAAGTTTTATCGAGACTTTGTAAATTTTCTGTAGTGTATATTCTGGAACAAATTCTCTCTCAGAAATGCCCCAGAGATCAGAATGCTTATCTTCAAACTTTCAATCAGCCGTACACGACTTTGTTTTCCTTTGCCCACAAACACTTGACAACTATTTTATAGTGGTCGACGAAACGTAACAATTGATGGAAATAAATAAGTGCTATTGACAAATCATTCTTTGATGATGTTGCTGAATTTATCGCCCCCCCCTCCTCCCTTTCTTCAATTCAAAACTAATCTGCAGTCGTTCACAAAAACATTTAAAAAAAAAAAGAGGGTTTTATCTTCCGGTGCAAAAATAAGTTTATATCACACGTTGTTAAATTTTTTGACTTCCTTTACGATGCCACTTATTGAAATTCAGATCTCATATGGCTGAGTTTTAAATAGTAATATTAACATTTGCCTTGCAATACTAAAGCAGTTTTAACAGATTCCAGTTATACATGAACAAAAGCAATAAAATCATACCTGTTACTCTCGATAATGTAACTCCAGAGAATTGTAAGGACTGAAGGATAGGTTTTATATCAATATAAGAACAATTCTTAATAAGAAATGTCCATGGGTTTTGGATTCTGATCTACTTACAAACACCCACAAAGTACAGTTTTAGATTAGTAAACGTACAGTTAATAGTTCATAGGCAATGCTGCACTTAAACTAGCATTTTCGCCTCCAATTCTCCAAACCACTTAAGATACAAAATCGCTTTACCGCCGGTGGAGAGAAACCATCAACACAACCCGAAGTCCAAATAAACACCGAAAAAACTGAGCGTTCTTCTTCTTCGTCAGGCTATGAGGCACTGTAAAAGCCTTTATTTTCGCGAAGCTGTTATTGTTGCGATTTTCGCAAGCCCGTCGGAAAAGTCAACATTTAAGCCTCGAGAACGATTTTTTTTTTTGTTTTTTTTTTCCTTCATTATTTCTTTGTGTTCATATAAAACGTGCAAAATTTTCAGGTTTCGAAATCACCAATGTCTTTATTTTCGCGAAAATTACGGCTCGAAAATTATAAGAGCGTTTACAGAGTGATTCCTACAACTCGAACGTTCCTTCCTTCCATACAGTAAAAGAAGGAAGTTCTCTATAATCTATAATTACAGTAATATTCATTGTTATGTGATGTGACCACATTTTTATTAATTCTCTAAGTATCATCATAGCTTGTTTTTTCTTTCTTTCTTATTTTAAGTACTAAATTTATATATGTTTGTCAAAGAATTGTTATGGAACAGGTTTAAACTCAGAAGAAAAGAATAACTATCAATTTGCAAAATTGAAATACTAATAATCAAAAATTGAAACAATGGTTTAAAAAAATTTCATTGGCCTATATGTTTTTGAAAACAGACCCTTCATTCGTTTAACATGTTGCCAACTTTCCCCTAAGCTCCCAAGCTATTTCCTCGAACCAATGATCTGGTGCTCTAGAGCTAGATCATACATTTAGAAAATTTTCCATCTCAAGGAAAACGAGCTGATGTGTGCATCACATGACTTCCTTTTACTCCAATTTAATGTCATTTCCCCATTATTGGCAATTTTAATGTCATTCAATTGTTTACTCTCTAAATATCACCAACAGTAGCCAAGTTGAAACCAAATTTTAAAAAAAAGAAAAAAAATCGACAATTTTGTCGCTACGTTGGCGACAAATTTGACGACCAAAAGATTGGTGATATATCGCCAAGTGTCCGACAAATTATAACACAACTTGAGTTTACATCAAAATTAACAATGATTCCCCCCCCCCAAAAGGGGCAAAACAACCCCTTAAGAACATTTGAATGCGACCAAAAGAGAAGGTGCACAACTGGACCCCACCAGAAGTCTACGTACCAAATTTCAACTTTCTAGGACATACCGTTTTTGAGTTATGCGAGATACATACGCACATACGTACATACGGACGTCACGAGAAAACTCGTTGTTATTAACTCGGGAAACGTCCAATTGGATATTTCGGGCGTCTCTACGTTCTTAGGTACATATGTACGTGTGGTCGGGTCGAAAAATAAACTCAACATTCATTCGGGGGTGAGCAAAATGGAAATTAAGGCAGATTTTTGAGTGAAAATTTTTTCGCGAATACAATACTTCCTTTTTTGTAAAAGGAAGTAAAAAATACATCTTTGCAACATTTATTTTTATAGCAATCTATTCCTCCCTCATAATGCCTACAAATACAACGTCAGTTTACTACATTAGTGTCAAGTAGCCAGACTTTTTTCAGCATTCCCGCATTAAATTCAAAGAAGGAAACGGAAAAAAAAAATGAACCACCAACGGCGACACTCGTCACCTCTTAAATACCTCTTAACTCCTTCCACTCCTTCCAAATACAAGTGAGTTCCCACGACCCCTCGTGCGTCCTCCAGACAGCCCCAAGACGTCCAGTGGACGTGGACGGGAGGACGTCGGACGCGATCGGCCCTTGGCCCGCGCGAGGGAAGGGCGCCCTCACGTTCGCCCACTCGTGTCGCCCCAACCCTTTCCCGAAGGAGGAAATGTGCTTTTTCTTTCTTCCCCGCCGTGTGTCACTCTTTGTCGAAGGTGGTGTCGAAGAAGCTGTCCGAATTGCTTATGACAGTGGCGTAAAGTTAGGGTAGAACCCCTTCGACTTATTCGACATCTTGGTTCCAAGACAGCTTTGGATCCAACCTTGTTTCTAGTACAGTGGAGCATCAAAAATCCGCACAAATTGGGAGAAGTGGTTGTGCGGATTTTTGATTTTGCGGATTTCAGGTCACGAAGGAAATAGGTGGGAGTTGTACCTTTAAATTGGAAAAAAAAAAAAACAACAAGGAATAAAAATATAATAGTTACAGTTATTTACATTATTTAATATATACAAGTTTACAAATCATTAGCTATTTACATTTTGAAAACATTTCAGAAATTGTAGCTTGTTTCATATTTTTTGATAGTTTAGGCTTAAGTCTTTTTTGTATGTTGTACAGCATTAGCAGTTCTTGCTCCGACACAATATAGTGTTGTTTTAAAAATTCCAGGTAGTGTACTCCTACCTGCACACCCTCCGAGATTAGAATTTTTTTAGATTCTGCCTCTCCTTCATCCTCATCATTTGAAAAATTAAGTTTTGGGGAAAATCGAAGCGGATTTTGGATGTTGGCGGATTTCAGGGTGGCGGATTTTTGATGCTCCACTGTATTTATAAATACGTTTTAATATTCGCTGGTTAGGTACTATGTCGCACAAAAATTGGTGATATAAGTTGAGTAAAATGTCACTTAAGTTAAATCTAGAAAGCTAATTTAGTTTACGAATTCAACAAAAGTGTATCGTCAAATGCTTACTGTAATGAACCTCATTTTCACGCCTTATTGAGCAATCACAATTGCTTATTGTTTTCATTTGATCGTATTTGATGTTGTGGTTCCCAGGGACCGATTTTCTCACCTGGGTGCCCCGGGCACTGACAAATATGATGCCCCCCCCCCCACACACACAAAAAATATGAAGGTAAGAGTGTTGGATATTATTTTGATAGAAAGAAAATTTTTAAATATCGATTTCATACGAAAAAAGTTAAGAATTTAGATGTTTTGCAAAGAAATCATTTAATATAGATCTAAAATAATTTTATGGTTTTCATGTTAGAAAATTTTTTACAGTCGCAGATGGAAAAACTATGATACAAATGGTAAAGGTAAATCATAATGTGCTTTCTGCGCATCAATGATTCTTTATATATTTTCTTCTTTGTTTTCTTGTAGTAAATTCATGTATAATGTACTCATAATCAAGTTTTAGGTCAAACTTACTTCTATTGATAACAGAGCTAATAAAGATAATTTACCATCAGAAATGAGAGTACGCAAAGGATACTTAATTAAAAGGACTCTTCAATAGCGAAAATGATCGTTCTCCACAACAATTGGCTAATATGCTTTCATTTAATAAAAAAAATTGTCAAATGACAAAATTTTTTTGTTTCCTTTAGTTCGAGGCCCTGAACACTGGTTCCTAAAAAAAATTGATGACAAATTTGGGGCCCCCTTTCCTTTGGTGCCCCGAATGCCCTGCCGTAAATCAGTCCCTGGCTGGTTCCTTTTTAAACTTGGACCAGGGGCCACCATCGCCCACCGTCCTTTGCAGGTGCAGCTGCTCTGGTCCTGAACACTGACCCCTGAATCTGCTTCTCCTGGTCGGTGGCGTCCATGACCTACACACACGCACGCTAATACACATGCACGCTTATACACATGCACACTCACACACATAACACTCACACACATACATATTCACACACATACACATTCACACACATACACATTCACACACGCTCTCTCTCTCTCTCTCTCTCTCTCTCTCACACACACACACACACACACACACACACGCCTTTATACAAACACGCCAACGTATGCACGTTAGCGTGCACACACAGGTCTACGCACACACACAAGCCTACACATACACATACACAACTATACACACGTAACCGCTCAGGAGGAGGGGCAGGCTTTGAATTAAGCCTATTTCTATGGTACTATGGTCAGAAAGAAAATTTTATTCTTTTCGACGGGATCTACCCCCAAAGCCCTTTGTTTTAAATCAACAGCTGGTTGAAGCAAAATTAATCAGTATACAAATACAGAGGTGGTCCCTCCTTCAACAACGATGGCGATGGCCTAAACAATAGCTACGGAGCATGACCAAGAACAATTTTCCCCAAAAGTAAAATACAACCCTCTTACGATTTTCATTTCCTCAATGGTGATGGTGCAACTCCCCCCTTCCACAAATACCATAAAGATTCCCCAAGAGAGAGTCCCTTTAAAAAGGAATAGAAATATAACCATAAACACATCCAAGGGCGCCCATGCGCAAAATTGTAAGGGCGGCTCAGATACATTCACCATGGGTTAGGAGGGTATTTTTTTCCATGGAAACCGATTTAAGGACAGATTAGAGCCATTAAAATATTTCATTTTTAATAACTTATTCATTAATGGCTGGAGAATAAATGATTTTACATTTGTGCAAAGAAAAAAGTACCAAAAGCAAAGAAGTTTTAATTTCAAGGGGAAGGGGGGCTCGAGCCCCCTCCCCTGCCCCTCTATATGGGCGCCCTCGAACACATCCCCTAAAATTTCGGTGGCACAATCTGCACCATGACCCACCCTAGTTGGACACCTCTGAAACCCTCTCTATAAAGCCCTTTAAAAATTTTCATAGCGCAGTCTCCGCAATAATCCATTATGGGCATCCAAAAATTTGGTTTGAATCAATTATTAACTGATTATGAATCAAAATAAATTCTCGAAAAAGCAGCCGCCTGATGAAATAAGTTTGTCTTAGAACGAATTTGATTCCATTAAACGGCGAGCACCTACTTCAACCTCTAGTCGTGTGTAATTATTTTTGAGTAAGTCTCAAAACTTTAAAATATATAAAAATAGTAAAAGTTCCTTTGATCTCCGAAAGATGGCGGCATGAGCCCTCTCTTTTTTTTTCTTCCATCATTGTCAACATTCCGATTCGAGCATTTGTCACGCGGCGGAAGTGGTTCATTCTGTGAATGAGCGGGTTGTGGTGAACTTCGCGCGGTGTGGTGAAAAAACGACTGAAAAGCTGCTTGCCGAAGATGGACTAACTTTTGCCTATTTACTATTTGCCTTGGGAACTATACCGAGAGGTATGTATGATTAACCTCCGAATCATGTTTGTCTGAAAATAATGCCGACAAAATTATAATGAATAGCCATTTTATTTAATTTGAGTTTAGAGCAAATGTCAGATTACACAACGCGTCTATTATACAATTGATGATTCATGTGAAAGTTTGTTGTTGTTATTTTTCTAAAATCACTTTCATTTGTCACTCCTCCTGAGCAGATCTTGCTGCTCCCCTTCCCCTCATATTAGGGGGCGCATACAATGAAACATTTTTTTTTTTTTAATTTGGTCAATTATTTAAGTTACTTCGGTCAGTGGCGAATGTTGTGAATGCATCTATTGAACTTGTTATCAATTGATTATTTCTTATGGCTATTTTTTATGATTTACTTTTTATTACTGAGCCAATGTATTTACAAATACAGTGGCAGAGCTATAATTTAATTGCTATCATTTGCTAAGTAATATTACTCATGTAATGTGCACTGTGACTTTCATACACTGTCGTTAACATTTGATCCCAAGGATAGCATTAGGGGCTGTCCATAAATAATGTCACTTTTTTGAATATGTTGAACCCTTTCTTCTATGTCCGTAATTTGGGCGAATGCCCGGGGTTCGGGGGGGGGGGGATTAGCTTCTCGGGATTTAAGAAACATTTTGTTATTATGCATTTTTATGAACGTATTTTGTTGTTTCTTCCGTCCGTATAAAAAGGATAGAATACAAACCGTTTACCGCCCCCCCCCCTTCAACTGGAAATTTATGAAATGACGGGCCTGCTCCTCTCCCCCTTTTCACACGCCTTGCTACTCCAAACCCCCTCTTTCCCTTGTCACATGTTACGTTATGTAACACAAACATTTTGATATATGAAAAAGAATTTTGTTCAAATTGAACTTAAATGTGATGTTCACTTCTTGCAACCCCCTCCCCCTGTCACAAATTCACGATCTCAAAAACCATTCCCTCGCAAAGAATGACAACCCCCTACGTTCTGAGCCCCTCTTAGGTTAATTGGGCCTTCATCGATGAGTTAATCAAATCCAGGGTTCGCCATTAATACATCTTTAATATAATGAATTAATATAATATTCCTTTTTTTCATTTTGTATTCATAAAATTATTAGTAATGTAACAATTTTAACTCATATTAAAAGTGCTTAATTAAATATTAGTCATTGGTCATTGAAAAAAAATGTCTTTTGACTGCACCAACTAATGCATATTTTATATTTCTGAATCATATAACTGTGTAAAACTAGCTAACAGAAGAAAAATGAGTAAAACAGATAAAAGTAATTGTCCCCTTTAAATGTATGAAAATCATGAGTGTTATGATATTCATATAAAAAAAACTACCTTTTTTTAATACAGATAAAGCTAGACTAATATCTGGTGAGCGAGCTTAGCGATCCGAAGGAACTGCGTAAGCAGTTCCGGGAGTTGGCGAGCGTTAGCGAGCAGGGGGCGATAGCCCCCTAGTATTTTATATTTCTGAATCATATAACTGTGTAAAAATAGCTAACAGAAGAAAAATGAGTAAAACAGATAATACTAAATTAACTCGATTAAAATTGATAAAAATGTTAAATTAAATATTAGATATAAACAGTGGAAGAAACGTTAATTTTGAGTCTAAATATTGTAATAACAATATCAGAAAAGAAAGGGTGATTTGAGGATGCATTTACTATTTTGAAAACTTTAATTTATGCCGATTGAAAATTTCGGATAGATATCAAAATATCCGATATATACAGTGAAACCTGTGTAAGTTGACCACTTGCGGTGCAGTAATTTGGTGGTCAACTTAAACAGGTGGTCAACTTATAAAGGGCGGTAATAATTTTTTTACATTTTTTTGTCATTTCTTGCACTATGTATTCATTTTTTGAGGAATTCACCCTTACCCTTTCTGTTTAATTCACTTTCAGTGTTTAACATTATTGAAAGTGAAACAATAATTAAAAATACAATTCAAATAATTTTGTTAGTTTTTCCCTGTTTTTAACTATATTAGACACTTTAGTTTTAGAAATTCCATATATGCCAGCTAATATTCTCTGGCTTTTTCCATTTTCAGTTAATTTTGATATTTCATACTTTTTACCAATCTCAAGTTCAACAACTTTCTTTTTGAAGCTTTTTTATGTAAAACTTTTAGCACAAAGAGCAACAAGCTCGACTCTCCCAGTTCATAAAGGCAAAATCAAAATGTCCTATCTCTTAATCCCTTGCACCCAGAAACATGTAACTTTACTCATTAGCAAGCCCAGATCTGCGTAAACGCAAGTGCGAAAGACCCACGTCCTTAAAGGGGCTGACGGCGATAGAAGTTGAAGAAAGAATAGAAAAAAACTAACACTAAGACTTATTCACTTTACTAATAGACACTGCTGGCCACTAGGGAGGGGCCCTACATATTTTGTTGCAGGGGCATCAAAATGTATAGATCCGGGCCTGCTCTTTTTAGCACAATTCCTGTGTTGCCACAACATATTGCAACTGAAAGGAAAGACTTTGAACTTTTCTACGACACCTATTTTCATTGAACAGAGTATAAAAAGCTATCTCAAATAAAACAACAACTGAAAAACAAGTTTGGAGAATAAAGAGCAGTATTAAGCTGTTTAGTTAGTTTTTACTGTTCTGTCATCAAAGCATTAAAAACATTCTTGGAAAGCTATGAAAAAAATAATAATAAAAAATAAATAACAAAATAAAATAATTTGCTGTAGAAAGTTTTAAAAAAATAAACGAAGTGGTCAATTTACAAAGGGTTTTTTACAATACTCCAAACCAAATTTGGCAAACATTAGTGGCCAAGATAGACAGATGGTCAAGTTACAGAGGTTTTCCTTTATTATATGAGATAGGACTAATTCCGTTCCTGACAAAAGTGGTCAACATAGACAGGTGGTCAACTTACAAGGGTGGTCAACTTTACAGGTTTTACTGTATATATATATATATATATATATATATATATATATCAAAAAATCAGATACTTTCGAAAATATCATGATATTTTCACACGCTAATCAAATCAAATCATGAGGGTTTGCCTTTTTTTAAATTTAAACTTTAGCGTTCGCTTACTGGTATATTATTATGCTATTTTTATGATCCTGGGATTCGTAACAATTGTCTTGACAGTAAATTCTTTGTTTGTACTGATTTATTGTAGATTGCATTCGAATGTGAACTGGCCAAGTGCTTTTTTCAATGCGCTCGGGGTTCATTGAAAAAGCGTGGTTTTTGTTGTTTCTGACCAACTTGAATTAAGTATACATCCCCCCCCCCTCCCCTGGAAAAAATCAAAGTGATGGTTCAGTTTAGTTCATTCATAGTCAACTATCGAAGCCTTTCCCAAAATTAGTGATAGCAAAAATAAATCCTTGGTAAAAATTTGCTACCTTCATAAGAAGCGTCCCAAGAAGTTATGCCACCTGGCGCGAGTGTTCCTGTATACGCCTCCTATCTCTCATTTTTTATGAAACAGGAAATATGCTCAAGAAAAATGGAAAGAAAAAAAAAAAACTCTGATGAAGCAAATTTTTCTCCTCGAACCTATTTGCTGTGCTCTTCAGCTTTCTATAGCCTTTTTGAGTACTCAATCAGCAACTGGAAAGCAAAAATTCACTGTAGTGAGCGCTGGTTAATTGTATCAGTGGTCAATCGAATCAACCGCTTAAATGAATCAAATCCTAAGAAACAGGACAAAATCCAGCTTGATTAAACTATCCACTTTTTGGAATCAAGACTGTTTAGAACATACGCGATTCGGCGGCGTCCACTGTATTCGGTGCTCCACATAAAAACATTGAGCTTTTTTCCTTGCCCCTGTGTGTGTGATTTTTAGAGAATTTCTCAACCTTTAGGAACACTTTTCTTAGATTGCCAGCTCCCCTCCTGCTTTCTAAGTTAAATTATTTCTTCCAAATATATCGAATCTTGAACCATCCGAATCCAGTCGTGCCATTAAAGAAAGTGGGAGGGGTTACCAAGCTGATTTTTTGTTTTATTTAATTTCCAACTTTTGCCTGAATCTCCGTATTTCCCCCCCCCCCTTCATTGAAATCTTTTTATTTTACCGTTACGTAGTTCCTTCCCTTGTATTATTTATAGAACTGGATGTGGTTTCACTTTATGATTGAAACATCTATGACGAAATCGGAGTAGTGTTGTTTTTTATGTACTAACTGTTTAGAGGAAGTTAAAAATTGGTAGTGAAATATAAATATATTTCATTATAAGTGTATCCTTTTATTTTGAAAAAATGCGTCGTTAATATGCAAGTTGCACGAAATGATTGTTTTATGGATGCGGGTAATACTAGCAGACTTAGAATTAAATATCCAGCCAAATTTCACTGAAATTGCTTTGATCATTTTGGTACGTACAATATTTTACCAAACTGACTTGAAATAACACTGAATAGAGCAAGGGCGCCCATATAGGGGGGCAAGGGAGGGGGGCTCAAGTCCCCCCCCCCTTTGAAATTAAAACTTCCTTCCTTTAAGTACTTTTTTCTTTGCAAACATGTAAAAACATTTCTTCTCCAGCCATTAATGAATAAGTTATTAAAAATGTCAAATTTTAATGACTCTAATCTGCCCTGAAATCGGTTTCCACGTGGAAAATATGCAGCTAAACCACGGGGGACCCCGCCCCCTTTCAACTTTGCATATGGGCGCCCATGGAATAGAGACAACCAAGCCTAAACATGTTTAAAACTCTGAATAGAGGAGGACCAGGGCCGCCGAGAGCCAGGGCCCTTGTCTGTTTGGTCGCCGCACCCTCCCCCCCCCATCACTAGCGCTGCCAGAAATACCTTCTGGAGGGGTTCTTTTAATCAAAAATACCTTCTAAAAGGGATTTCTTGATCAAAAATACCTTCTGAAGGGTTTTTTTTTTTTTGATCAAAACAGCCTTTTCATATGCATAAACTACTGTATTAGACTATGCATTATATCGGTTATGTTAAAACCGATGGCCCTGGGGGACGTTTTCGCTCCCTAACTCCCCCCCTCTTCGCTGCGCCACTGCCCCCCATGAAACATGTCAAATTTACTCTACTCCTATTCCGAGCGGGACCCCCTCAAGTTTTGGGGTCCTAGTTTTCGATTAGGTTAGAGTAGGTTAACATGACCTTACGTCGGCCCTGAGGAGAACAAAAGTATTTTCTTACAATATGTATTGGTGAAAGGAAATGCAGAAGTAGATATCGTGATGTGTGAGACTTAGAGACAATGCGAATGAAAGAAAAAGGGGATCTTTCTCTTTTTTGAAATGTCGTGGGACATCATGACACCCGCGGTATAAGCAGAGTCGCCTAGGTGGGTGTTTAGTTTACGGTAGGTGACTGTGACCTTCCAAACTCTTTCGTGCAGGGGGAGACTGCCCCCTCACTTCCAAAGGTACAGGGGTGTTGCCCCCTCACTTTTCAGAGTCAAAAATTAACTATCGATTGAAAAATTATTTTTCACTGGCATATTGATTTATTTCACGAAAATAAAGACTAAAAATTCCAAATAAATGGACTTTTTTCATGCTATGTCATAGGAATGGAACTTTTAAATTGGAAGGGGGGAGTCTAGGGTGGTCATTCGCCCCGATTTTCAAGATCACATTCCACGTTTTTCGGAGATCCCTTAATCAGTGATGTGAAAACACGATAACATATAGCTCAAATTTTCGAAAATCGAGGGGGTGGGGGGAATTAACTTTTTGGGTAAAGGCCACACACCCCACCCACACCTGTTTTGACTCCCCACTTTGTTTGCTCACAGCAACCTATGTTCCAAACATTTCCTTATTCGGCAAATTTTATTTGACGATTCGGCAAAATTTGGGGTTCTATTTGGTAAAGGGAGAATTGCCACCCACCCAAAATTTTAAATTCAGGGCACCCCTGGGTAAGGCCACTATATACACGAGCCGACGCATCAGCCTTTTTGGATCGGAGCGTGTTTTTGAGTGGTTGCCTTTCCTGGCAAGTTATCGCGTTTGTTAATTGTTCACTGCGATCGATTATTCGCGGCACGTGAATTGTTTATTAAATAAAATATTATTTTCGGCAAATTTGGCCAAATCCGAAACTTTGCTGTGGTAACCCTAGCAGTGCAACAATGAAAATCCGATCCAAAATTGCTAAACTTAAGCTGATGCGTCGGCCTATCTATATAGCGGCTCTACCCCTGGGTATAAGCTTCGGCGATGTACCGATGCGTGCTATAACTTCAATATTATACATAGGTTTCCCATTAGGTGGAAACCACCTGTTCGGATATTCCCGTTTTTAGTTTCATTGAATCTTTTCCCCACAAACTTTGTTGTTCAGTGAATCGAATTAGCTCGCATTCGCTTCTGTTTTAACCAGAATGACACTTGAAAACTCCTTGAGGTGCATCACCTTACATCCACAGAAGAACGTTACACATTGGCATTGGGTGTGCGAATGGAACAACTGACTCAGTCCTTGAGTCACTTGCGTTGCTATTCGATAAATGTCACTCCGTTTTAATAAAGAGAAAAATACTGAATTCTTTTTTTTTTTCCTCGCTATGATGTTTGAATAACGTCGTGTCGTGGGCGGGTCACGGTTAGGAAGAACGACAGTTGGCCTTATGAAAATGAGGTTTTGAGGCACTTTAATTAATTTGCTCTCTGCATCCACCCTGATTGCAGCACTTTTCTTCTGATGCGAGCCTCGCCTTTGGCTTGAGCTAAGCCCCGGAAAGACCGTGGCCATTTCGAGTTTGAGAATTTTATTTGAGGCTGGCTCGGACCTCACCCGTGGCCGGAAAGGGCACAACGAATTCGAAATGACACGTACGTTATAGTTGGGGAATGACAGAAATGGCGCGAATTTCGAAAACGTAATGAAGAAATGATATTGTATTGTACACCGTATAATCCTAAATGAGACCCGCCCCGGAATATGACCCGCACCCTTAGGAACTGAGGAACAATTTGGAACACAAACTATTCCTTAATTTTCTGAATGTATGCACGAAATCCAGAGGTGCCCAACCAGGGGGAAAGAGGGTCATTGCGCAGATTGCGCTATTGAAATTTTTAGGAGTGTTTTCCTTTTCATTTGGGAGGAGGGGGCTCTCTCTTAGAGGGGTCTACGTGATTTTTGGGTGGATGGGGCACCCCTGTGAAATTTTACTCAAAGGGGGATTTTACTGCGTAGTTTCAAATAATGAAAGCATCACACAGTAACCGAAGAAACCACAGTTTAGTTTGCATACGCTTCTCACCACTTTAAAAACGTTTTGAACATGGCTGAAATTTGAATATTGAATACAGGGGTTTATTTTTCAGAGATGTTATTGGTCGAGGTCAGTTTCAACCCGCATTAATTATTTGATACAAAAAGATATTTGATATAAGTCTTGGGTGGGAATCGAACGATAGTCGTCTCTACTGCACCAAATGTTTCAAGCTAAATTTTAAGGAGTTGTTGGAGAAAATTAGCAATAATTGAAGAAAAGTCCGATTGAAAATAACGAACGTTTTGTAAAAGACAGAAATATTATTAAATGTCCTTGTACTATTATGATTAATGTTGAATCATTAATATATATTTTTTATAAATGTTCTGAAGGAATTAAGGATTCTTTTTAGCATTTGCTGGTTTAATGGAACGGTTTGCATGCCCCCTTAATATTGTATTTAGGAAAGAGGGATTATAAGCTTTTATTTTTTACCATCAAAATTTGCTAACTTTGAACACATTACGTTAAAGATTTAAAGTTGGCTTAGAGAAGTTGCTGTTCGTTGGAAATGGAGAACATTTGTTTAAGGCTTTGGTTCTCAACCTTTTCACCACTGAGGACCATTTGGTACCCTTCCGAATCCGAAGTAGACTACATAGGAGAGAAATAATCATTTTGCAGCAATTATATTAGGTGAAATGAGATGAATCCAAAAGTTTTTTTTAATAAATTTAATTACAATTATGAACACGGTACAGATGAATTTAACCAGCTGTTCGTGTACTACATGAAATTTGCTCACAGATCACTGGTTGAAAATCACTGGCTTAAGGTATGTAGTAACGAGCTGATGTGTGCATCACATGACTTCCTTTTACACCAATTTAATGTTATTTCCCATTATTGCAACTTTAATGTGATTCAAGAGTTAACTCTCTAAATATCACCAACAATGGCCACATTGAAACCAGATTAAAAAAATATATTTAAAAAAATCACCAAATTTGTAGCTAAGTTGGTGACAAAACTTGGCGACCAAAAGACTGGCGATAAGTCGCAAGTGACCTCCAAATTATAACACCACTTGAGTTTGCACCGAAATTAACAATGAATTTCACCCAAAAAGGTGCAAAAGACTCCTTTATAAACACCTGAATGCAACCAAAAAAGGAGGTGCACAACTAGACCCAACTAGGAGTCTACGTACCAAATTTTAAGTTGCTGTTCAAGTTCTTGAGTTATGCGACATACATACACACATGCGCACATGCATACGTACATACAGACGTCACGAGAAAACTCGTTGTAATTAACTCGGGAAACGTCAAAATGGACATTTCGGGCGTCTATACGTTCTTAGGTACATATGTACGTGTGGTCGGGTCGAAAAAAAAATCAACATTCATTTGGGGGTGAGCAAAATGGAAATTAAGGCCGATTTTTTATTGAAAATTTTTTCTCAAATAGTGAAACCTTTGTAATTTGACCACTTGCGGTGCAATACTTAGGTGGTCAACTTAGACAGGTGGTCAACTTATAAAGGGGGTAATGATTTTTTTTTTTTGTAATTCTTGCACCATGTATTCATTTTTTGACTATTTGACACCTACTCTTTCTATTCAACTCACTTTCATTGTTTAGCATTACTTTGAAACAATAATTTAAGATGTTATTCAAATATTTTTAGAGATTATTTTCCCAGAATTACGTATAATGTGTCATGCAAATTAAAAATTTCAGTAAATTGATCAAAAAAAAGTGTTATTGTTTATGAAAAAGTTACTCATTTTATATTAATAGTTCCTAAAAATTTATAACTAATCAAAAATTACAAATTTTTTGCTTAACAATAAAAGAAAAACAAGTTTGGAGAATAAAAGGGTTCTTAGTAGTTTTCCTACGTGGTTAAACTCAAAAGGAGATTTAGTTATGCTGCTGTTTCATTTAGTAGGTAAAATTCTGGTCTGGCATCAAAAATATTCTTGAAAAGCTATAAAAAAAATAATAAAAATAATTTGCTAAATAAAATTTAAAATAATAAACCAAGTGGTCAACTTGCAAAGGGTTTTTTACAATACTCCAAACCAAATTTGATGTTCATTAGTGGTCAAGATAGACAGGTGGTCAAGATAGAGAGGTGGTCAAGTTACAGAGGTTTTCCTTCATTATATAAGATAGGACTAATTCCGTTCCGGACAAAAACGGTCAACATAGAGAGGTGGTCAACTTACAAAGGTGGTCAACTTTACAGGTTTTACTGTACTTCCTTTTTTGTAAAAGGAAGTAAAAACTTGCTGGAAGACAGCGTGTTTCAAGGATTTTATTTACTTCGGGGACACACAGAATGCGTGTGAAATTAACTTTCGCTATCGCTCTTTTTTTGTGTACTATGGCGATAAGCTATCTTCTTGCTCAACGGTGGCCCCTTGTTTCTCGGTATTCCATGTTTTCGGACTCGCCACCCTCTGTCGTGGCTTCCGTTCGACTAACAACTGCTCTGCGGTTGGTTTTTCCTCATAAAAGGGCTTCGTTTTTCTTCCAGTATCCGCCTTTTATAATTGTGGTTTTATGTATTCTTTCTATTGTCACGCGCTTCGTATCCGCCTTATATGTAATTATAGTATTGTGTGTGGTTCTTGGGTTGTTTTATTTGTGCACGTGAAGCATATTTTCACTGCAGTTCCGAATGTCCAAGCTAATTAATTTTCGGATTTGCAACAAAAATCGGATTATCGAACGTTCAGGTAATCTAATGATACTAGGTGATTTTATCTTCGTAATTTTAAACTGGAGCTAATGGGAAATGGAATTCATATATTGAACTATTTTATCTATTATAAATCAAGCGTTTTTGTAATATTTTTGATTTTATTACTTGTTTACACAAATTCCGCTGAAAACAATAAAATGCTAGAAAATAAAAAGTTTCAGACACTTAAAAATAGTCAATTCGGTGTGTTTCATGTACGGTGTAATCATGTACGGTATAATCATGTACGGTGTATTTCATGTACTTAAAAATAGATTTTTAAAAACCCTGTTCTTTTGGAATTAATTGAGGATAGTCTTATAGCTTCTGTTTTACTCCTCCACGCCCATTAACTTACTCCTTCCAGTCATAAAAACGAGAATTAATTAGAGAATACCCGTCGCATAGACCTATGGTTTTAACATTACGATTAGAATAGCCCCGAACTAGACACAAAGCAGGAAGATTCAATGGCATTGAAATGAGTCACGTGCGTTGAAGTTTAAACCAATATCTACTGTCTGACCATCGATTACATGGAAAGGCTAATATCCGGTTTATAGGCGGAAATGGACGTATCTATTAGTTTATAGGGGTGTTGGTTGATTTGCTACTGATTGCTATTGCCTCTCTATTATTTAGCTTTAGTTTTGTAAAAATGAAAATTTGCTCTCAGCAACATTTTTTAAATCTAAAGTATATTCGATCTATATTCTCACGGCAAAAATTAATTGATTGATTTATTCACAGCAAAGTTTTGAGCTTACCATTTTGCTTTTACGTTCCTGAACGAAATGAAAATACTTTCTTTTCGTTTTGTTGTTTCCATGGTAACTATTTTTGTTTTCCCTTATTTTAGAGAATGCAATAAATGAATAAGGCATTAGTGACATTATAAAACGCGTGCATCAAAATCCCATCGTTATTTTCCCTTCTTCCCTGCTAGATTCATTCAGAGGAATAGTCTTTACTTGGCAGATTGCCAAATTACATACAATCCGCGGTCAAGCAGTACCATACTCCTTTATAGAAAGAGCTATCATATAATTCTCTCTCAGTTTCACACGTAGCCCAGAAAGGATAGATCACAAACACCTTTCATCTTCTATCAACAGAGATGTGCCAGAAACTAGTACCTGGTACATAGTATAGAATAGAAATTGGTTCTGTAGGCACACGTGCGATCTCTAGTTCTTTTAGGTTTACGATAATATTTACTTAAGGAACTAAGGGCTATCAGCATGAACAGCTGGCGCTTCGGTAGCTCTTTTTCTTCTGTAACCGATTGGTCAAATGTGAAGATCTCCTTGTCTAGTGATCTATCATTCCTTTCGTCAATTGTGGCACTGAGAAATTACTTCTATAGGGCCATTCCACGAACAAGTCAACCGCTTGTTCCGCGCGTGACAGTTCATATATTTCATTAAAAAGTGTAATGAATTTGAATGGTAATGACGGAATTTTTTGCATAAGATATCACACATAAGTTTGTAATTTGTTAAGCAGAAAAAAATTGTTCAGTAATATTTTAAAGTACGGTAAAACACCTCCTAACGAGCATCTCTCTTATATGGACATTTTTTAATTCCCCGATTCCAAAGCAAATAACATTATTAAACCCCTGTCCTGCGGACACTCCTCTATTACGGACAAAAAAATTTGTCCCGTTAGTGTCCGCATTAGAGGGCTTTTACTGTATTATTTTTAATAACATATGGGTCGTTCTTCAAAAAGTGTAACTTTTCTGTCACACGCCTTTCACAGAAAAAATGTAAAAGAACAATTCATTTAACAATGTTTTTTGGTTTCATCAAAAATATATCTATTTAAACCTGCCAACAATTTTTTAATGATAATTTTTATTTTAGTATATTTTTGGTTCACAACATGTGAATTCTCACCTCCGTGGCATGCCCATGTCACACACCTTGTGTGACTGTTTATGTTGCTTAATAACTTGTTTAATTAAAAGTATGTACTTATTTGTTTATTATTCCTTTCACTAGCGTCTCAAATACTAATTGTTTAAGAATATTTAAGTTTTTAACATTGTGCTTTAGTTCGTTTTAGTAGGACAAGGAGTCATGTCACACAATAAATTCTCACCTACGTTACCTAAACACAAAATGCCTTTCCTCACTAACACGTGGCAGTAATGGCATCAAATTTTATTTTCCATGATACAAGAGAGCCCCCTTGTTTTTTTTTCAGCCATAGTTGAAGTTGTGAGATTTTTATTGAAAAACAAGAAGACAGATTTTGCTTTAAAAACTTAGTGTGGTTGTTCTGACTTCTCACCTCCGTCAACTTGATTTTCAGGGATGTAAATTAATGTAAAAAAAGAAGTGAACATGTGTTCAAATGCTTCACATGTGCAGATTGTAGCAACGAAGAAACAAAAATCCTCGAAAAATGTATCTATACTATTAGGGCTGTATTAATGGATAATTCCTCACCTCCGTGAATCTCGCCTCTGTGACCGACTTTATCAATGTTATTATTTCTGAGGTGAAAAATAAATGATGGAGGGGAAATGCATCAATAATAGGCATTCTACCAAAATTGTAAATTGCCAGTATATTCTCAAATTTACTAAATACTGTTTTTAACACACATTCGAAACTACTTATTCAGCTGCACTTTAATTTAGAGAGCTTAATATTATGTTCCCACTAATCATTAAAATAATTGATTGTTTGCGCAAGTAACAAAATTACTACTCTGATATTAAATTGGCATCGAATTTTAAATATTAAGTTTTTTCTTTCTTTTTTTTTTTTTTAAATTTCCGTGAACAAGGCATTTTTTAATTTTTTTTCTGGAGAATGACCCGTATACGAGACGTCAGGTGCGGAACAAACCGTTTTCTGTGGAAAGGCCATATAAATCCGTCAATTTCATATGGTAATCAGAATTGAGATCCGTCAATATTTTTTTTTTTGCCGAATTTGCCGTCGAAGCGAAATGTTCTCGTTGAAGGATGACGCATCAAATGACTATGCAAGTGGCGGATTTACAGGCTTAGGTACCCGTGTCGCAGTGTATTTTTAGGTGCTCCTTAATCTATCATAGAACTGTGTAAAACATTTATCATGGGCATTTTTGAGATCCGCTGCGAAATCCTATGTAGGCCTGGGGCCGGTCTTTGTAATTGCAACATTTGTCAAATGGTTAATGCAGGGGCGTGCACGGAAATTTTGGGGCAGGTCACAAATGACTTTTACGCTCCCCCCCCCCCCTTCATATTGTTTACCCCTACGTCACTACATATATTGCACCATTCATTTTAAAAATCTTGGACCCCCTTCAAGCTCGAGCCCGGGCCGACAGGTGTCCCTTTTCGCACCTCTCTGCACGCCTTTGGGTAAATGCGCCACAAGAGCGGATCCAGAAATTTTTGTAAGTGGGGGGGGGGGGGGTCAAGTTTCAGTGAACAGACCTCCATCATAAAAAAAGTATCAGTAAGCAGGTGTGCCCATCCCTCTAAAAGTGATGGAGCACCTCTCATATGCTATGGAGCACCCCCACCCCAACTGAGACAAAAACTCTTTCAAATTGCCACTTCCTCCTCCCCCTAAAACTTTCAATGGCGCAACCTGCACCATGGATCATATTCCTTCAAATTCTCATCAAAAGTCACATTTCTTTAGGCAGACAGGTTGGTCACGATGGAAAAAGCACGCGCACACACACACACATGTGGTTTGAGATGGAAGAGTATTCTGAAAAAACGTTAAGCTTATTAGAGATGATTATTCTTTTGAAAATGAACAAAAACTCAAAATAACAACAGCCCAGTAAACGAACCCAGTCATTCCTTTGAATTATGATGCGCTGAGAAGAAATACCTTGCAGAATCAAGTTTGGACAAAAAAGGTTAACATTGATTTCACGTACTGTTTTTTAGAATCTAAAAAATTGAACTTCAAAAATGATTAATAAAATTCTTGTCACATGGGGGTCAGCTGACCCTTTGACCCTCCCCTGAATCCGCCCCTTATGCGCCACTGTGGCCAAGCTAGCAGGGGCTCCCTTATCTTAAAATTTTTGAGAGGGTGGAAATTATCAATTTGCCGAATAAAATTCCAAATTTCGCCAAATGATAACTTTTCTGAATTGTCAGACAGCTGCTCTTCATTTAATAATTGATTTCATTAGTTGATTTTTTTTTTAGTTGGCTCTTTACATTCTACTTATTATAATCTGTGAAATAATTTTTCGTTTTGGGGATTGACAACGCTGACGTATAAGGATTGAGAGATAGAGAGTGGCTCATTTTTCTAACCATGGATTTTCATCTGAAAAGTTAGGTTTTTTTCCTGATTTTTTAAAAAATATATAATCTTTAATTTATCGTTTCAAACGCTTATATTATGTTTTATAATTGTTTATAGAACATTTTATAATGAAGTTTGTTCGGTATTTTATCGTTTTTGTATATGAAATATTGATTTAAAAAATATAAGTCCGGAATATTGGACGTGCCATAACTCTTTTAATTTTTCTCCTACAAGCTCAAAATTTTGTCTATAAGATACCCTTTACCATAGTACACTGTGTACCAAATATCAACATTTTTGGTCCAATATTTCATAATTCCGACTGAAGGGGTTAAAGCAATTACAGATCTTCTTCAGTTTTGAAGGCTCGTTGTCCCATCCGATTCCGTAATTACCGGAGGCAACAATAACGGGAAGTGAACGGGGGCCGTCAAAGCAAAGTATCCGGCGTTAATGCACGCCACCTAAATCTACTGCTTATCATCTCTGGTTCCTCCGCCCTCCATTTTCTCTTTCTTTCTTTTTTTTTGACTCCCACTCTTCCGTTGTGTTTAAGCTTGTTTGCTTTTCAGCGGAGATTGAATTGGTGGTCGTTGTTGAATGTGACGGGTCTTCATTTCATTTATTTTATTTGGTACGGCAGGAGGAGGGGGGGGGGGGATTACAGAACTGTGTTTGCTGACTTCATTAATATCCTTCATGTTTAAAGTTTTTAATGTCAAAAGAGAAAAACACAATTAACGATAGTGTAATGATTTTCCTTCTGTTTTGAACTCATGCAACGAAACGGGAAAACCTTTGGCGTTGAGGCATTTATTTTTCTTTTTTCTTCTTTCCTTTTACTACTTAGCGTTTTTAATTTTTACTTATAATTTTAAACATCACGCTTTGCATTTCGCAATGTTTTGTTCTCCCCCCCCCCTCCCATTAGTTTTTCTAATTCAACTTGTTCTAAGATTTTGCTTCGAAAGCTTCGTACCCGCGTACCCATTAGGCCACTGCAGTAATTCACATCAACCAACGCATGCGCGGAAGAGAAGTTGTATTTCGAAAGGACCCCAGAAAAATATCACTTCACAAAACCTTGTTTGGCATAGCATAGCTCTTTGAGGGTTCTTGAACTTAAACTCTCATGGTATGCTTTTCTGGACTTACGGAAGTTTCTGGAAGTCCGTGGACTCCTGGAGACCCGTGAACTCATACCGGGGGGTCCGCGGTGCTATACTCCTAAAAAGTGCAAAATTTTATTTTACTTCAAAAAGAAAGCGCTTAAATCACGTTTCTAAAGAAAAAAAAGCTCCTGTTTACGTACATATCATAAAAGTGGTAAGAGTTTTATGCTTTTCACTCGAGTTTCTCAAAGTGGAGTCCAAGGACTCCTGGGGGTCTGTGGTGCGACCCTGCTAAAAAATATAATTAGTAAAATGGCTACAATTGCAGATGAGTGTCCCTATTTTACTTCCAAAAGAAAGCACTGATAAGTACTGTTACAAATTCTGTAAATTAGTAATTATTTTTGTGATTGATTCGTTGTGGTCTGGCTGAATTGTGCGTTGGTTTCATAGTTTTGCAACTGAAATTGTCTTGGTGGCGTGACCTGTAAATGGTTTCTTGTGGTGTGCATACAGCCCCCTGGCGTTCGGCTGAAGTGTGCGGTCCCCCTATTTTTCATTGGTGGGATTCGTGAATGAATGGGGGGAAAGAACGAGAAGCATTTCGAGTTTTGTGGGGGCTTCTTTCAAGATTTGTGAATGGCCGCGGCCGGCGGGGGAGTCAGTCTCGAGTTAGTTTTTCTTGTGAATCGTGTCAGCTCTGCGCTGGAGAGCATATATTAGCTCTGTTTTGTGAAGCCTTTGAGCTGTAGTTTTGCGTATTTGGATGTAAATACGTGTGTAACCGTTGAGTTTACGGTGTTAATCGATATTTGCTTAATTGCTATGGTTGATTTAGCAGTTGCAACTACATTTCCTGTACATAGCTGTAAATAAATCTTCTGTGCTTTTCTTAAGAACTCTGTCGTCATTTAAAGAAAGTTTGAAGTTTGCACCGAACGTGTAACAGTACATTTTGAGGAAAAAAATAAGTACCTTTTTAAGTGCACGCAGGCACAACTAAACCCCAGAACGCTTGGCTTTAGCAAATATTTCTAATCCTAATATGGTATTCTACATTCACATAAGGAGTGTTAGGACATTGTTTCGGAAATCCAGGGGCCAATTGACTCCCGGAATAGCGATAAAAAGCTTCAAAAGAACATTAGATTCTCTTTAATTCTAAAAGTTACCATGAAAAGAAAGGTTCACAAACTTCTGTAAGTTCGTCATTAGACAGAAATTTCCTGTCATTTATTCCAAAATATTGATTTTTAATTTCATTTTATTACTACAGCCCAAAATAGTAATGTTATGAAGTGTAAGGCCCCTATATATACGAGCCGACGCATCAGCTTAAGATTAGACATTTTGGATCGGAGCGCGTGTTTGAGTGTTTGTCTTTTCTGGCGAGTTGTCGCGTCTGGTGATTGTTCACTGTGAGCAATTATTAGCGGCACGTGAATTGTTTATTAAATAAATATTATTTTTGGCAAATTTGGCGCAATCCGAAAATTTGCTGCGGTAACCCTAGCAGTGCAACAGTGAGAAATCCGATTCAAAATGGCTAAACTGAAGCTGATGCGTCGGCCTATCTATATAGCGGCTCTAATGTAGTGAAAACTAGACAGTAGTTCTACAAAACATATAGAAATGTATGGAACAATTCGTATAACCTACATAATTAGAAAATGAGATTTAAATGTATCATATAAAAAAAATGAGAAGGGCAGGAGGGCATCCGCATTGGCACTTTTTCAAGTGAAGATCCGTAGTGGCCTGGAGAATCTTTCCTTTTTACGATTTCTCTATTTTCTTCTAAGAATTAAAAGAAATCAAGCTACTGTTGGTAAGATTCGAAGTAAATATTAATTACTGTTGCAAGGAATTTCATTCAAAATTGTGTAGGTTTTTACATTTGCATTCATTCATTCATTGAAGGAAACAGCTGTTTGACCTCCATTAAATGATCGCCCACGAGAAAGCAACACCTTCGGAAAAAACTATACCTAACAGTATTTTTCTGCTCTAGACAGTTTCGTAAATGTGGTATAAAAACTTCGTCATAAATGCGTAATGAGAAACGAAGGAATTACTATTATTCTTTAAACCTTTTAATTATAACCTACGTTTATACCTTTAAACCTAAAAAAAATATACTTTTAAACCTTTCAATAAAATAATTTTAACTTATTTACCACCATAAACTTCTGATGTCTGATTTTCCTTCGAGTACGGCATCATGCATTTGGTTATTAATTTTTACATAAAAAAATATATTTCAACTGATTGAATATTATAGCTTTCAAAAATCTTATGATTAACAAATCAGGTACATTATTTCGCTCAAACATAACACATTATTTTTTTCAGTTGTGATGTTTTTTCGTTAAAAAAATCGCATTATGGAAAAGGAAAATTAACCCGAAAATCTCGCGTAGAAAAAACGTTTTAGCAGCCTCAGCAGACTACTGGTGAGGATAAGAAATATTTAATTCTTTTTTCAGTTTCTATTTCTTTGCCGTTTTTTTTTTTTTTTTCCTCCAAGTCCTTAGTTAGTGGGTTATTTTATGTTTTCAGTCAGTTTCTTCTCTTTTTTTTTGCTATTAATTGAACCTGATTTGATGTCCACGATGACTAGTATTCCAAGGTTAACCTCATAATATCGTACTATCTGTCCGCCCTATAAGCACCACTTCCTTACCCTTCGAGTTTTTGACCTCACACAAACATACTAACAATACTTTTTTTAGCAACAATAATATACTATTTAAAAAATTTGAAAATTCTTTCTTTAATATTACATGTCTACTGTCTAGTATAGTGATTCTCAACTTGCGATCCGCGAGCAATTTTCATGTGGTCTTCGAACAGCAGTGAAAATTAATCTATTACTTTTTTTTAATAGTTGTAAGTAAATTTATTAAAGCAAAACGTTTATACTCATCGCATTTCACCTAACATTGTTGCGAAAATATTATTTCTATCGTATGTGGTCGGTCTGCTTAAAATTCGGAAGGGTACCAAGTGGTCCTCAGTGATGAAAAGGTTGGACCATGGTGGCCTGATCGGTAAGGCATCCGACTTGTGACCGGAGGGTCCTGGGTTCGATCCTAGCCGGTCGAAGATTCACTGTCTTCATTAATGGTGACTTGGGGACGTTAAATACGCTCGTAGTCGCAAAATCCTCCAAGTGAAATTATACTTCTGGGGATGCTGGACCAGGGATTGTTCTGTTTCTGATCAGGATCAAAAAGTCAGAGCTGTCTTCAGGGTTTCATCCAACTTGTCAAACCATAAGTAGTGATAGGTACGGGAGTGAAAAGTGATGAAAAGGTTGAGAACCGCTGGTCTAGTCCATGCCATTCCATATCCCAGTCTTTTGAACTGCAAATTAGTTGCTTTCCTAAAATTAATGGCTCAGAAATGTAATTTTAAGACTTTAATTATTAGCTTCAGAAAAATGCCAAAAAATTGCTTATTTCACTGTAAATTCTTGCCGAGTTTGTGAACTTCTCTGATTGCATTCATTACGGCGGTCGTTATCCATGTTTGCAAACTGGGTGGGATTTTACCTCGTTGCTGCCTTTTGCCCATTATTCGCGGCACTGTTTGAGAAAACCTAATGAACACTTTGTGAGGAAGGCTGCAAAAGAAGCGACAAACTGTTATTTGGCTAGTGTGTGTGGATGACCTCCGAGGCTGCCCACAGACGAACCTTCCCACTCATCCCTCACATGACGTCAACGAACGGATGCGAATGCGGGAAGGAGCGATTCTTTTTTAGAACACTTTCTCGCCAGCTTCCACGTGGCGGTGTTTATGTTTGGGAGCTTTCGCGCTGCATCAGCTGTGGTTCCGTTCGAGGGCTTTTAACGCGTTCTCCTCCGTTTAAACATTCCGTTGATCTTTCTTTCACGAAGATCAACAGTGCGCTCTGAAATGTTTAGCTTGTGTCGCTTGCTTGTTATAGAACATATTTCTCGTGTTGCGGAAATTTTTTTGCCATCTGCAGTGTATTCTGAATTCAGCTGTTGTCAGCAGTGGTGTTCCCATAGGGTATACTCCATTTTTGCCGTATACTCTGAAACATTTTTTAGACACATAGCGCATACCCTCAAGTTAAAAAAATGTTCACATTATGACACATTATGTATATGATCGCATAGACATATTGTGCGTAATGGATTACTGGGACTGGGAGTATAGCCTCAGAAAAATTGATGGGAACATCACTGGTAGTCAGAGATTTTGAGTCAGAGGAACTAAAAAGAGAATTATTCCATATCACTTAGGGGTTGTTCATAAATGTTACATTTTTTTCAATTCGTCACACTTCACAAGCATATTCTCATAAAAAAAGTGTAATGTCGTACTTGTTACCCTCTCCCAGCCCCTTGTCATAAACTCACATTTTCGTGACCTCCCCCCCCCCCCCCAAGTGTGACATTTTTTGGGGACAATCTCTTAGATCTCCTAAAACTACCACTTTTGATTGACAAATTGATATAATTGAAAATAACGTGTCGTTTTGCACACGTTCTAGAAAAAGAAAACTCCTTTTTTCCGGGAAAAAAAGTTGGAATGTACATTTCAGTAACTTGCTGTTGTAAAACCATAAATAACCTTCAAATTCGACGTTCATTTTGATAAAACAGGACGTCGAATTTGAATGTTTGGGGGGAGGGATAAGACAGGAAGTTTTAGAGATAATTTAAAATGAACAATGTCTACAGAGATGGAGATCATGCAGGGCCCGACTATCTAAAAGTGAGGCCCAAGGCCCACAATAATTTGGAGGCCCCCTGAAGGCTATTATTTTAAAAATGTGTGTATTTTTTGTATCGTTGCAATGCTATGCATAATTCTTTAAGTAATTTGGGGCCCCTTAGGAAGAGGGGGCCCCAGGCCCAGGCCTAGTAGGTCTGTGCGGTAATCAGGCCCTGAGATCATAGGATGTCACCGTTACCTCTCAAAAATTACCTTATTCGGCAAATTTTCCTAACTGACAATTCCTCGTATTTGGAGACAATACAGCATCAATGCCATTTTTTAAAATAATGCCTTGTATTTCTTCTTAGATGTAGGTGTGTGCCCATGTCCGTATTTTATCATTCGATTGAATTCACATTAACAAGTTTCATTCAGTAAATTGAAAGATCCCCCTCCCTCCCCAAAACCCTTAGCTCGGGACGCCTATGAGTATCTGAAAGAATTGTGCCTACCAGGTACGTAGCATGGGCTAATTTAAACCCCTCATGGCCATTTGCTTTGAGCCATATTTCCCATTTTAGTAAGTAAATATATACATAAAACTTTAATGCCTAACGCTTCCACCTTCCCTGAAGGTCATTTGCTTTTACTGTGTCCTGAAAAGTGATATCGAATTTAAATTATTTTACTCTTTCTACCTGCTTTTTGCATAGTCAATTTGCTGTTATATTACTTGAATGCTGTACGTAAGTAGAAAATTGTCATTCTGAAAGTTTAAAGCAATTAAATGCATTCTTTCGTTTTAACGATAAATTAGTTTTCAAGAGGTTTGTTATTGTTCGATAAATTGATTTTACTTTAAACTAATTGTTTTAAAAAAAATTGTTATTACGTTGTGGAGCGATTTTTTTTTTTTTTTTTTGCAGTGCAAATGTCTTGCTTTTGAGTATATCTTTTTCACCGGTTCATAGTCCATCAATTTTTGTGCCCAGTATCTTGTTGAGACATACTGTTTATGGTCTTCGCAAAGAGTTTCTTTATTACCTTTGGATTGTTCAAAGCTTCCGCCGAATAATAAGTCGGCGAAAACGCCTGTGCCTCAAATGCATACAATCTTCTCTTGTCATTTCAGCCATTTAGCGTGACAGAATGTCGTTTCACTGTTGTAATGTTTAAGGATCGCGGCAATCCTTGAATATTACCAGAGGAAAACGGCGAATCCCGCAACGTTATGACGCTTCCATGAAAGTATGAATATCTGTTGCTCAAAGTAAAGAGAAAGAAAATCTGCAGTGCAAAACATGTAATTGTGGATAAGCACACATTTAAATTTAACTAAATTATCAAGAGCGTAAAGGTGGTGAAATTTACAAATTAGCTAGGAAGACTATTTGGTCGGTAGTGGAGTGCTTAAAGGAGATGGGGGGGGGGGTAATCATCCCAAGAGAAAGAGACTATTTTTGGGATAATCACATCAATGCATCTAAAATTTCCAAGTTTTATCCAGTCAACTTCTCTGTAAATTTCGTTAAATGCAATAATTTTCTAAACGAAATTGGTAAATTTTAAAACTTTCAGAGAGAATACAGTTTTACTTGAACATACATTGTCTCTTCTTCCGTCAATACTTATTTCTCGCATATTTAGAAAGTTTCTTCCATGTTTATGATGTTTGCTCTTTCTATAGGTAGTGATATGTAGTGAGTCAGATGATTCACGGTTTATATATTTTTACATTGTTATTTACGTTTGTTGCATTAAAATTTAATGTTTGCATGAGTTTTTTCACCTGAGTCGTTTTTATAGGGTGACATCATCAATAACTGCCCCGGGTACCATCAGGGACGCCCCTGAACTTCAACTTTTGGAAGGAGGGAAATTCTCAATTTACCGATTGAAACTCCTACTTTTGCCGAAAGATAAAGCACACATCGTACATCTAATGAAAAGCAGGGTTCCCAACTGTTCCGCAAAAATAGCGAAACTCCGCGGCTCCGCAAAGAAGTTCTTTTGCTCCGCATTTCCTGGCCGAACGTTTTCAAACTTAAATTTTTCTATTTTATCATAACAAACATGAAATATGGGAAATTAAAGATGTTTTTCTCTAAGATTGAAATAGTGTTTAAAGCTGTTTTATCAATTTAAAAATAATTATTTTTATACCAGTGCTTAAAATGATTATTAAAGCTCTAAAACAATTTTAGATAAGTAGTTTTAATTATATTTACTGATTTTCATACAAAATACCTAACTGCTCTGCAAAATTTTAAAATGCTCCTCAAAATCACCACAGATGCTCTTCAAATTCATTCTCCAAGGTTGGCAATCCTGGAAAAGGAACATTTAGGCATTTTAAAAAAATTTAAAACTTGATGAATGATTACAGTTTTACGAAGTCACAGTGACCACCCGTGACTTCCCATCGGGACGCCCCTGGGTACCGTTTAAACTGCATCGTTGTAATTAAAGTAATAACTTATCTTGAACTCAAGATTTCGCAGTGACTCAACCAATAGTATTTTTTCCTTAAGGAAATTGAACGGGGGGGGCAAGGGGGGGGGAACATTTATATCACGATGTTAAATCCTGTATATATAACTAACTAAAGCATCCCCCCAAAAAAGAAAGGATCAAGAGCTACCTTGAAAGAGTTTCCTTAGCAGACAGACCCCTATGAAGAGTGGAATCAATTAGAGTCCCTCGAGACTCAAGAAAAAATAGTTTCGAAATCTTTGTATCGTTTTTGTTGCGTACATGATATGATCACTTGATCTTAATTGCAGTAACGATTTAAGTGTATGCATATCTAATGCATGTATGCGAGGACATTTTTTTCTTTCTATTTTGGCATTTAAGCACAGAGTAAGAACGTTTTCTAAGAGTGATTAGAAAGGCGAGAAAAACGGCTTCGGTCGGATGTCTTTTTTACGAAAAATTCTTTTTCATTGAAAAAAATAAGCGTTCCTTGTGACCTCAAAACACGTGTATGCAGTTCTGTGCAAATTTGAGCGCTTTATCGTTGTAATATTTTCTTTCATTGGAAACTATTTGTTAATAGTTCGGTTTAAAACTTTTTTTTTTTTGCTATTAATGATTAAATTATTGGAAACGCGCTCTTCCTCACTGATGACTAATCAAGTATTTTCATCCAGTATTGAAAATATTGTCTTTTCTTAAAGGGGGGAGGGTACTTCGTTTTTGGCGTTGTTGTTAAACAAGTGAAAAATATTTCTTGGGATTTAATTATTGAGTTAAAGTGCGTTCTTTCAATTTATATAGAAGTGGAATTATCTACTTTTACTTATTATAAGCTAGAAGTTTTTTTTGCGATTATAATAATTGCAACATTTTTATTTGCTTTTTTAGTGACCAGAAATATTTTCTTCGCTTTTACTGCTGTAGAAAATTTTCCTCTGCATTTCTTTTCTTTTTTAACATTTACTAGCCGCCTTAGCGGCTTTTGCACATTGGCGACAGTTTGACAGCGGACCACTGAGGTGGTCCCCAGTAGTGGAGCTTGTTCCGCCTTTGTTTCAGGCAGTGCCCAACGCGGTATTACAGCGAGACAATGCCTGGCCAAATGTCACACGACGAATTCGTAACAGCCTGACCGAATTTTAAGTTCCTTTCCTGGCCCACAGACTCTTCTAGTGATGGGTATAATCGTGAACTTTTGATAATCAAGATCTTTCCAAATCGACAACTCGTGCGATTGTTAAGAGATCTTTTGAAATCGAGAACTCGTGTTGTATCAATCGATAACTCGAGATGTGTTAATCGAGAACTCGAGATGTGATAATCGAGAACTCGAGATGTGATAATCGAGAACTCGAGATGTGATAATCGAGAGCTCGAGATGTGAAAATCGAGAGCTCGAGACGTGATAATCGAACTCTCGAGACGTGATAATCGAGAACTCAAAATACGATAATCGAGAACTCAATATCTGGTAATCGAGAACTCCTGATTATTGAGTTCTTGAGTGATCTTGAATGATCGAGTGATTCGATTACGAGAACTCGATTATGCCCATCACTAGTCTCTGCAGATCTGAATTCCATCTAGAACCTCAGGGCTCTCATTGGGCGTGACATGAACCCAGGGCTCCCCTATCTTAAACTTTTAGGTGGGCGAAAATTCAATTTTACGCCAAATGCGAACTCCACATTTTGCCGAATGGAACTCCGAATTTCACAGAATGATGATAATTTTTCCGAATCGTCAAACAAAACTTGTACAGTAAGGAAATTATTGGAAGGACGTGTTTGATTGTATTATTAAACCTATTGTTCGTTTGGAATCCAATACGGGTTTCCACAAGTATCTCGAAATTTCATTTCTGCACATACTGCCATTTACCTGCCCACGGCTGTATAATATTCCAGTTTGCGCAAACATTTTTGGAACCAATCAGACAAGAGTCGAAGCTGGTCAAAATATTTAAAGACCACATTACATCTGAAACGTTGGAAATCGGTTAGGAATTCAGGATGATTTCGGAATTGGATACAATCTCGGGAAATACAATTTTTATCAAACTCTCTACAGTCATTCAATCTGACGCGCAGTTTCCATTTACCGGTGCAATTATTTCAATTTTCCGAAATTGCTAATATTTCATGTCAGAAGAGTTTCGAATTATTATCCATCATCACCACATCTGATGCGAGCAAAGCTGTTTCCCATCTGTCAACATCAACAATTGTTTACGGAGAGCGTAGACGCCGCTGGTCATAAGCTTGAGCATATTAAAAAAAAAGAAAAACGACGGGAAGCTCGGCATGAAAGAGAACTTTTTTGAGAGAGAGATGTGGGGGGGGGGAGGAATCTGAGTCATCTCTTTCGCCGGAGGCTGCGCTATCGAAACAAGCTTACTATTTCGTAAAAGGCCATCAACGGAAATGAAAACACGCGGAGTCTGTTAGACTTATATCAATTATACATATCTCGACATTCCTTTGGCCACATTTCAAGTGAGAATTTGTGCCTTTTGGAATATATTTTTGTGAATGTACCCCCCCCCCCCCTCCTCCCCCCGTTCCGAATGTATCTACGCTTTTCTCTTTTGCTTGCATCGTGTTTTGAGTTTATTAACGATGGGTAAAAATCACGGGTTCCATTTGGTGATTAGCTTTTAAAATTTGTAGATCTTTGCAGTTGACATTCATTTTTGAATATGGGTTACAAATTCTTGAGGGATTCAGGAATAGCTGAATTTAAATATAATAACAGATAATATGCTGCCCGCCTTTTCTAGTGGTCAGAGGAGTCTGACTGCGATGAGGTGGTCCCTGGTTCGAATCCCGACTTGAGCATGGATGTACTTTTCCTCTCTTGTCCTTCCTTAGTGTGAATGTGTTGTTATGCTGTGAATTGTTGCCTACCCTATAAACGGGTCCCTATGGCATGTGTGTACTGTGGAAGTCGAACTTCACACCAAATTACGGTATAGTTGGAAAAGTAAAGCAACGCACCCCAAATTGCCAGCCTAGCTGTCACAGGACAACAACAACAGATAATATTTCAGGTTTCAGCCATTTTTCATTCATAACTCTCGTTTCCGCGCGGAGGCATCGTCATACACATTGGTGACGACTTGTCAAAGAAATTTTGGCTCCCTTTTACGTGGACCACAGAAAAAAGCTTGGCCGCTTGTCACAGATTGAATTTCGCTGATTCAAATCGAATATCACGTTGGTCAAATTTGTACTGCATGTTCACAAAAAACCGATCTGCCTAATTATGCCCTGGTTAGGTTATTTTGTATATTCTAGTCTAGGTGAAATCTAATCGCACATGCAGTTTTTAGAGATGTGACTCCCTGCTAAATTGCCGTTTTCGCTTCCGGATTTTTCTTTATAACGCAGTAGTTTGTTTCCTGTTCAGCTGTTGTGCTCCGATATGTAGTTTCGAATTCCGAATGCCGGTATAGTAGTTATGCAATGGGGGACGTATCCTGAAATGCGTTTTGAAGGCGAGCTATTTTGGAATAACTTCGCATATAAGTTGTGATGCTGAATTTGTGCTAAACTAATTGCTGTACTATTAGCGAATTTAGATCCGAAGTTTGCAAGGTATCTGGAGTGTAATAGAACTGAGATCATCAACTGATACTTGGATCTCTGATAAAACTGGGCTTAATTTTGTTTTGATAAGGTTTTATTCGCATGTTCCAGTTAATTTTCGTATTAAACTGTCACAAAAATGCGTCATTTCTTCCTCAGCACGTCATGAAGCTCAAGTCCTAACAGTAATAATCGAATTTAGGTTTTTTAGAGAAGATAAAATACCAGTTTCCTTTTGTATTCTCGATCCCACGTTGTGATACATATCCATGAAACAAGCAATACAAACTTTCATTCCATTTGTGAAATTACGATCAATTATTTCGTTGTTGGAAATGTCAAATAATGTTATGATCAGTCTACAAAAAACAGCTTCATCCTCCTTGTTGTTGCTGAAAGCTATTTTATTCCTTTGAAAGTAATGAAAAAGTTTTTTTTGGATAATTTTTATTAATTGAATTTAAAATTGGAATTTTGACTTAAAAATCCTTTCTGGTATCGACCCGATCAGAATAGCCACACAAATCAGGCTCTCAATAAACTAACATGTCAACCAGAAAAGTCCCGTTGGGAGGGCACGGGAGGTCACTGTGGACTCTCAAAACTGCCTGGCAAATTTTGTCTGACGGTTCGGCAAAATTATCATCATTCGGCCAAATTATCATCATTCGACGAAGTTTGGAGTTCCATTCGGCAAATTGAAAATTTTTGGCCACCCAAAGAATTAGGGCCGTCCCTTTTGTCAACCAGATGATTTACTTCGAAAAACAAACTAATTACAGGACATTTATGTTACAACGAAGTTTCATTTTTTACTCTAACTTGACGCTTAAAAGATTCAAAAATTTCGTAATATTCAATTGTTTTATCATACCTACCGAGATATGAAGTATGTGATGAGGGCCAACATTGGAGAAGGATTAAGACTGTGCTACATGATCCTTTTGTTTCAGTTAAGGACAATTCCTCGTGCAACTAACTGTTATGCTAACTTAGATTTTTGTCGGTTGTTTCTTTTTTTCTTTTTTTTTTTCTTTTTTGAAATTGCATGCCATTACGTCGTCGCATTCACCGCAAAGTTTCCGATTGCGAGTCGTTTTCCAAACGAGTTCCGGATTCTGAGGGTGGATCTAAAAAGGGAAGTTTCTGGCATGAATCACTTTTCACTTCCGTTTTGACGAGGGGTCAAATCGAAGCATGGATGGAATTCTGGAGAGGACTCTTCTTCTATCTTCTTCTCTGATCTGGTCACCGTTGCGAAGTCTTCGAAGTGAGTGACCTCTGGTGGAGGGGGGCGGGTCGGAAAGAAGAAGAAAAAAAAACGCCACTTGTTGTGACTTTGGGGGCATCCGGCCGAACAGACGCACGAATCGATGCCAAACTCGATAACGGATCATTAAAGGATCGCGAGGAACATCGGACATTTTGACTTAAAACACCTTGATGAATTCCTCGCAGATGTCCAGGAGAAGAACTCCACTTGTGCGTGTCTGGTGCTTTTAACGACGATTTTAGAGCTTGAATGGGATGTCTTCCACGTAGCTTTTCTTTTGTCGGCTGCACGCGAATGAAGAAAGTGATGCCAGGAGAATAGTTTTTCATGAAGGTCAACAGCATCTCTGTAGATTAATTCTTATGTAGATTTCTTATGTAGATGTTCTCAGTAGATTCTTCGTTCGTTGTCTGCTGTATGGTCTTCACATTTTGAGAATAGATAAACAAATAAAAATTCTGTCCCAAGTGATGTTCCGAAAAATGCATTTTAAACAATTTTCACGCCTCCGTTTGTCGTTCTGTGTCTTTGCAGAAGACCACTAGGGACACCCCGATGAGAAGTCACAGTGACCTTCAAAAAAATTCTTTATGGTAAATTTTGTCTGACGATTCGGCAAAATTATCGTCTTTTGAAGATTGACTTTCCGCCCTTCCAAAAGTTTTAAGTTCGGATTGCCCCTGGGTGCTACTACCTGCATTTAGTTGAAAAGTTGACACTTTTTAAATGCGATCATTTTTCGCAATCGATCTGAAGTTTTTTTTACTGTCGGAGTCTTCTCCCTTTTCCTGTTAGCAAAACAGTAATATTTTTTAAATTTGATGTTTAGTCTCTTTATGTCTTGGATTAAACAAAAATGAACGTTTTGATTTACTTTGATGCATATAAACTGGCATAGAATGAATCTGTGCCATTTTCGGTATTGGCAGTATCGTTTCATACCGATTAGGTGTTGAGGATTCTCAAAGAGCTTTCTCTTATAAGCTGCGAATAAAATCAATCTTGTTAAGGAAATATGCTTTCTGTATATCAAACAATGCAATAATAATTTTGCAATTGAAGTTATTATTGCGTGAATGCCTACGATTTTTTACTACAACTCTACTGAACGATGCCTAGTTCTTTGTGAAAACGGTTTAAACGTTCAGTGGTTTTGCTTTCTGACACTCAAACCTTTTCTTTCGCAGCTTGAAAATTTTGAAGTTGGTTTTTCTATCTCCAAATCTTTCATTTTGCTAAACTATCATGCATAGTGAAAATTTTCTAAGAATATTTTTTAGCATGTTTGACAGTGACTTCTATCGCCCAATGTCGAAATGTATGTGTTGGAATTTTCAAATAACCGAAATAACGCGAATGAATTGAGTTATTTTAAGGTGGCATGATATTCTATTACATTTTGCACAAACCTGTCATGAAAATCGAGGTTGTTTCGCACAGATTGGCAAATTACTTTGCACAAATGTTTTGACGATTAGCACAAGAACGAAATTTCCTAAAGTCTGATGTTTCGGCTCTGAGATTGAAGTCAGTGTTTTGAAATTATTAAGTGTAACTCAAAAGCTTTTGCGTTCCAGACTTTAATTAAGGCGCAGAGCAGAACAAACTTCTTTCTAAAAAGATTTTCATCGATTCTGTCTATTTGGGTTCAACTGCACTTGACTTCATGACAATTTAGAACGACTTCCGCAAGTCGAAAACCGCGTAAAAGATTTAAATCGTTTGAATATTAAAACCTTTCAAGACAAAGGTCACAATTTTTTTTTTTTTTCAAGACATAATGGGGTGGTTTCCTTCAGTCAAAAGTACTAGTTTTAGTCACTGAAATTGACAGAATAAATAAAAAATAATAATAATAATAATAATAACATGGAGCGAGAAAAAACTTCCCTACGCTTAATTTTTTTAAATGTCCAATTTTGAAAATAAGGCGTAGTCTTTATGACGTCACAATTGATGTACTTAGGCGCATCTATCTGCTGCGTTTCCACGTTATGATAATCAAGAAGCGAATTAAACATTGCACTCGGCGCTTGCTATCAACCATATCGTTGCCATTGCCTGTGAGTAAAGATGCGAATTAAATATTTTGCGTTGCGCTTTGGCATGAGAATGGCATTTCATCATTTGTGATGTCATCGGCAGAAGCGTAAACAGTGAAAGCGCACCGATTAAAATATATATTATTTTAATATTAAACTTAGTCAAATTATTTAAAACATGGTCAGATCCTATGTTTTTAAGCATGCTCTTCCAGAAAAAAATACTTTTAAAATTTCGGAAACGACCCCATTATGGAACTACAAAGAATTCTATTTTATTGTTATTATTATTAATGCTGACTGCACACATTATCAAAAGTATTTTGATTCGGAGTTTCTGCAATTGGTTCAAAATCCTCTGAACCGGTACAATTTTAAGTGACGATGCATATCAGTGAGTAGCTAATGAATTCTTCCGCTTTTTGTTTTTATACGCATTTTACGAGTGCTACTGTATAATTTCGAGTTGTTGTATATTACGTACTTTTCGAGTCATAAAAGTCTGATAAAAATTATCTTCCCCTCAACAACAACCAGTTTTTCTTATCATTTCTAAACGGGTCAGACAAATTCTTCATACTGCTGCATAGAGTTTAGTTCTTGTAGAAATATCGGAAAATTGAGCATTAATTTCTTATGACATCTAAATAGATATTAATGAATATCGCACTTTAAAAGTACAAACAGTTCTCTCAACTTCTTATGCCGTATAATTGTAGCTCCGTCGGTATTATTATAGCTTATTTCAGTCGTTGACCTGTTCAATTATGGGGAGGAAAAAGGCATGGGAGCCTTTTTTCTCGCCTCTCAACCCGGAGTTGTATCTGTTTTATCTAAATCGTTCTGTGCTAGAATTTAATAGTCGTTATTTGCTGTAGCATGCAACGTATGTGTTTGTTAATTATGTCTGCGACTGGTTTACTGTTGATGAATGTGTAACATGAAGTTACTGCTGTAGAATAGTTTGTAACTTGTAATTAGACTATGTCAATAAGACTGAGTATAAACGTTTGTAAACAGAAACGCATCAAACTTCAATATTTGGGAGGGCGGATATTCTCTATTTCTCGAATGAAACTCCAAATTTTGGCGAGTGATGATAATTTTGCCGAATTGAACTCCAAATTTCTCCGAATGATGATAATTTTGCCGAATGGAACTCCAGATTTTTGCAGAATGGAACTCCAGATTTTTGCAGAATGGAACTCCAGATTTTTGCAGAATGGAACTCCAGATTTTTGCAGAATGGAACTCCAGATTTTTGCAGAATGGAACTCCAGATTTTTGCAGAATGGAACTCCAGATTTTTGCAGAATGGAACTCCAGATTTTTGCAGAATGGAACTCCAGATTTTTGCAGAATGGAACTCCAAATTTTTGCAGAATGGAACTCCAAATTTTTGCAGAATGGAACTCCAAATTTTTGCAGAATGGAACTCCAAATTTTTGCAGAATGGAACTCCAAATTTTTGCAGAATGGAACTCCAAATTTTTGCAGAATGGAACTCCAAATTTTTGCAGAATGGAACTCCAAATTTTTGCAGAATGGAACTCCAAATTTTTGCAGAATGGAACTCCAAATTTTTGCAGAATGGAACTCCAAATTTTTGCAGAATGGAACTCCAAATTTTTGCAGAATGGAACTCCAAATTTTTGCAGAATGGAACGTCAAATTTTTGCAGAATGGAACTCCAAATTTTTGCAGAATGGAACTCCAAATTTTTGCAGAATGGAACTCCAACTTTTGCCGAATTGTAAGACAAAATTTCCCGAATAAGCAAATTTTTGGGAAGTTACAGTGACCTCCCATCAAGGCGCCCCTGTTTGTAAAACGACGTACAGTAAACTCTCATTAATCTGTACTCCATTAAACTGAGCTTCGTACTGCATGTACGATGCACGTAAAGGTAAGGCGAGTTAGCCCTAAAATGCATTTGTGTAGGCCATATTTTGTATTTTTGTAATTTAATCTTTTACAGTTTTAAATTTCACTAGTGGTACCCGCACGACTTTGCCCGTAGTAGAAAATTAAAAAGTCATTTGGTTCACTTGTATATTTACAAATAATGGATGATGAATTATATGCTATGTTAATTTGCTCGTCCATGTTATGGTAAGTTGCTCGTCCATGTTGTGGTAAATTGCTCGTCCATGTTAGGGTAAGTTGCTCGTCCCTGCTATGGTAGGTTGCTCGTCCATGTTATGGTAACTTACTCGTCCATGCTATGGTAGGTTGCTCGTCCATGCTATGGTAGGTTGCTCGTCCATGCTATGGTAGGTTGCTCGTCCATATTGTGGTAACTTACTCGTCCATGTTATGGTAATTCGCTCGGTAAAATGTTCTTACAATTGGAACAGAAAGAGAACAAATTCGAATTTTCGAGAAATCGCTTCGATGTGCTCCCCAATATGCAACGAACTAATTTTGTGCCAAATTCCATGAAAACTTGCCCAACGATCTAGGCGCTATGCCCGTAACAGACAGAGATCCAGACATATCAGCTTTATTATTAGTAAAGATCAAGATTCTCTTGAATTCAAAGTACAGTTTTTACTGCGTACAGTAGGGTTTTTTTTTTTTTTTTTTTTTTTTTTTTTAATGAACCTTGACTCAATTTTTAGGTCAATTTCTTCATTCCGAACTTTCTTTAATTCAGACGACCTAGATATCCTATTAGTCCGGAATGATCAGGTTCTACTGTGCGTGCGTTTTACAAATCCACACAGTATGTTTCGTCGGAAGTTAACGAAATTTTGCGCAGAGATACTACTTTCGTACTCGATTGTCATCCAAGGTTTTTTTTTTATTTTTCGCGAAAACAAAAATGGTCAAACTGCTCTGGGCTAAGAGTTTAAGCAGCAAAATTTTTAATGCCTGTGCAGATGAAGTATGTAACCTTTTCATGTGCTCTGCTTTCCGGTCTAGGTAACACTACTAGAGAAAAGTACAAAAAAAAAAAACTTTGAAGTGAATTCGACAGTTAGGACGATTGGGCGGATTTTTATCTAATAACAAAAAAATCCAAGGCTACTTTAAAGTAAATGCTCTAAAATTTACAGTAATTATACTGCAGCAGCAGCTTTTTCATGTATGTTCCATATTAGCAATGGCAATAAGACAAAATCAAGGGAATTAGTTTCCAGAGGAAAACCCAACCGAAGGATTTAACTAATTACCACCCCTTCACTGCGCCCTACGTGTTTGCAGTGTTTTGTGTGTAACATATCAGTGACGTTTATATCACAGGTGGCACCAGGGTGTGTAAATTTGTCATTACCATCATTCGAGCTTCACCCCTTCCCTCCTCTCCGCCCAAAAGAGAGAGAGAAAAAAAAAAACACCTTTTAATATTTAATTTTAACATGAAGTACGTACAATTTTTAGGAACAACTCATTTTTATTTTCGTGTTGTAACGAAAGTTAAAATTAAGAGATAAGTATAAATTACGGGACGCATTTTATTGTAAGTTTTCTCCCAGACGCATAACCACCCCCTCTCCTCAATGTTGTTCTTTATTTTAATTGAAATTTGATAGATTGGTTCAATATCCCTATGTTGGGGAAGAAAATTAAGGTAGAGTCGGACCTCCATATATCGAAGTAGAAAATTGCCGGAAAAAAATTCGATATATAGAAATTTCGATACATAAAAACGATCTTATTTTATCCTCAAAATCTCCTAAAACATTAAAATTAAAGCTAATTTTCGTGTATGAAACCTAATTTCTAATTTATACGAGCATCGGATTAATTGAAAGTTAATTTAAAAAAAAAAACAGAAATTACATTTTTGCGCCTTCATACATTTTCATTCTTTGTCAATTCAACTTGATCCGCAGCATTAAGGGATTTTCGTTTTGACAAATCGAGAGAAAAGTAAAAAATTAATCTACTTAACTTGAATGATTATTACTGCAGCTAAAACGACTAGGAACGATAATCAACAGACAAAAGGGATGACTTGAAACTGATTTTACAATGTTACTGGTTACAACTAAGATATTTGAAATAAACTTGAGGGAATTTAAGAATCCTAGAACGAAACAACGACCTATCTACACACCCCTCAACCCCAGATTCCTTATGAGTTTCGTAGCAACCTTTAGTGAACATAATTTTCTCTCCTAACCTTTATTTTTCATGAGACAAAAAGTCTAAAGAAGAAAAAAAATTCGATATATAGAAATTTTTTCGATATATAGAAACAAGTTTTCTATGTAATGAACATAGAAATTTGCTGGGATTTCGATATATAGAAAATTTTGATATGTGGAAGTTCGATGTATGGAGGTTTGACTGTATTTATATTTTTAGTAAACCTTGAAATCCACTTTGGGTTCCCCCCCCCCCCCGTAGTGACGCTGCTGAACATTACAGAATGATTTATATTCTCATAGATTATTTCAGCACTTACGTAAACGTGTTTAGTCTCATACCCTAGCATGTAATAGCAGGGCCCAATACAGGCTGATTTTGCTACCGTTTTTCGGTACCTTCACAAAAATCTTGTTTTGAAATCGGTACTTTCACAAAAATCAAGTAATAAAATCAGTAGCTTCACAAAAACATCGGAAATTTCACAAAAATTAGCATTTTGAAATATAAAATTTGTTTCTCTGTTTAAAACAAAATTTACTCATAAAAAAAAAATCTAAGCAGGTTTATATGAACAATCGCTTGAATAGAAACCTTTTTGTTATATTTTTAATAATTTTTAGCTGTTTCTCGTCTACGTGTATTTATGCAATATTATCGCAATCTTTCAACATCTGTTTTGGGAAACCGTTTTTCTCATAATTTCCTATATTGTACACAGTACATAGCCTATTAAGCTGAAATTACGATGGTATTTTTCATACTTCTTAGGTTTTTAGCTCCCCCTCCCCTCCCCAAAAAACGAAATCTGTTAAAAATAATACTAGATGACATTTACACTTTTCGAACTAAAATTTCACTTGTTCTACTTCTCTTTTACAAAAATTAGGATACCTCTAAAATTTCACAAAAACAATGCTGATAAAAAAAAAAAAAAAAAAAACTTTCACAAAAACAGAATGATGCAATACTTTCACAAAAATAGGTAGCGAGAAAAAAATCCTGGATTGGCCCCTGAATAGATTTCTTTTATTTGTCTTAAACACTCCGTTATTTCACCATTTCGAAGCTTATTGTGGGCTTGTTCGCCGACGTCTGTAATCATATTCGCTTCAATGAGTTTCGGAAGCCGCAAGAGCAACTTTCACTAATTAGAAGTCACTTGTGACGATTTGAGACGACCGACGACAAAACGCTACACCCCGAACGCCTGAGCGAAGGTCCCACGTGAATCTTTCGCTTCTGAATCGCCCATCATTTGGACATTCCATTGCTTTCTCTCGTTAAGGAAGGAATTTTTTTTCCCAAGGTTGTTCTAACCTGTCTCGAGTGATATTCGCTCTTCACACTGTTTGGAATTAGTATTTCATTTTTTACATATTATGAAGAAAAAAAAATGGCTTTATTGATGTTTGGGCCTGATTTCTTACCAACGGCGCTCCAATGAGAGGTCACGGGAGGTTTCTGTGACCTTCCTAAAATTAATTTTTTGGAAAATTTTGCCTGACGATTCATCAAAATTCGGAGTTCTATTCTGTAATATTATCGTGATTCGGCCAAATTTGTAGTTCCATTCTGCAAAATTATCATAATTCGGCGAAAATTGTAGTTCCATTCGACGAAATTTGGAGTTCAATTCAACAAAATTTGGAGTTCAATTCGGCGAAATTTGGAGATCAATTCAGCGAAATTTGGAGAACACTTCGGCGAAAACTGGAGATCAATTCGGCGAAATTTGGAGATCAATTTGGCGAAATTTGGAGCTCAATTCGGCAAACTTATCGTCATTCGGCGAAGTTTGGAGTTCCATTCTGCAAAATGAGAAATTCCGTCCTCTCTAAAATTTCATTTCTTCTTCAGTTCAGCCCCTGTTTCTTGCCATTTGTTGAACACTCACTGAAACCAGAAGTTATGACGAAGGATGCCTTTCTTTGACTTTGCGTTTTCTAATGATTTTGTACATGTTCAATGTGAAAGAAGTTTAACCGTAAAACTACAAAAAGGAATAGATGTCTACACCCAAATAAACTGGGTTTTCAACATTTTTTACCTGGTTTCCTGCACTTTTAGTTATTCAGATCGTATTTTCACCTACTAAGTCTTGATAAAATTGAATTTGGTTTTTACTATTCTCTTCGGCATGAAATATCGAAAAAAAAATCATGTACTTATGAGTCAGATTAGTTTTCAGAATCATTTTGCGAGAAAAAAAACTATAGGGTAAATATTTACCCGGTTTGCAGTTTACTGGTAAAAATAAAATGGGGTTTGTAGTTCTAGGGTTAATACTAAAACAAGAACATTTTCTCGGATAAAATTTTTCACTAAGCTCGTATGAATAATGCAGAAACGAAGTTCATAACCCCGTACTCCCCATGTCTTTGTGCACTCATAGTAGGCGACTAGATTTTCGATGGGTTCATTTTCCGTATCCATCCTTTAATTGTTACCCCTATTCGACTAACCCCTTTTATGAGGTTTGAATTGCCTCTGATGTCACACCACCACCTCGAATTTGAACTCTTTTGCAACAATAGCAGAAACGGCCCCGGCCATAAAATGCTTGCAAAACTTGTAATGAGAATTGCTTTCCAGTAAGTAAAGTCTAAGAGATGTTTATAAGGTCACGTTCGCAAGAACTGGAGCGTTTAAAATGCATTCGTTAAAAACGGCAGACCATTGTGCAGTGTATACAATACCCCACAATTAAGCCAATTCATCATTTTTATCGTTTCGAAATCTGGCTGAGAATCAATAAAGTCTTGGAAAACTTGTTGATAATGTCGTGATCCCCAAGCGAATGTCGCGCGCCTCCGAATTCTTTCGAAATCGCCGGATGTGAGAGGGTGGTATATTATGTTCGAAATTGTGTTTTTATCTTTAAAGTCTATCTAGCACTTGTTCTTTTATGGGTTTACTATCTATATCGTAATTAAATCACGACTTCGTAAACTTATATACATTAAATATTTATACAACTACATTGAGATGGGGGAAAAAAGAGAGGCCTAAGCTTTTCAAGTCGGTTTCCTTTTTCGAACGTAGGCGTAGTTAGTTCCTATGAGAAATGGCTCTTTTATTATAGTTATAAATGATAAGCTGAAACATAAAAGTAGGTGCTAACTCTAAAAACTTATCGGTTTATAACTATACACCACGTACTGAAGCCACTAGCACAGCCAGAATTTTCTCTTCGGTGAGCAGGGAGAGGGAGGAGTCGTAAACAAGGCTGAATTTTCTCCTAACGGGAATTGTTCATACAATCTGACATTAATGTGCATTTGAATATACCGTAAAACCTATAAAGTTGACCACCCTTGTAAGTTGATCACCTGTCTAATTGACCACCAATTTGTACAAAATTAGGCTGAAAATCTTCTATCGAACACTTTGTAAGTTGACCACCTGTCTAAGTTCGCCACTAAAGTACTGCACCACAAGTGGTCAACTTACACAGGTTTCACTGTATGTATAGTGTAAAATTTACCGTTTTGGGGAGTTTTAATCCCTCCTCCGCCGCGCTCCTGCACGGAAATAACAAGTCTTTCTATCCCTGTCAAGCACTTGGCAAGCTATAAGAAATTCATTTTAAAGCTTTTACATCCTTGTTACAGATTCAGAATGGCGCAGTCTGCGCCATGACCCCCCCCCCCTAGGTGGCACCCCTGGATTTAGTTCAGCGTTCATTTGAACCAGTCACCAGTACACCAAGTCATCAGTACACAGTCTTCAGTTACCAAACCCGAATCAAGTTTTGCCAAATATGAGGCAGTGAGAAGCAAAGGGATGTAAGTGAGCATTTTCAAGTTTTGAGTAAAACGCGTTTAAAGATAGCATCCTAGGTAGGCTTTCATTAAATTCTTTTCTAAATCATGTTGTACGGCAGCATCTACCAGAGCTACTAGTACCATCTCTTGACCCAAGACGGAGGAAACGTTCACCTACCATTTGTACTGGTTATCTCCAATTTTTTAATTTTGCCACTTACATCCCTTTGCTTCTCACTGCCTCAATTGTCCCTGTTATTTTTGTCGTGCATAGAACAAAAACTTTTGGGTTTCCGCACGTCACGTAACTCTGAAGCATAACTTCGAGAAACAGTCACAAATGGGATTGAGATCCTTACTGTACCGATACAATCAAAGAATTTAGATTATGTCTTAGATCAAAGTAAAATCAAGTGTTTATGTAAACATCTCTTTGTTATTTTATATCACTGAGCCGGATTGATCAAAGACCATCCAATTAGGGCTATTAAGGTCAACTAATTAACCTTTCATTGCTTTTCATGGTGATAAGAGGTTATTAAAGCCAGTATCTTAAAATATATCTTAATGCGAATGGTTTCGCTTTTTAAAGAAAGACTTTGAATGTTTTCTGAAGAAAGATGTATTGGCAATTAACCAGAATTTATGACCTATTGCAATTAGTGGAAGTATTATCATTCTCATTAGAAGAACAAAACTTTGTCCTTAATTTATGGCCACACCAAAACATTCGAATCAAACGAGAAATTCTGAATACTATTCAAAATATTGATGTAATTGGCGGATTTGCTTCAAACAAATTTTTTTTTGATTTAGCTGTTGATGAAGAATATATGCAAAAAAACTACTTTAATGGTATTTTTTGAACAATCCAAAAAATAACATTTAGATTTATGGGTTCACATATGTGTGGGGAAGGAGTGAGGGGGGGGAACCATGGTTAAAAATAAAATCGATCTGTAGGGGAAATGATCTAATTTTTAATATTAAGCTGGTTAAAATTAAGTATATTTCTAAAGGTCTGTATAAAAACCATTTACATCTATGCATCACATTTGAAAAGTTTGCAAATTCTTTTAACCACATTTTAAAGTTAGTTTTTTGCGAATTCCATTCTGTGCTGTTATCTCGTGTGTGCCTTTCATTGTGTAGTTTTTGTTGTTCGAAAATATTTCGAAATAAAAAAGTCAGTTCATTTGGAACACCCAGCGTTTCTTTACTTACTTTAACAATAGCAAATGAAAATTGAATTTTAAAACTCGTTTGAAAAGGGTCGAAGTGATTATAATTGCTGAGTAAAAAATTCTTCAGGTGAAATTCAGGAACTGATTTATGAGCAAGATAATTATAATATTATACTACTTTATGAACTTTAATTAGGGATGAAGCGGAAGTAATAAATCAAAAGGCCGCATTTGGATTTTATCGGAATTTAAACAACACAATTTTTGGTTCAAATACTTTGTCCATATTATTTTGAAGCTGTCCCCACCGACTTCAGTGGAATATTTATCACTGTTATCTGATCTCTTAAAAAATATATTTTAGGATAACATCTCCGATGAGAGGGCGGAATGGTAAAAACAGCAGTGTCAATTTTTACCATTTCGGTATATCATCAAAGCAAAGTTCAATCTCGTTACTGGGATTTGTTAGAACGTAGTAATTTTTGTAGTTATTTATGGTTTCGTAATTATTGTCCTGTGCTTCAAATGTCTCCAGTTCTCTGCTTTAAACTTTTCGCTAATTTTCCGACTCTTTCATTGTCGTTTTTCCCCCACCCGAAGTAGTTTTTAAAAGTTCATTGAAACCTTGTGAGAATTTTAATCTTCAATTAGTATACTTTCATATTTAAAAAACTAATAATAAAACCGGACACCTTATTTATTTGATTACATTGCTGAATTAATTAGTTAGTTCTCCGGAATATCTTTGGATTAGAATTTTTCTTTTCGTTTAAAAAGAACTAGGTTTTGCTTTGATTGAAGTTCTTACTCTTTTTCATAAATTTACTTAAAGTGTGTTGTGTATTTTTATTTGTTTATTTATTTATTTTTTAAAGAAATTGATCCTTTTTTACTTTCTTTTACAAAAAAGGAAGTATTGTGTTCGCGAAAAAATTTTCACTCAAAAACCGACCTTAATTTCCATTTTACTCACCCCCGAATGAATGTTGAGTTTGTTTTCGACTCGACCACACGTGGATAAGTGCCTAAGACCGTATAGACACGCGAAATATCCATTTTGACGTTTCCCGAGTTAGTTACAACGAGTTTTCTCGTGACGTCTGTATGTATGTATGTATGTATGTGCGGATATGCGTATGTATGTCGCATAACTCAAGAACGCTATGTCCTAGAAAGTTGAAATTCGGTACATAGACGCCTAGTGGGGTCTAGTTGTGCACCTCCCCTTTTGGTTGCATTCGGGTGTTTTTGTCCCCTTTTTGGGGGGAAATCATTGTTAATTTCGATGTAAACTCAAGTGGTGTTATAATTTGGCGGACACTTGGCGATATATCGCCAGTCTTTTGGTCGCCAAGTTAACGACAAATGTGGCGATTTTTTTTATTTATTTATTTATTTTTTTTAAATCTGGTTTCAATTTGGCCACTGGTGGTGATATTTAGAGAGTAAACTATTCAATCACATTAAAATTTCCAATAATGGGAAAATGACGTTAAAATCGGAGTAAAAAGAAGTCATGTGATGCTCGTTTACTTTCTAGAATTTGTTTTTAACCTACTATTTTTCGCGTTACACTTAAAATAGAACAGAAACGTAAGAATAATCAATAATCATCACAAACAAAAAAAGCACTCTTCTCACAGCTACACTAGGCCCTTTTAACATTTTTTAACCTCGACCTAAATTAACATCACGATAAGCTTCGAATATTGTCTTTTTCACTTGCTAAATGCAAATGAGTTACAGTTCAATATTTGCTTTTGAAGAGCCAAAGCCATGCGACTGACATCCTTTGTTTAATTTGCAATCAATAAGTTGCGAATTTGTGGCCTAGATTAGCCTGACGCAAAATCGTTGGATTTAGTACGTAGAACTGGAAAAGCACGTGTACTTCTGATGAAAAAAAAAAGAAGAAAATGAAACTAAAACTGCATTCGTGATATTATTTTTTAATTATTACTTCATTTATGTTTCTATTTTATTCCGTTTTTTATTTGCTTTTTTTTTTTTTTTTTGATATAGATTTCACTTTTTTCCGACATTTACATGTAGCGAAACACGGGGCAAGATGACGACCTAAACAGTTTTCTATTTTTCACTAGCGTAAAAAAAAAATGAATTTGAATTTTGACATCTTGAATTCATCGCATAACTCATGCATAACTCAAGAATCGCATAACTCAAGAACTCATCTTGAATCGCATAACTCGAGAACGGTATGTCCTAGAAAGTTGAAATTTGGTACGGAGACTCCTAGTGGGGTCTAGTTGTGCACCTCCCCTTTTGGTTGCATTCGGGTGTTTCTAAAGGGGTCTTTTGTCTCTTTTGGGGGGAAATCATTGTTAATTTCGATGTAAACTCAAGTGGTGTTGTAATTTGGCGGACCTTTGGCGATATATCGCCAGTCTTTTGATCGCCAAGTGTTTTCGCCAACTTCGCGACAAATTTGACTTTTTTTTTCTTAATTTGTTTCAATTTGGCCACTGTTGGTGATATTTAGAGAGTAAACTATTGAATCACATTAAAATTGCCAGTAATGGGGAAATGACATTAAATTGGAGTAAAAGGAAGTCATTTGATGCACACATCAGCTCGTTTTAAATAATAGTGTTCTGAACGCATACCTTACTGCTAATTCTAATTGGGATTTATGCATAAAATAAGAGTTCTGTCAATTTACAGTAAAATCGCAGCAGACTGGTAGCCATAATACATAAATTTTAAATGCCGCGAAGACGCTAAATCTTAGTTTAACGTAAAATCCAAGCTTTCAAAGAAATAGTGTTTAAAGAAGTTTTATGATGGCTATAATGTACTAGTGTAGTGTGTTATAAAGATTGAAAGTGTTTATCTTCCGAAAAAGGTTAGCCACCTCGGCTCTTCCACCTTTTATTACTTAAGAATCGACTTGAACCACTATTCCACGAAATTTGATGAATTCCTTTTTGCTTCTGGATTATCAATGTCTCCCAATTATGGGTACTAATGAGCAAAAACGGCATTGCCCTCGCTCGATATTTTTCCTACCTCCGAAATTCTTTGACTCTTACTTTGGGTGCCAGCGTTCTGTTTTGTTCCTCCTTTTAATCATCTTTCTAGCATCGAAGTCGAATAGATTAGCGTCCATTTCGCTCTCGCCATTCCTCTCCGAATGTGTTATTCTTTGTTGGGCGCCTGATATTTAAACGATCCCATTCTTGTGAGTCAGTAACTTTCTATCCGTTAATCACTTCTGTGTAACAAGGCTTTGCTAAGAATAAAAGTAACCGGTAATACTTGAAGACAAAAAAGAAAATGCAATGGCGTTTTAATTGGCGTTCATTTTTGCGTGCGTGTCGCCGCTGATTAATGAACTTGGAGCTTTTTTGCGAAACAAAAATGGCAATCTCGAAAGTTGACCGATAGAATGATTGTTCTCTCTCTCTCCTTTGAAAGGGAGAATTTTTATTCTTTTGTGCCTTTTCTTGTGGAGTCGGAGGAACATCTTCTTTCCCATGGTAGGATATTTCGCTTTCTTTAGGGTTGCTTTTTTATTAATACACTCCTTATTTTGTTGCTTCATTTCATATGCAAAGTATAGGTTAGTGATGCATTCTTTTTGCATAGTAGTTCATTTCCCGCTGCTACTGCGAAAATATCTTCATTCGATTTTTAATTACACAGCACTTTAGAGCTTAGCGAAAGAACATCTTAATAGCAGATCCGAAGGAAATTTTTCGTAGCATTAGCATGTCATTATCTCCTTTTAACATGACGTTTACTTTTTTTTTTTCGCTAACACTTCAACGAAAGCTGTTTTCAGGGATGAGATAAGGCTTGCGTAAATTGAAGATGTTGGGTTTGAAAGAACCACCGACAGCTGAAGGAAACTAACAGGTTATTAATTCAAGCTTGTCAATAACAATACATCATATTCAGTGCTATAGTTAGAGAGAAAAAAAGGGAGAGGGGAATCATCTGGGGGGGGGGGGGGGCTGGCTCACCATAAGAAAAGATGGATTAAAAATTAACTTACGCTACATAAAACTAGCTAACCACAACTTCAAGACCAATTTTCTCAAATACACTTATTTTTCGCATCACATTTTCTTCCATTAAGATCTGCAGTTCAGAATGAGTAACTTTCTTCATGAAATGTTGCTTTTTATGCACATTTTTAATGTCCATATTCACCAATATCGTAAAAACTCAGTCAGACACCGAACCGCCCATTGGTTCAAGCAGACTTCGACGGACGGTTCAGATGTTCCGTCGACTGTTTTTTACTCGACTGGTGAGAATTACCTAATTTTCCAAGACGCAGATATGCAGAATATGTTCACTGAAACTGTCCCATTTTGTCAGATTCTTCCAAGACAGGTTGGATGCCCTGTAACGTTTATGTAGTACACAAGTTTTAATTTAATGACACAATTTCAAGTACTTACTGCAAAGGGCACATAAGTTTTTAACGATCTTGTGCTTGAATTCAACGCGGAGAACTTATTGTGTGCTTTCCCTTCTTTATATTATTTTTCTCCTTGCAGCAGATGAAGGAGTAATACATTTAAAAACTACGCTGTTTTTATGAAAAACCCTTTTTTTTTAATTATAATAAAATCGGTTGTGTTAGTAATTTTTTCCGTTTGTATCAGTTCTCAAACCGGCTTTTTAACGAGAAGCTGTTTATTTCGGGTTACAGTCAAGTGCCCAATACTTAGGACAGTTTTGGACTAATACCTTTCGCAGCATGTTCATCATGTGTTTTCAGTTTGAACAAAGAATACATTTCTTGGAAGAACCTTAGTACTTTACCTCAGGGCAAGGTATATAAGTGCAGATATGTCCCTTAAAAAAGTAAAAGGAGAAGATAGTCATTGTCCCAAGTTAGACATCCTCATTTGTCTTGTAATACCATTTCCTTCTGCTGTAATATTGAAAAAAAAAATCCTCAAAATAAAATCCGTCAAAAGGTCCTAAGATAGAGTACTGTCCTGAGTATGGGCACTTGACTGTACGCCAAGAGCTTATTGTACAGTTAGCCCCCATTTCAAAAATTCTAGAAATCTTACCACATTAAGAGGACGTCGATTTCAAAAAGCCGTCTATGCCTGAAAGTTACTGTGACTATCTTCGGTTTCATTATAATATTAAATAATGCTCACAGAATTTCGGGAAAAAAAGTATCCAGTTTACTTAGACAAAACTTACGATCATATACAAGTACTATTTTAATTTCATTGTGTGATTATTTATCTGTTCCACCTAAGTCTTATTCTTTTATGCCAGTTTTTGAATGTTCTGCCTATTTTAAAAGCTGAAAATTAAACCCTGTAATATATCCCAGTAAATTAATACAATATTTTCCATTCTCCCCGTTACTTTTCGAAGACTACTGGAAAGCTATGATTTATTGTTTCGCTTAACGAGCAACGTTTCTAATTCGCCATTTTATTTCGTCAAGACTAAAAGATTGACGAAGAAGGATATTTTCGGAAATTGGGGGGAAAGTTGGCTCACTATAGTTTGAAGGGCATTATTGCAGCACTTGAGAAAATGTGGAGAATAATATTTCAGTTCTATTTCCGCAGAAAATCCCCTTAATGAGAACTAAACTGTTTACGTTGAAGTTCATTCACCTCACCTTTTTATAGTGAGGTTTGAAATTGGGATTTTTGCAAAAATTCGCTTTCCCGGAACCATCTTCATTGGAAAAGAACTGGTGCAAAAATACTTTTAAAATAATTGAATATAAGCTTTCCAAATCCGTTTTCGTTAATATCAAAGTTTTGCGAAGGAATTTAGCAGCTAATTTTCTTTTCCTGTTGTATTGTTGAATTTTCCCACGAGAAATGAATGGAAAAGATATTAGCTGCTTTCTTTACGTGCAGCCATTTTTTTCGCTGTCTTGAATAGCGATGTTGACAACAACTTTTCTTCCTATTAGCTCGCAAATAACATAAAGCCATCTTTTGTTAAAAATTTTAATGTTGTGAAAGTTCATTTTTTGTAGAATAGCCAAGATGTCATATGTTAATTTTAAAATAAGCCCACTAATTATATTCCTGGATTGCTCCCATTGCCAATGTCAAAAAAAAAAAAAAAGGAAGGTTACTTCTTTCATCATGGCTCAATTAATTACAAAGCGGAAAACTTAACCTTTGTGTCTTCGAATTGTTTACATTACAAGAACTCGCTTTTCTTGCCTGGCGTTGGATAAGAACTTAGTTTTCCGTTATTTCATTTTTCTGGCAGCAATTTCACTTTGAAAACAAGTGCTGTTGTAAACGTACAGCACTGATATTATGGCTTCATTGAATTAAGAAAGTTTTCAACTTTAACCCTTTAAAAATTTTAATTTTTACTTCTCTTTCTGTGAAAGTAAAACGTTCTGAACAAAAAGCCTTCTCCAAAATTACACTCTATGGTTCTTGATTCTATTTCTTTCTTTTACCCGCCCCCCCCCCCCTCCATTTGTGCTTTTCCGCATTTCTTTCCAATTCTTCCTCATATGCCTCAAAGAACAACTGGTGGATCCACACTGTTAAAAAATTTCCGGAAAATTTACGGTAATTGTTACTTGTATCCATGTTGCCAGTAACTATTACCGTAAAAATCAAATGTTACTGTAAAATTTTACGGTTTCCTCGGTAGGCCACAGCAATCAATTGGAGCTGGGATCGCTTATTTCTCCGGTATAAATTACCGTAAAAATCAGCGATGCTATAAGTCCGCCATTTTACAGTAACAATTACCAGAAAATCTTCCTGAATTTTTAACAGTGCATCCCCGTTGCGGCAGCGACTCAACGTTCGTAGTGAACTTTCAGCAGACGTTATTGTTACGACATATTTCAATTAACACGCCCTTGTGCTGATTTATTTGTATTTTTATTCCAAAAACAAAATTTCTTTTGCCGAGAGGAGATGGATTTGTTGGTTAGCCGTTGACGTTACTTGCAACAGATAATTCCTGGCTGTTACTTTTATCAACCACCAGTCTTTTATGACCCATGCATTTTGCCATCGTCGCAAAAGTCGTCGGAATCCACCATATTAGGCAATTACTATTCATCGTCTGTTGAAGACTCTCAACGTGCTTCAAAGATCCCTACAACTTTTTAAGTCGAATTTCATTTAGCAAATCCTACTTAGATTATCGTCAGCCAGTGAAAAATGTTGGTACCTTTTAAATTGCGTCAATATCTATTAATTCAGTTAATGCTGTTGTTATTTTAGAAAGATCTCTATTTAAAGATTTTTGCAGCGCTATTATCTACGGTTGTCTAGTTTTGTTCAACAATAATTTAAACGAGCTGATGTGTGCATCACATGACTTCCTTTTACTCCAATTTAATGTCATTTCCCCATTATTGGCAATTTTAATGTGATTCAATAGTTTACTCTCTAAATATCACCAACAGTGGCCAATTTAAAACCAGATTTAAAAATTAAAAAAAACCGCCAAAACTTGGCGACAAAACTTGGCGACCAAAAGACTCGCGATATATCGCCAAGTATCCGCCGAATTATAACCACTTGAGTTTACATCGAAATGAACAATGATTTTCCCCCAAAAAGGGGCAAAAGATCCCCTTTGGAGCATCCGAATGCAACCAAAAAGGGAGGTGCACAACTAGATCCCACTAGGAGTCTATAAGTACCAAGTTTCAACTTTCTAGGACATTCCGTTTTTGAGTTATGCGACATACATACACACATACGCACATACATACGTACATACAGACGTCACGAGGAAATTCGTTGTAATTAACTCAGGGGTCGTTAAAACGGATATTTCGGGTGTCTGTACGTTCCTAGGCATATATCCACGTGTGATCGGGTCGAAAAAAAAACTCAACATTCATTCGGGGGTGAGAAAAATGGAAATTATGGCCGATTTTTGAGTGAAAATTTTTTTTCGAATACTATACTTCCGTTTTTATAAAAGAAAGTAAAAATATAATCGATTTCGAAAAATGCATTTTTGATGCACTTAAAGTGATCCAGAGCTATTAAAATAGATTCCAAGTCACGAACAGACATCTTGTTATGATGAGTGTTCTTCCAGTTTACTTTAAGTGTACCAAAAATGTAAGTCATTGTAAGAAAACCATTATTTCAGCTTGTTTGTGTTGCCGGATTTAAATTTCAAATGAAAGATTAAACGAAAGATTTCCTTTACAGACTAAGCCCTGTCGACGCGATTCATTTTCACCTCAATTCTGATTGGTTTCTTTTCTTCCCTGAGCGTATCAATTCTCAATTTAACTTTTATTCCACACAAGTTCTTATTCATTTTGTTCCATGAAAGAGCACAACGAACAAGTGAAATTGACTTGCTTGATTTTTGTTCTAAGGAGAACATCGAACAATCGTCTTTGTTGGTTTGGAATGTTTCATGAAGCTCATAAATTGATTGGGTTTAAATATATGCTGATTGAATAAGTGGTTGACAATGTTTCTTTGTAGATAATTATTACTGAACATGGCGAATGGTAATTGCCGCTTAATAATGAAATGCGTAATCAGATTCGTTCACACGATCTCTTATAACAAGTTCTGTTCACTAATTTAAATTAATTGCTGAATTTATGCTTAAGATTTTTTATGCTTTTGTTTTATGTCTAATAAGCGTATTGCAATCTAAAATTGAAATGTATGTGAAAAAAGATGTTATGATTAAAACTATTGGAAGGATTAAAGAAAATGAGGAAAGTTTACTGGTATGGTAAAATGCGTTAGCATACGTCCCCCCCCCCCAACGGTTAAATCCTTTTGCATAATTAGGGAGTAGGAGGACTCGATTTTTTGAAATTTTTGGTTTTTTGTTGTGAACATAATGCAAATTTAAAAAGAAATTGGTCAGCAAAATAAATGTCTGTTCTTTTAATTTTTTCGGGCACAAGTATTCTAAACTAAACTAACATTTTGTTGACTAACATAAATTCTTCAGTCATGATATCTAAGCTATAAAAAGCTGCGTTCCCTCCATATGTTTTCCAACATCACTATTACTTCATTCAAACTAATACGAATATTTTTTAAATGTACTACTCTGTCTGTATTCTACGTTCAGTAAGGAACTTCCATTCGATTTCGCGCGTCAAGAACATGCCATGGAGTTGTTTCCTTCAGTCAAAAGTATTACTTTTTGTCACTGAAATTGATAGAATAAGCAAAAAAATAACATGGACCCAGAAAATACTTTCATTTTCCGAACAGTTATTTTTTAATTAATTTTTTAAAATGTCTTCTTTTTGAAACAAGGCGTGGTCTTGATGACGTCACAAATGATGCACTTTGTCGATTCTTTCTACCGCGATTCCACGTTATGATAATCAAGAAGCGAATGAAATTTGCGCTCTACGCTTGCTACCAACCATATCGTTGCCAATACACGTGAGTAAAGATGCGAATTAAATATTTTGCTCCGTGAATGGCAACATAGAATGGCATTTCATCATTTGTGATGTCATCGGACAGAAGCATAAACAATAAAATCGAGACGATTTAAGTAATTTTTTTAAAATATTAAACTTAAATAAATTATTTAAAAATGGTCAGATCCGATGTTTTTAAGCATGCTCTTTCAGAAAAAAATACTTTTAAAATTTTGAAAATGACCCCATTCAAATACAGAAACTGCGCTATGACTGAATTTTTATTTCGAGCAGCTTGTTTTGAAAATAGTTTCAATCGTTGCAATGACCTCAATAAAGCAACAATTTACTGTAACAGGGGTTCCCAAAATGGGTGCCGCAGGGAGCGATGAGGAGGACCACTCAGTGATGTGTGATAGAGATAGACTAGGGAGAAAAGTGAGAAAATTGCAATTCTTCGAAGTGTGCCATGATTCGAATAAGTATGGGAACCCCTTACTATGGCAAAGCTCTGTTTGTTTTCTCTGCATTGACAGTTCTCTGGCAGAGAAACATCATTTACAGAACTCATTTATATAGTTCTCTAAATACTATTTTTACTTTCTTATACAAAAAAGGAAGTATTGTATTCGTGAAAAAATTTTCACTCAAAAATCGACCTTAATTTCCATTTTGCTCACCCCCGAATGAATGCTAATTTTTTTTCTACTCGACCACGCGTGGATAAGTGCCTTAGAACGTAAAGTTTTGTCGCCAACTTGACGACAAATTCGGCGATTTTTTTTTTTTTAAATCTGGTTTCAATTGACCATTGTTGGTAATCTTTAGAGAGTAAACTATTGAATCACATTAAAATTGCCAATAATGGGAAAATGACATTAAATTGGAGTGAAAGGAAATCATGTGAGGCACACATCAGCTCGTTTAATAGAGCATTTGAACCAAGTTTAATGAGAGGTAGAATACCCAGACATGCAAACATATACTGAGAGCCCGGTTGCGACATCCAAAAGCTGCAGTTTCGCCCTTGTTACAGGCTCATCATTTAGGAGTAGTCGTTACCGAGCTGGAGGCAGATGGCCTCTTATTGAAGCTAAGATTACCTTCAAACTGATAGCTAAAATGCATTTGTTTTTCAGTAGTGATTTGCATACTTGCATATCTGCTACTGTATTTCAACTGCACTCTCAACATGCATCCTGCTTTCAGTAAATAAATTGAATTATGTTTTACACGTTAAGCAAATGCATTTACAATAAAGCAGAAACTGCGCTATAGCCGAATTTTTGTTTAGCGTACGCATGCTTCTAAAGTATTTGCAATGACCAGACCAGTTCCATCATTAACTAACAAACGTATAATCCTCTGTCGCAACTATTGTTTTCTCTGCACTGGCACTGTCATAGTAGAGAAAACACTTTTACAGAATTTATTTGTATTTTTTTAATGAAAGTAAAGACATGAACCAAGTTTAATAGTAGGTAGAAGACGTAATGGGACATTAATTTTACGAGTCGTTTTTGCAGGTTTACATATTTGCTACTCCATTTAAACTAATAAGATTTGTTATATTTTTCACCACTCATCATATGTTGTACTTTCAGTTTAAAAAATTATATTCTAGTGCACGTCAAGAAAGTATTTTAGAGAACAGAGAATGCTGCATTTTGGTTTTGAGCAAGTAATTTTTTTAAATAGTTTCGATGATCAGAGCATTTACATCCTTTAATTAACAAAGATAAGACTGGTAGTTTTCTCTGCATTGACACTGTCCTAGCAGAAAAAAAACTTTCGCAGAATCCATTTTATTTTATTTATATATTTTTATTGTGAGATTATATCGCAATGCTCAGCGACGAATTTTGCGAAAACCCCCTACAATCTCATTAATCCTCCCTATACCCGAGATACGTAGTAATATCTGCAGTTTTCCAGGCTGCTTAGCTCTTAGGTACGAAAGCGAGGCGTGAGAGTTCCATAAGATCAGGTCATTTTTACTTCCTTTTACAAAAAAGGAAGTACTGTATTCGCAAAAAAATTTTCACTCAAAAATCGGCCTTAATTTCCATTTTGCTTGCCCCCGAATGAATATTGATTTTTTTTTTTTTTTTTTCAACCCGACCACACGTGGATACATGCCTAAGAATGTATAGACACCTGAAGAATCCATTTTGACGATCCCCGAGTTAATTACTACGAGTTTTCTCGTGACGTCTCTATGTATGTGCGTATGTGTCTCGCATAACTCAAGAACGGTATGTCCTAGAAAGTTGAAATTTGGCACATAGATTCCATGTGGGGTCTAGTTGTGCACCTTCTCTTTTGGTTGCATTCGGATGTTCCAAAGGGGGTCTTTTATACCTCTTTGGGGTAAAATCATTGTTAATTTCAATGTAAACTCAAGCGGTGCTATAATTTGACAAACACTTGGCAATATATCGCCAAGCTTTTGGTCGCCAATTTGGCGACGAATTTGGAGGGGTTTTTTTTTTTTTTTTTTTTTTTTTTTTTTTTTTAATCTGGTTTCAATTTGGCCATATTTAGAGAGTTAACCATTGAATCACATTAAAACTGCCAATATTGTGAAAATTTATCTGTATAAAACGTTTTCTTTGCTTCAGTTCGCAACAAACTTGGGGTGAAAGTATTTAAAGTGTTTTTTTTGCTCACTCCGAGGCACTATTATCCTTAAATTGAAGTAAAAGGAAGTCATGTGATGCACACATCAGTTCATTTAGTTAAATATTACGCTGAACATCTTTTATTACTGTCAAAAAAAAAAAGTTCAAAAGGATAAGCATATTTTTTCTCGCTAATTAGCAATCAAGTTGAATGGGGAAAGGTTTTTAGTTACTAAAATTTTGACGAGGGCTCATTTCTCCTCTTCGCGATGAGCCTCATAACTGCTTATTGAATTCATCATTTCCCTGGCAAAACTTTGGAGAAAAGTGTATCATAACTATCAACTGTAGTAGTGTTCTACGTAGCGATATGAACCATTTTCTAGTGTCGAAGAAAATAGACTACTGGGAAATAAAGTTTAATTTAATTTGCATTTTACGGATGGTATTTTAGATGGATGGTTACAATTGAAATTGAACTGGAAGCATTTACCATACACTTTGTCTGAAGATTTTATATTTCTCTGAGTACAGGTCCATGACTCTAAAACTTTGATGACAGCGGCAGTGGTAATCTTCCCAGATGGATAAAGAAATATTCTTTTGATTTTTTTTTTTTTTTTTTTTTTTGTTGCAGAATCTTTTTATTTCTCTTCTTTTTGGGAAAAAAAATCATGTTGCAGTTTTCCAGAGATGGAATGATTTGAAAGTTGAGACCTTTTCCAAATTTTAATCCATATCCAGTATTTATTCAATGGAAGCAAAACTCACTTGAATAGAGCATGTTGATCTAGGATTTTTTTAAAATGGCGATATTTCTGTTTATAAAACGTGTTATTGAATCATGGCGGGAAGAGTTATTATTTGTGACATTTGCGAGCGCCACCAATCGGAAAACATGAGTGGAAAGTCCTCCTCTTTGTGGCTTCCATTTTGCTCGCCAGTCTTCCCTCATGGGGTAAATCCTTTCAGGATGTCGACTTACGTATACGTCGACGCCTCTTAAGTTAAATGTGCTTACTTTCCATTAAAAAAGGCAGTTCACTTTTTCTCATGTAAAAATGAAACTGTCTTCTCTGCCTCAAGCAAGATAATCGTGAAAAGGGACGAAACACAACAACGGGTGTGTTTTGGGAGGCACAGCGGATGTGGGCTCGACCTCAAAACAACAACAAGAAACCTTCCTTTCACTTTCACGAGCTGAAAAAATACTTTTTTCAGCAAAATAGTTGTTGTTGTATCATTATTTGTCGCTAAGTGATATTTTTAAACGAGAGCAAGCGTAAGTTTTCGGAGCTGTCAAGATGACGCAGATGCTGCGAAATATCTACTTGGCGTTGAAAGTCAAGTGGAGGTGGGAATTCGGTTGTAAATTTTTTTTTTTTTTTTTTTTTTTTTTTTTTTTTTTTGATTTTACTCGTAATGAAGCTTGACATTGACATATTTTGGTCACAGATCATCGTCCTCGGAAACATCATTATAACTGTGTTTTTGATATTAAAATACACTTTCGGGAGGTCAGGCGGGGCTACTGCCCCGGGGCCTCCACAACAAAGGGGCCCCTACAATAATTTTTTTACAAAATATCGTAACTTTCACTGGTCGAAAATATCGGATATTTTCGAAAATATGATGATTTTTTCGAACCCTGATTAGGGGCCTCCACACTTCCAAATCCGGCCCTGTTTCGAACTGAAATTAAGAACAGTTCATAGTCATTGTTTTCGATCCAATCGGTAAATTTGTTACATGAGAAGAGTTATGCGTTAATATTATACCGATCCAAATGAGATTTAACTCGTTAAACGTTCACGGGGGGGAAAATCATAATTTTGGGAGAAATTCCCACTATCTGATTCTTTAATAAATCTATTAGAAATAACTTCATTCCTAAAATAAGTTTAAAGCGAAATAGAAAGAATGATGAAAACTCAAATTAAAGGAGTGTTAAATACTTCTTGAAAGAATTTAGAAAAAGATTTTTTTTTTTCCTTTTCTGAACACTTGCTCCACTTTCAAAGGTGCAACGAAGTGTCAGGGGTTAATACCTCACTTGCACTATTGATTCCATTTAATTCGTAATTGAAATAAACTATATGAGGCACTGCAGTCTCTGGCTAATGGTTGCTGAAAGAGGTAAAAACCAAGACCTTCCTCCCACTTACGTAGGACATGGCCTGTCCAGTGAAACAGCTGACTTGTCCGCGCAAAATTGAAAAGTTTTACCTCTTTGGCTAATTTCTTAAGTTACCGCAAGTTGACTTTTTCAAGCTCAACAGCTGGGGCAAAGCGAACCTGGCAGCGTCGTAATACTGCGAATAGGATCTGCGTAATATTTACAATGCTGTCAGTGCCAGGTTAATAATGTCTAGAAGACATGTTTTGTTTCGAAATGAGACAATAATTATAGCGTGCGAAACGAGCTATACAGGATACGGATATTTTCACACGGTAACCAATCAGCAGTCTCCAATTTTTTACATGGTCTCTAGCAGAGTAAAGGTTGTTTATATGCTGCAAGCATAGCTTTGAATAAAACTACGAATTTAGAAAGCCTGTTTTCAATGTGCTTTGAAAGGGATTTTTTCATAATTTTTAGATTAATTAAGGAGGGGATCTATTGACAGGAGCGTCCCTATTATTGCGATTAGCAAAATTATAAATTTATGAGAATTCTTTTTTTTTAATGCACTTTTCCTGTCACTCAAATTAAATCAAACCCTTTCTTCTATTGCAGCAAGGGAGTTTTCCATCGTTCGGCCTACGGAAGCACCGCACTGGTCGATCCAGAAAAAAGAAGTGCCCTACGGGGTGGCCCCTCTGCACCCGTGGGTCCGTCCTCGTGCATCTGTGTGATCCAGATCCTTCCCTCCTGAAAGCAGGTGACTTTTATTTCGTGGCCACACCTGTCGGGGTGGCCCTCAAGTGGACAGAACGAGGCGACTCCTCCGTCCGAGAACGGTGCCTGGACGCGCGAGAGTTCAGCCACGAAATGGCCGCCTTGGTCACTTCTCAGTCTTCCGAAGACGATGAGGATGCTGCGGCGAAAAGCAATCTTCTGGTTGCTGAGGAACAAGGTATGTCTAGAGTTTTTTTGCTTCTTCTTTGCAGCTAACTTCGTAGTGCAAAGTAAAGCAGGTTTGCAGTGCAAAGTAAAGCAGGTTTGCAGTGCAAAGTAAAGCAGGTTTGCAGTGCAAAGTAAAGCAGGTTTGCAGTGCAAAGTAAAGCAGGTTTGAAGTGCAAAGTAAAGCAGGTTTGAAGTGCAAAGTAAAGCAGGTTTGAAGTGCAAAGTAAAGCAGGTTTGAAGTGCAAAGTAAAGCAGGTTTGAAGTGCAAAGTAAAGCAGGTTTGAAGTGCAAAGTAAAGCAGGTTTGAAGTGCAAAGTAAAGCAGGTTTGAAGTGCAAAGTAAAGCAGGTTTGAAGTGCAAAGTAAAGCAGGTTTGAAGTGCAAAGTAAAGCAGGTTTGAAGTGCAAGGTAAAGCAGTGGCATCCCCTATGGAAGGATTTGGGGTTACATTCCCTTCCAAGAAGATGAATTTTTCCTATTCTGACCATTGAAAACGACTAAAATAAACTATACCCCCCTCCCCTCTTAACTGAACCATATCCCCCCTCCGATTCTTTATTCTTCCGATACTCCACTGCTTCCAGTGGTGGATTTACAATTCGTAGGCCCCGTTGCAATTCATTTTTGGAGGCCCCTTAGATCTGAACAGAATACGTAAAATATTTTTCAGGATCCCTTTCTGGGTCTCATTCGAGACATCTATTTTAAATTGCCCCCCCCCCCCTGCAGTTGCAACTTGGTAAATCCGCCACTGACCACTTCTTGACTGAATTTTCTCAAGTGCCTTTGTCATCAACACTAATCCTGTGTCACTGCAAAAAACAATTGGTTTATAATCCTCTGGTTGTTTCTTATAATGTCGATCTTCTGCTTTTGTTATTCTCAGGCATCCGAAGACTGGAAGTGAGCCACCTAATGGAAGAACTGACAGCTGGGGGAAGGAGACGTGGTCGCTTGTACAACACAAGAGACAGTTGGGTTCAGACGGAGAAGGACCTTGCCAAATCTTCCTGTCAATCTCCCGTAGAAAGCAAAGCCGCCGAAGTTCCACATCCTCTCGCACCCCTTGCAAGTGAAGAAGAATTCTGCTCCGGTATGTTGATTGACGATTTACTTTATTGCAGCAGTTTTAATTTTCAGAAAGACTGAATCAAGTTGCCATCAGTGCAGTAAAATCTGTTAAGTTGATTGCCCTTGTAGTAAATTAGCCACTTTTGTCAGGTACAGAATCTACCCTGCATCATATGAATCAACCTGTATGAGTTGACCATCTGCCTAAGTTGATCACTAAAGTACTGCACCATAAGTGGGCAACTTACACAGGTTTCCCTGTATTTGGAAATCACACTTTCAAATATCTAAATAAGTGTTCAGCGTATCTAAGTAGCAATTTTCAAGTCCCAACGAAGTTCCTATTGTATAGAAATAGTAACTTACAAGCCCCAATATGACCAATTGCCATTATATGAAAGTTAAACTTGACAGCCCCAGTCAAGTTGCTAGGATATGGAAGCACCGACTTACTACCTCCGATTCAAGTTGCCAGTGTTTGGAAGTACGGGTATCGGGATAAAAGATATGGAATGGTGAAGAAGCTTATGGCGAGTAGCAAATTGCCAGTATGTTGTAGAAGTTTTGCCGTTTTTATGTATTGATCATTTGAGGCAGGAGTAAATTAGAAATGCTTACAAATCCAGAGGGTTTTTTTTTTTTTAATTGAGCCTTATTATTTAGGAAATGAGAAATTCATATCTGAAGTCTGATTGCTGCAAAGTTCTCTTCCGAATAAAATCTGTTCGCACCCACGATACAGACATGTTCTGGATTAGTCGTGCAACTACGAGAAAATATTAATTGGGGAAAATATTATTCTATATTCTCGCAACGTGCTAAAAAGAAATCTACGTGACACATCTTATGAAGTCACAAGGGACTGTCACAAATGATCTCACACTTTGTGGTGGGAGGGGTTCAGGAAATTGTGACAGTTGGTGACCAGAAAGAAGGAAGAGGGTAACAAGAAATAAGACATCACGCATTTTTTTAAAAACATTCTTGTGAAAAACAGCGTGCCATGTGACTAAGGGAGGAGGGGGTGAAAAAAAATTGACATCTGGCTTACGTTCGACGAGAACGACCGGTAGCAACCGGTTAGTTAATCACTTGACAGCTAATGATCACGTGCTCCAATCAACCAATCAGCTGCTTAGAATGGTAACCGGTTACTTACCGGTAGACCGGTGAGGTTCGTCGAACGCAAGGTATTTATGGACAGCCCCCAAGTGGAAGACTTAAATTAAAAATTAAAAAAAAACTCCCCGATTGTGTTAAAGGATATAAATTCTTATTTTTAAAGAAAATCAAAACTAGCTTCTTTAACTACAGCTTTAGGACACATTCTGTCAAACTCTTGAGTTTATGTAGAAATTCATGACCAGGTGTTAAACGGTTTTCATTTCCAAAATGCAAGCCCAAGCAGAACTGAAAGCGGTTAAATTTCATTCAAAGCGAGTTATTCGCATAACACTTTTTTTTTTCTCCTGTTGAGAAAAATCATTCAGAAAATATGTTGTCGCGGGGGATTTCCATTCTACAAGTCTAGACACAGCTTGAATATCCTTGAATGAAGTTCGGTACGCTCATAATGGAAAATGCCAACGGACAGACTGGTATGTCAACCATCCGGCCGTAATCGGTAATTTATCAATGAAATGAGTAATTTAGTCGGTGTATTTATTTCAAGTAATTGAAAGTTTAGGCTTCGCTCGTTCTGTTTTTCTCGGTCTTTGCAACTCTGTTTTAACTTTGCATTCCACGCTTCTTAAGTTGCAGTAGTGGAAATTAAAGGCTGTGAAAAATCGCTGTTTAGGGTTTGTTTGTTTGTTTTTTTCCCCGAATTGAAACGCTGAGAATCCAAAATGCGAGATTTTATTAACTGGGATGCAAACGTATAAGTGACGAAGAGTATCAAGAAACATTTAAACACGTACTTGAAATGTTTTGCGGAGAGGCTTCAAAACTGAAGCGTCGCGTCGTCTCCAACACAGTAGGGCAAATTTTATTTTCATTCATGGTTTATAGATAAAAATCAGTGTTTCCATCACCAGTTATTAATAAGTATTTATAATAAAGGTTACATCATCAGTTATTCTTAAGTAGTATTCATATCACGGAGCTGCATTCCAATATTTTTGCATTAATGGGCTCCCCACAAATGTTCTCACACCTTGAGGGGGAGGGGGGAGTGTGACAGTTAGTGGTAGGGTAGGGGGTAGGGAGAGGACCACGCATTTTTTATGAGAACATGCTTATGAAAAGCAACGTATCACGTGACAAGGAAAGGAAGTTCGGTTAAGTGTGTCACTGTGACAAAAGAGGAAAATGGTCAAAATATTGAAAAAAAAAAAAAATGGTGACATTTTTGTATAACCTCTAATGATGAGCATATCTGACGAATTTATTTTTCGCGGGAGATGCATTTTTAGGCTGCCTCCTTATTACGCGCGGAAGTAAGATTTTCTTTCGGTTTTTAAGATATTTTGGCTGAAATTATTTAAACAGTATTACAAATACTCAAGAGATCGAACATAACAAAAGAAAAAAAAGGAAAAGAAGGATAACCCAGAATTTGGAGATGTTAAAAAACGTAACTTATAATAATGAACGTTAAATTTGAAAAAGTGAGGAAACAAGAATTTGACAAAGCACAACTTAGTCTACCTCTATGAGCTAATTGTGTATTTTTCGGATATATTAATTATATGAAATTCGTGGGAATTTTTTTAACACAGCGGTAGTTATATTTGGACAGTTTTGATATAAGAATGAAGAAGTATTTCATTAAATTTAATTTTGCTGTCTTTTCGATTGTGAGAGTTCGACGAAGTTTATGAAAGAATTCTATTTGTACGTTTTTCTGAAGAATATTTTTCAAATTTGTTTTGTGAAAGAATATATAGAAAACTTTTCATTATTATTATTTTAATTTTGGGGACTTTTTTAACGATTGTAAAATTGTTAGTTTTTTTCTTTCTTTTTTATCCCCCGTAAAATGAACTCGTTTTTCTAAACTTTTACATTTCTGTTAAAAATTATACATGCAGTCTTATTTATGTTTCTTTTGAAGTGCATGCAACACAAAAAAAAAAAAAAAAACGAAATAGTAAAAAAAAAACTAAATAAAAAGTATTTCATCAGTATCTCTCGCTCTTAAAGCGTTCTTTTTTTTTTTTTTTTTTTTCTTATTTTCTTCTAATAGAAGTATTCTTTGAAAGTATTATTTTAATTTTCAATTCAATAAAAGTTTTAATTAAAAACAAATTAGCCTTTAAACATTTCCAGCGAAGAATTCACTGATTTTTCTTTTGTTTTCTGATATAAAATCTAGTGACTTTCGAAGTAAAATCTTCTCTTATTTCTCTTTGAAAAAAACTTCAGGTATGCTATCGCGTTTTGTTCCTTCATTAATCAAAACATTTTACATGAAGTATTAAACATTCAATCATATGTGATGTGAAAAAAAAAAACTAAACGTCTTTGACATTTTGAATAATACTTAGAAGTAGGAGTTGATACGTTTTTAAACCAGTGAAAATATTTCATGACAACAAAGCTTTATCAATTGTGCTGCAACTGCTAAAAGAAAAAAAGGATATGCGAGCTGGGGTAAAAAGCGATTTATCATTTCTTTACTTCATTAATAAAACTTTAACTTTTGTCCTTGAACTCTCTTTTTCTCTCCCTTGTGTTTACTTTTCTTTTTGTTGAAAGAATTATATTTGCCATATGTTCTCCATATAATCTTCGTTCGTTGATTTCTTTTCAGTAAGATATTTTCATCGTTTTTCATAAATACTCGCGTCAAAAATATTAAAATATGAAGTAAATAAATTTAAAAAAAAGAAAAATGATACAAAATAAATCGATGAGTGGAATCTTGAAAGAAATTGAGATTTAAGTTTTGAATGCACAAACTTTAGAAGGAAGAGGTGTCGATTCATTTTTGAGACCATTCTATTAAAGGGTTAGATGCAATTGTTAATTGTAACAGCTATGCCTCACGAAATTGTGCGATGATTCAGAATTCAGAAAAAACTTTGATCTACAAGTGCATCCAAATGAAAACATGTTCACTTTTTTTTCTTTTAATTTAATGTTTTATTTGAGTCGTGGGGTTTGATTTTTGTCATCTTTTGCACATGTTATAATCAGCTTGAATAAATAACCAACGTCAAAGATGAATTAAAACATTTTCACTTCACCGAAAACGATCACCTATTGGAGATCAGAGTGGAGTCAAGTATCATTGGGGTTAGAAATTGGTTGACTGGAAGGAAACAAAGAGTAGTTGTGAGGGGAAAAATGGAGTGATGTGTTAAGCGGGGTTCCTCAGGGTTCAGTTTTAGGGCCTCTCTTGTTTATTATTTTTATGAATGACATTTGTGAGAATGTTTGTGGAAGCATGAATTGTTTTGCTGATGATGTAAAAGTTATAGGAATTGTAGAAAATGAAGAACAGGTAAAACAGCTTCAAGAGGATTTAGATTATATTACTAAGTGGGCGGATAAGTGGAGTATGGCAGTTAATGTAGGGAAATGTCACGTGCTACACTTAGGTCATGGTAATAAGCGTAGGAGTTATCATTTACAGGGTTCAATCATTGGTCAGGCAGACAAAGTTACTGATCTGGGGGTCCTAATAAGTCAGGATTTAAAGTTTAGTCAACAGTGCAGCATTGCAAGTAATAAAGCCAACAAAATGCTTGAGTTTATCAATAGATTTATTTCAAATAAATCAAAGAAGGTTCTTCTGCCTTTATATAGGAGTTTAGTAAGACCCCATTTGGAGTATGCTGTGTAGTTTTGGTCGCCTTATCTGAGAAAAGATATTTCTTTGTTGGAAAGGGTTTAAAGAAGGGTGACTAGACTAGTAAGGGGACTTTCAGATTTAAATTCTGATACCAGACTTAATAGGCTTAATATGTATAGCCTGGAGCAAAGGAGGATCAGGGGGGACATGATTCAGTTGTTTAAATTTATCAAAATGAATGATGTTAATGGATTAAATTTTTGCTCCGAAAGCAGGACAAGGGTCATTGTTTTAAGCTACTTAAATCTCAGGCTAACCTAGAAATAAGGAAAAACTACTACTTTAGTAGGGTTGTGGGCACTTGAAACAGCTTACCAGAAGAGGTGGTAATGAGCAAGGGGGTGGATAGCTTTAAGAGGGCCATTGATCTTCATTGGGGACTAATAAATTGACTAGGACCAGCCTAGCTGGGCCAAGAGGAGCCTGTTGCTGGTCGTCACATTTGTATTTGTAATATATTCAAAATTTTCAAAGTATTGCATTTAGCTATCGATCCCATCTTTATAGGATTTAAATTAAGTCGGATATTAAAAGTTCGCTCAATGCTATTTCTCTAATTTGGTAGTAAAAACATACTTGCACATTTGAAAGGATGGATTTTTCTTTGTGAGATGAAATTTGCTCTCAACTTTTGACTTAAATGGAACTGAAAACAGATTCGGAGGTCTGTCACAAGCGTAAATTTTGATACTTTTGGCTGTCATTTCTTTTGCAGACGATCGAAAAAAGCTGAAGTAAATTAATTTGTCTGTTGCCATTTTGCTTGATTTTTCACCAGTAAAATTATTTCAACTTGTTTCAGCCATTTTGAAGCTTTTCGGCTAGTAAAGTGCTTTCAAATGTACCTTTTGCTATCTTTAGTCTAATTTGGACTAATAATTAAATTATGAGTTTTACCAAAACAGTAAATTGTGCCAACCTGGTAGCCGTAACATAATACGAAAATGTGAAACACCGCAACATCGCCGAATCTTATTAGTTTTGATTAATAAGATCCAAGTAGTATTCACATGACTGATACGGCTAAAAACATTTTATGCTGAGACGCATTGTAGTTTCACATTTCGGATCTTGGAGTAAATTAATATTGAAGATTTAATTGTTTACTGTACAGTAATTTAATTATGTTACATTCATTTTATTAAAACAAAATAAATGCTTTGATAATTTTAATTGGTTGCGCTTGATTCATAGACTCTGAACAGAAGCAACGGTCAGTTCAATCAAGTGATAGTGTAGTTGAAGAAGAAATCCTAACCATCGAAAGACGAAGTCCGCTTCCGGAAGTTCAGCAACCAAATGCCATTGCAGACATAAATCCTGATGTCATGTGTTCTCAGGTTGCCATTATGCCAGGTAAGATTTTTAAAATATTACTCTAAGGTTTTGTACTGAAACTGTACCCTTTTAAAGTATCAAGATGGGAAGTATAGAAAGATTTGTTCGATTCACCTTTCATATTCATAGACAATTTATTCTACTTACTTTAATTTACGGGGCAATACAGAACAACCAGAGTGGGGGGATCGGGGCGGCAACAGTCAAAACTCTTGTCCTTGAACTAAGTTGTCAATTCTATTCAGGGCTGGATTTAATGGAGGGCAGGCGGGGGCTACTGCCCCGGGACCTCCACAACAAAGGGGCCCCCACAATAAAAATTTTATGAAATATCCTAACTTTCACGGGTCGAAAATATCGGATATATACATGTATATCAAAATATTCGGATATATATCTAAGTATCTGATATTTTCGAAAATATGATGATCTTTTCGAACCCTGATTAAAGGCCTCCACTCCTTCGTTGCCCCGGGGCCTCCACACTTCCAAACCCGGCCCTGATTCTATTATTTTGTTATCTGATCATATAAGGATTATTAAGAACCATAACCTCAAGGAAAAAAACCATTGAAATGATAAGTATTTTTCATATTGATGTTGAAGTTCATCTCTCACTTTTTTAGGTTCCTTAGTTCGTAGATGGCGCAACTGAAATCAAGTATTTGATTAATGCATTTCGGTAGCGCCATTTGTGAAGGAACTAGAATGGTAGATTGTTTCTACACCAATTGTATATTTTCATTGATTTAATTTTACGGAAAGTAAAAAAAAAAAAAAAACACTCTGCATCAGCAAAAATAATGTGAATTCTTTTCAAAAATAAGCTAACTATATTTGTGTTTATATATATATATATATATATATATATATTCATTATAATTAGCGTTCTAAAATGAAGTTTAGCACCTTTTTTCCCTCACAATTTGGAGTTAAAACATTAACTGCCAAAAAAAATCTGCATATTCATGCATGCACTCATGTTTATGGTTTGCATACAAAGTACTACTTGTGCTCTCTTATCATTCTGTTTATATCTGAGAGGAAAACTCTGGGCTGTGATTTATTTTATGTGCAGCTGTTTTTATTTTATAGCTGTTAAGTTAACCTACTTAAAATTAATGTTTCAACTTTCTGACTGGCAATACTGTCGTTCAAACTCTTCTGTAAATGAAGCATTATCTTTAATAATCTCATTATATTTATTAATCTCATAAAAAAAGATGCACAAGCGAATATTGCATCTTTCTTTAAAGTATTCAACTAAAAATGAAGTATGGTTATCATGTGCTGTATTGTATACAAATTTTCTTTTAAGGTATTATAGAAAATATTTTGAGAAAGAGAGAGAGAGAGTATTCGCATGCTCAAAACAATTGCAGTTAAAGAAATAATGTTTCAAATCAATTTGATTGCAAGAAAGATAACTATGCCAAAAAAGAGGTTGAAGTCTAAAAATTTTAATGTGCATTTTCCTTTTTACAAACATGCACCAATAAGTACTGTCTCTCATCTATATATCTAAAATGAATAGGAAATGCGTGTTTGACTAATTAAATTTTTATAGAAAATATATTTTGCTTATATTCTACATAGATTTTAAAAGAGAATATTTTTCTTCTCCGTATACAAAATAGTAAGCAATTAATTAAAAGTAAAAAAAATGTGTTCATGTTTAAGAAGCAACCGTTTTAGGAGTCAGGTTAGGAGGAGAGTTTTAGTAATTTTATCAAATACTCTTACTTGATGTTCCCACGTTATTTTTTCAACTGTGTACTTTTGCCCAACTTTTGAAATTTAAAAAGAACTTTTTTGCACTGTTCTTCTTCTTAAATGTTATATGTGTCAATTTTCCATTAACGCTATTTGCCTAGCTCAATTCTTCAAAACATTTTGTTCTGACCCCTAAATGTGCAATATCTCTTTAACTTGGTTCAAAATTTGAATTTTTTCTTTGGGAACTCTTGGGAACTTATAATCTGTCAATCTGAAATTTTAACAATCTGATTAATTACCAAAATTTATCAAGAGTGAAAAAGATTTGATTCTTTTCCCTGTTCTATTTTAGGTTGCAGAGATGTTTGTGGCAGATCCGTTGTTTATATTTCTTTGGAAAAAATACAAAGTCATAAAATTACAGCTGCGCAATTGGCAGAAATTCTGCTATACTATCAGAGCATACCCAAGTAAGTTTCTATATACTATGTTAATAACTAAATGTCATACATTGTTTTATGAATTAGGCAAGCTGGTGGTATGAAACAAGCTTTTATATATTTTGTAACAAGATTATTCTGTAAATATTTTATACTAGTCATACAGGGTTTGTATGAAAAGTAACCGGACTGAGCTTAGAAAACATATTTATTGGCAAAATTTCTACACTTTTTCTCTAGAAATCTTCGAAGTAGTCCCCATGGAAGTCGATAACCCTTTAGTACCAGTTTTTCCAGTCCATGAACACCCCCTGGAAATCGGCAACCCGTAAAGCTTCTAGAGCTCTCGTCCTAGCGAGTTGAACAGCTTCCAGAGTCCCAAACCGCGTCCCCTTTAGTACTCTCTTGACCGTGGGGAATAGGAAGAAGTCCGGTGGTGCCGTATCCCGTACATGACACTCTTTTTACTCGTCCGTCAGGTGTTTCGGCACCAGCTTTGCATAGTTCTTCCTCATGCCCAGATTGTTCTTAACAATATCATGAACAGTCATCTTATTGATCCCGACCTCTTCTGCGATTGCTCGAACGCTCAGACAACGGTCAGTGTTCAACACATCACTCACTTTTTGAACATTTGGGTCCGTGTGTACATCCGGCTTGCTGTTTGTCATGGACGTCATAGAGGCCCTCTCAGAAATTTTTGTGCTGCTGGAAGACTTGAGTTCCGTATAAAGCTTCCTCACCGTAAACCTCATAGACCATTTGAAGAGTTTCTATAGGCCTTTTCTTGAGTTTGCCACAAAATTTGATGTTAACACATTGCTCGATGATACGCTCCATTTTCACTCCGATGAGATCACTAAACACGCACTGCTCTCTCGCACGATGCTAACCCTCCAAGCGTTTGGAGGCAACTGACTCGGGTCCGCTCCCCTTCTCTCGATCCCTCACCACCACTAGAGCACCAACTACCGGTTTACAAACGTTTTACCTGTTCGTCACAAACTCAGTCCAGTTACTTTTTATACAAACCCTGTATACGTGATTTTTATGCTAATTAGCAGGGTCCTTTGTTCTTTGGAATTGCGTAATTCTACCCTTATGGTTGCTCCATTTTGTTAAAGTTCTGAAGAATGCCAGAATTTATTTTGATTTTTGAGATTTGTGGATTCAAATTGATTTTTGTTCAGTATGTTGTCTACTGTTGAGGAAATAATATGTATTATGAAATTATGATTGTACAGGTATTACATTGTCTACTTAGTGATGTATCAACTTGTTTTTATTGTTACTGAAAAACTAAAGGTAACTTTATCTTTCTCTCTCTTTAGGAGGGAAACCATTTGCCTGGGATTCCTGTTAATAGTTGATGGCCGGCAAGTTGGTCCAGATGAATGGTTCGTTTTATACAAGGCACTTGCTTGCGTAGAGGTGTGTAAAATGGTCACCCTAAGCTATTAGTGTTTCATTAATTTCTGTTCTAAAAATTTTTGAGTACATTATGTTTAAAATGGTTTTTTTTCATATTTGTGAGCCTGTCAAAGCTAAAAGGAAAATAAAAAATAACAGTTGAAAATAGAGCGATGTTTTAGTTTTTAAGTATTACTTACTAATCACTGTGTCTGACACAATAATTAGTATTACTTACTAATTATTGTGTCAGAGTGAAATAGGTTCCCTCATTTTTTTTGGAATCTTTTAGTGCTCGTCTGTAAGCTGGATTTCCAGTGATTCAGTACAAACTAGCCAAACATACAAATATACATTTTGTTACTCTTGGATTTTAATAGTGCAGTAAAAAATCTGGTTTTGAATGAAATATTTAAAAAAAAAAAATCTTACATTTGCTTTCTAATTGTCTTGCTGGTAAATTGCCTTTTTTACCATACTTGCTTTTTAAAGCCATGGATGATTTTTTTTTTCATTTCAGTTCATGCTATATATATGTTTTTGCACTTTTGTACTTCCATTTAATTTTTTTTTCTTTTTCTCTAGGAATGTGTTCCTGGTACTGTTAGTTTGGTTCTTGTTTTGCACCGGCAAAACCAGAAATCAAACTTCCTCTCCTCAAAGTTCCCAATTTTTCATATTAAAGTAAGGATAGTTTTTATTTATGAATTACACATGAAACCATTATAATCTACGCATTTAATATGTAATTACATTTTATGTTATTGTTGCATTTGATCATATAAATAATGAATTGAGTGGAAAGAACCTAATTTTTCCATTCAAACTGTGTGTTTATTTTTCCTATTCATATTTGTCCTCTCATACAAATTTAAATAATGTTAAACCAACTAAAGAAGATTGATACTATAGTATTGTTCCCCTGCTCCCAATGTTTAGGAACACATATAGTGAACTGATTTATAAAAAAGCAAAATACAAAAATAAATTTTTATTTGTGCTCCTGTTCTTACTATTGCATTAAGTAGGGGGTGCCCATCCTCCCCCAAGTTTAATGGCGCAAATTCCCCCCCTCCCCAATTTTTCTCAACCCTCTTTCTCTTTTTATTTTTAGCTCTCTTTTTTATTTTACTTATTTAAAAATATATTTTTTATTTATTTATTTTTTAAAAATGTTTTTTATTTATTTATGAATGTATTTATTTATTTTTAATTATTATTAATATTTTATTAGAAAAGTTCTGTGCTACACTATAACACACACGCCAACTAAATAAATAAATGAAATAAAATATAAAGAGAATAAAATAAAAAATAATTTGACTTAAAAATAAATCAATAAATGAATTTAAAAAAAATTTTATTCCCCCCCCCCCCCCCAAATTTTGATCGCGCAACTTGTGCCATTATCCCCCCCCCCCCCTGTGGGCACCCTGGCATTAAGAGAACCTAATATTTTCAAAAATAATTTTATTTGCATTTGGTATTTGCTCAAGTAACCATCTCGAAATGATATGCCTCCTTGGAGAAAAGATCAAACTGTGTTAAGATATTGCTAAAGATGCTTACAATTACAAATCCCCAATGCTGCAATAACATTAAGCAAATTTATACTGTTAAGTTAATTCTGTAAAGCTCTGTGGTGCAAAAGCTTTAACAGGTTTTACTGCACCAAAATTCGACAAAAATGAAATTAATGAATTATTTGTTTCAATTAATCAAAGTTGATCAAAAATATTGAAAAAAAAAAAAAAATCTGCGAAATATTTTTTTTAATCTGTTTCAAATTTTATAATAATACACACAAAACATTTTGATGGGAATGCCTAACTGTGCCTTTTCTTTCTGCAGTTCGAGCCTATTGTAAATGATAACCAGTTATTAAAGTATGTAGCAAAAGAGCAACTATTACCTCACTTTGGAGGGAATTTTGAACACAATCACGATGCATGGATTAGTTTTCATGAGGTAAAATTCAACAAACCTTGACTTTTCTATTAACTAAGTTATTAAACTTATGAACTATTTTAATTGTGTCTATTTTATTTTTGTAGAGTAATACAAACTTATTTTGAAACCCTATTTTGTTTCTATTGGATTACTTTTGCAGCAAAAATATTTAATTTCATTGTTATTTATTTTCTTAAAAGTTTTCTGTAGCATGCTTATGAGAAAATTATTGTTACTAAGCTAAGCATATTCTTTGCTCTGAAAAGTTGAACCTTCAACTGTTTCTGTTTTAATTTAATTTAATTGAAATAAATACAATGCATAGTGTTTGTTTAATTAAGATATTTGTCTAATTTTTGTCAAGTCATTTAATTTATTGAACAATCAGGAAAATAATTCATTTGAACCACTTGAGTAATTTTTCATGCACATATTTTACAAAAACATATTATAATTACAATAAAACAAAGATAAGCTTTAAAAAAGAAAAAGAGAGCATGTTGCAATATTTGCATTACATCTTAAATATCCATCCCATGTTTAAAACATTGAAGGGTGTTTTTTCGAACCAATTAGTTTATTGAAAAAGTTAAAGTAAAAAATATTTCAACAGTGTTATTTTTCATGCATATATTTTGAAGAAACATTTTATTCTAATTTTTTAATAAACGAATGACAAATTGAAAAGTTATAGGAATAGCAAATTGCTATATTTACATTTCATATTGCATATTCAATACATTTTTAGAATTTTGAATAAATAAATATTTGTTTTTAATTATATAATTTATATGTTTTTAATTTATTAAATTTACAGCAAAAAAACATTGGAATGACTTGAGTTACACATGCACATTTTTAAAACTTTTATGTGCATATTTTGAAGAAATGTTTCTTTTTTTTTTTCAAAAAGCAGAAGATAAACTATAAAGAGATCAAGACATCTTGCAGCAATATTTATATTTGTGTCTAACATTTTCAGTACATTTTAAGAGCTATGAGTAAATTTATTTAAAATTTATTTTGGACCCCTAGTTCGGTGAAAAATTACAAGCAAAAAACATTTAAACGACTTCAGTAATTTTTTCATGCACAAAATATGCAGAAATATCATATGATTTTAATGCACCAAAGATAAAAGAAAAAGAGTTCAAAGACAGCAGGTTATAATTTTCATTTTACATCTCACATATTTATTATATCGTTAGAGCTCTGCACACTCATAATTGAATTACTAATTTTCACAATTGTTGCCAAAACAATAGCTTTTAGTATTAGCATTTAACTTATTGTCTAAACCGTCTTGTTGAGCAATCACGATTGCTTATTGTTCTCACTTGACAGTTTTAGATTCCTATGATTTTATTTTCCCTCCAGCACACTCTGCAGCATCACCGTCGACCGGCTCCTCACGATGCTGCTCCTATAGCAAAAACAGTCTCCAGATTGCATCCATATGCTACACACACGCATATACATACACAACTACACACGCATATACATACACAACTACACATACACATGCACACACAAACACATACACTTACACCTGCACAAACACACACTTGAACACATACATACACACATGTATATGTACAGACACCTACACATATATACAGACGTCTACACGTACACACACCCCTACACATATGCCTACACATACACATACCCCGCCCCCACACACATAAACACACATGCCTACATACACACACACTCGTGATTGCAAAAAACATAATTTGAATTCAAAAGGTCAAAATTCAAATTAATTTTTTTATGTAATTTCTCTTTATTTTAGTTGTTGGACCCTTTTATCATAAGTTGCCAACAGATGGGATGTAGATTGGTTAAACTAATTCAAGATTTGCGTTGTGAGCAGTCCCCTTCCGTACTCAGCAATCAAGTGATCGAACAGCAGAAGAAACAGATCATGGAAGTTTTGGAAAATGATCAGCTTCGATATTTGGAAGCAGAAGGTGCCAAATTTCTGCAGCAGTTGGAGAAATACAAAGCAAAATTTGCCAGCAATCTTGATTATGAGTAATATTTATTTCCTAATAATTCGTTTTTTGAAAGTGAAAAATCTAAACCTCTTTTACATTTTTTTTTTTTTTTTTTGCACTCTCTCAAAAGTATAAATGCAATTAATTTGCCAGTTATTCACAGTATGGTAATTGCAACCTGGCGGTCATTGGACAGGGGGAGTCATAAGATTCTTAAAATTTAAATTATCATACATACAGGACTGGATCTATAAATTTTGGACCCTCCTGCAAGAAAATCTGTAGGGCTACTCCGCGAAGCCAGCAGTGTATATTTGCAACGTCACTGAGTCTTAGCGTTTTTTTTTTTTTTCTTTTCAATTTCTTGGCCCGTTGGACCTCTGAAAGATGTGCCCCCCACCCCTTCTGCACTGCTATGTCTGCGGGTGGGCAGATCCGGGCCTTCATACATACTATATGAATTTAAGTTAAAATTAGCGGTTTATTCCTGTTATTCATAAATTTACTATTAAACATTAAAATCCTCCTATAAAATAATGTTTATTCAGTCTTTAACACAGTTTTAAATTTTAATGATTTTAAATGTATGCAAAACAATTCATAATGCATACCATTACAGTATTTTTTTGTCAATTCCCCTTGCCAGTTCATCGAGAATGGGACTAACCTACAACAGAAAGTGATGTATTTGCTATAAAGCTATAAAACTTAAAACTTATCATCTGAATGCTAAGTGTGGTTATTTTATTAAATTTTAATGTTTTGATCTTATTGTATTTTTGTATATTTGGTGAGTTGTCAGACTTATGGGAAATAACTCAAAATTCCCACTCTTTTTTTTTTAAAATGTTTATTTATATATCCCCCCCCCCTCTGATTTGGGATCATTTAGACTAGATTCTAAAAATATTCTAATGTCAATTAAAATTAATTCTTTTACATATACAAACATATAAATGTGTATGCATTTCAAAAAGTTTCAATTTTTGTGATGACCTATGTCCAATACATTACTGCTTGAAAATGTATTCTTCATAACTAAATTTTATTTCTCCATTGATTAGGGAAGCTGTTGAGAAAAGCAAAACATTGTACAGACAATTGAAAAAAGTTGTTCAGAGATTAGCAAGGTTAGCTGATAAAAGACTTAACAAATTGCAAGAACATATGATGATGAAAGTTTTTGAAGAAGAATCTACACAGGTAAAAATCGTATTAATAATGATTTACAGTTAAATACAGTTTGGTACTGTTTTCACTATCAAATTTTATTTTTGTACATGTTTAAATGCATCAAAATCAATGCAATTTAATTGAAAACTTCAAATGAAAATTGAGCAAGTTGTAAGATATATTTGAGCATGGTTTTTCGTTACTATTATGAGATTTAATTTCAGATGTATTTTGGCATTCTAATTCCAAAAAAATTGGAATATTTTATTGGTAGACTTTTATTTTATGAAATCCAAATGCGCCTGGTTTTCTTTACCATTTTTACTCTGGGGCTGTCCAGCTCATTTTTTTTAAAATCATATTTGATTCCAATTCCCCTTTGGCAGTGCCCCACATCATTTTACCCCCTCCCCTCCCCTTGTCTTATGTCACTTAAAATTTCAAGTTTATTGTTATAAAAAAATTTTATGTCACATTTTGGTACCTTCCCCCTTGTCATGAAATGTCACTATTTCACTAACGCCTCTCCTAAGGGCGCCCATATAGGAGATGAGTGGGGGCTCAAGCCCTCCCTTTAAAATTAGAACTTCCTTGATTTTAGTACTTTTTTCTTTGCAAAAATGAAAAAACATTTCTTCTCCAGCCTATAGTGAATAAGTTATTAAAAATTTCAAATTTTAATGACTCTAATCTGTACTGAAATCGGTTTCTATGGGGGAAATATCCTGCTAAACCATGGAGAAGATATCTGAGCCCCCCACCCCAAGGGCACCCATATAAGGGGCAAGGGGGGCTTGACTCCCCCCCTTTGAAATTAAAACTTTCTTGCTTTTAGTACTTTTTTTCTTTGCAAAGACGTAAAAACATTTCTTCTCCAGTCATTAATGAATAAGTTATTAAAAAACTTATATAAAAAATGTCAAATTTTACTGACTAATCTGTCCTGAAATTGGTTTCCATGCCAAATATCCTGCTAAATTATGGTTAAAATATCTGAGGACCCCTCCCCCTTAAAATTTTTCCATATGCGCGCCCATGGCCCCTCCCCTCTTAAAAACGTGACATCATTTGGGGACGAACCCTATCCCCTCCTCTTCTTGCACCCCACAAAATATTGTACTTGAAATCAAGTTTTCAGTGAACAAATTTTTTTTGTTTTATTAGGTGCTGGGCTGGCTGCGGAGGAAGGGAGAGGAGACATTGAAGAAACATAGAACATTGGCCGAAACTCTCAATGCCATTCGAGAACAGGAGAATGAATTTGAAAAATTCTATTTCTTGGCAATGGTAAATCATAATCAAATTTTTGCTTAAATTCAATAAAAGTATAAAGTTCTCTTTATGTTGTGTATTTTTATTTCTCCTAGTTGAAAAAAATGATTTTTAGAAGTGTTTTCCTTTCCATTAAATAGCAACAAATTGAACGTGGAAATGATCTGCTGGAAGAAATACCTAAATCAAGAGTATGCGATGGTGAGAATGGTATGAGTGCCAACTTGAAACGGCAGCTCGATGATTTCACTGATCGGTTAGAAGATGCACGGGAGAAGTTAGAAGATACAAGCCGTTGCTACCTTCTGCTTGATAAGGTGAAAATATTTCTGTTAAACTTATTTTGCAACTGTATCTTTTTTCTACTAGATAGTTAACAAACTATTGCAAGCGGAACTATCTCAACATTTGCTGTACATGTTTTTTTTTTGCATTTTTGCCTGTAAGTACTTATCTCCTTCATAACATATTTTAGCATGAAGATTTTGGAGCATGACAGGAATAGATTAAAGCTTTTTTGTACTGAAAGTAATTTTCATGGTAGTATTATAATACATTGTAGTAATAACAGTTGTTAAATTAATTTTAATTGAAGTATTCTTTTTGTCCATAGAGAAATCTCTGCGTTATAAATGAATTGTGTAGTGAAAACTACAAAATTTAAAGTGTTGAAAGCTAAGCCAAAAGAAAATATAGCTTTCGGGACTAACATTTTTTAATACCGTTTTGGCACATTTTGTTTCATGAAATTATGAAATCTTTAGTGCATTCAGCAACTTTGTTTACAAAGCCATATAGCCGGCTTGAAAAGACATTGAACTTGGGACTAGAGAGGTGCAGGTTTGACACCACTTAGCTCAAGTTCCTGCATGTACATTAATGGTGACTGATGCACGTAAAATCAGTTGTGTTTAAAGTTCTGCTGTGCATGTCTCCATAACAAATCGATACCTTTGTCAAGGGTGCTCTGAACTAGAAGGTAGAAAGTTCTTAATTTACACTGAATGAAACTGAATTTTTTCGAATAATTAAATACAACCTTCCACATAACAAGAGGCAGCATGCATGGTTGACAGAAAAAAACAATTTTGATTTTGAAAAAGTCTCCAAATTTGCTGAAAAATCAACCAAATTGGCCAAGCTGTGAAATTTTGGGAGGTACCGTTGGGCGCACTGTTGCAAGGATTGCATGGCCTTTGTTTTGAATCAAAAAGTTGATTGTAGTTGTTGCGGTAATCTACCTTATGTTGCCTTTGAAGTAAAACCTCCTTGTGAGGCAATGGCAATAAGAGCCTCATCATTGATCATATACAGTGTTTCTTGGTTAGGTAAGCAGTTTAATTACATGTTAATGCATAAGCATAGCTGTTTTATTTTTCAAAAAGTGTAGTATAACATCTGTATGGATGGGCAAGAAATATTAGGTTTTGTACATCAAAAAAATTCTCCAAATCACAAGAAAAATAGCTAGTGGTAACCGTGTGCAATTTAAAGTTGGAAAATTAAGTCATAGTAAAAAGATCTGCATTTCTTTTAAAATCTATGACTACATTTTTTTTTTTCTGAATCTTCCATAAAAAGTTTTTTTTTTAAATATCTAAGTGTATGAAATTATGAAATTGCTGTATCAAGGGCGCCCCAAACTTATATTTTTGGGAGGGTGGAAATTCTCAAGTTGCTGAATGATGATAATTTCGTCGAATGGAACTCCAAATTTCACCGAATGATGGCAATTTTGGTGTATGAAGTTTCAAATTTTGCCGAATGAAGCTCCAAGTTTTGCAGAATAGAACTCTAAATTTCGCTGAATGGTAATAATTTTGCCGAATCATCAGACAAAAATTCCCAAATAAGGACATTTTTAGAAGGTCACAGTGACCTCCAATCAGGCTGCCCCTGCTCCCTACATTAAACAATTTTGTTTCAAAGGCTAATGAGAAAAAGTAATTTTTAGGTAATTCTTGATAATAGTTCATTGTTTTTTTATTGTAGGTGTATGAGTGGGCCCTGGAAACGATGAGGTACGTTTCACTCATGAAGGCAAACTCCTGCACTTCAGTGCACGCTCTGTCTGCCATAATGAAGAGGCTGGATTCATATCTTCAAGCCCATCCTTACATTGAGGATGCAGTCTTTGAGGAGATGACGCAGCTCGCTACCAAGCTCAGTAATAACAGACTTCTGAACCAGTGCCAGGTAAAGAACCATTCAATAAACTTCCCTCTCCCACTTCAGCTATGCCTGATACAAAATGTATACTCTCCTGGAACAGTCTGAGAAAAATTTTAATTTCAGAAAAAAATCAGGCAAATTTTTTAATTCCTGGGAAAATGATAGATTTTTTTTCTGGTTAAAGAAATAAAACATTGCTTTTTCTTTTTTAACTAGAGTATTTTTGAAATATTTCTGTTTTAGTAAACAATGTCATTTAAAAAAATAATAATAATTTAAACTTTTTATACCATATTAAAAATGTATCACAGAAATTAGGTATTGAAGCTTTTTTCTTATTTCTTTTCTTATTTTTTATTTATTTTGTACATGAAAAAATTATGTGTATTTGATTTGAAATTCGGTGTTCTTGTATAATATTTATCAGGGGTGATTGTGTTCTGGTATTTTACCGAATTTCCGGTATTTTCGGACATATTTACGGTATTTTTATGTCCGAAAATACCGGAATTATGTGTTTTTTTTTTTGTTATGCTTTTATCTCCCTACCTCCGCAATCTTTTTAAATTATATAATACTCATCAAATATACCTGCAAGAGCCTTAAGATGGACATCTATCCCTTAAGATGGACAAATGTCAAGATACTTGGTATAACACCAGCTCAAAAGTAACTTTGTAACCCATTAAAAATTTAACCAAATGTACACACAATATTTTGACTCAGAACTATTTAATACATTTAATACTATGGCAAAGGTGCACTTAATAGGGGCCAAAGATTACCCCCCCCCCCCCCGTTCTCGCATTAAAAACTTTCAGGTATTTTTTGATGAACTCACAATCACCCCTGATTTATGTACATATAAGTGCATTTTTATTTTATAAAAAAGGGATTTTTCAAATCTTGATTGCGTGATGGTTTATCTCCTTTGATTGTACTAAAATTATTTCCTTTGTTTTGACCATTCTGATTCTATGTATTTTTCTAAGTGCCTTTATTATTATTATTATTGGTGACTGTTGTATCTAAATACCTATATGTTCTTTTGCAAATACCTTTATTGTTATTATTATTTTAAGGACTGTTGAATCTGAATACCTATGAGTAGGAAGAATAACATTTAAAAGTGAAATAGAATTATACTAATATACAAATAGATTTTGATCATAAATTTCAAAAAAGCATCAAAAGATTTGTATAAATCAATGATAGCTGTTCCGTGTAAGTATAAGTATTTTGTATATATTTTTTAAAAAACAAGTTCAATACCCCTGGAAATTTTATGTTGTTGGTTTGGGGAAGTCGGAGGAAACTTGAAAATGTCAGGGAAGTTGAAGGTGTATCTAGAATAGGTATCCTGTCAATAGACATTTTGATCTAAAAGATTAAAATTTCTTCTCTTTTCAGCATTATACTTTTAATTCTAAATGGGGTCGTTTCCTAAATTTTGAAAGCATGTTTTTCTGAAAGTGCTTGCTTAAAAACATAGGATTTGACCATTTTTTAAATAATTTGACAAAGTTCACTATTTTTTAAAAAATATTAAAGTCTGTGAGCAGACTCGATTTCATTTTCTAAGCGTCTGCGCATGACATCACAAATGATGAGCTGCCATTCGCTGTTGCCATCCGCACTGAGGGTAATATTTAATTCGCTTCTTTACACACATGTATGGCAACGATATGGTTGATAACAAGAGTAGAGCGCAATATTAAATTTGCTTCTTGATTATCATAACGTGGAATCGCGGTAGAGAGTAAGAGTAAACGTTCAGTGTGCCAATGGAATACGTGCGTGATGTAATAAAGACCACACCTTGTTTGAAAAATCGGGGATTTTAAAAATTAATTAAAAAATAACAGTTGGGAAAATGAACGTATTTTTTGGGTCCATGATATTTTTTTTGCTTATTCTATCAACTTCAATGACTAAAAGTAGTACTTTTGACTGAAGGAAACCACCCCATTCTGCTTTTTTCCACTGATACTCTGCTTCCTTCAAACTCTCAATCTGAATGATAGAAAAACTCTTTGATCTTCGAACAAAAAAGGAAAACTTAAAAATGCTATGCATTCTGCATAAGAAAACAGAAAATAGAAAGTATTTTCCAGTTATGGATGTAATTCATTTTATTTCTAAGCACAAATAACAAAGCACTTTTTCATTAAAGGCATGCTACATGTTAATGGTACCATGTTAGTAGTTTTGCCTTGTTTCGTAATTGTACCAATCATTCCGTGTTAGCCTTTTCTTTTCCATTGCATCCGACAAATTCTCAATCTTTATTTTGTCATTCTACTTTTCAGTGATTAAAACTTTTAAAATAAATTTCCTTTGTCAATTGGTTGTGTATCAACGATAGATTTAAGCTTAGTTCAAAGGACCTCTGATTGCAGTGCTTGGTTCTGCTGACCCCCCCCCCCTCCCCCTTCTGTCTCTCATTTCATTTCATCTGTGACATATTTTGTAATAATCACAAATGGTAATAATTTTCAAAGAATTATATTTTCAATGAAATTTCTTTTAATAAATACTTAAGCTTAATCGTGTAAGATATGAAGGGTTACACCTTAGTTCCGAAACAAGTTATGAAACATTAAATATAATGGAAATGATCAATTCTTCTTTCTTGATATGTTTCACTATAACAGAAACAGGTCACCTTCCAGTAACAAGGAAAACTACTTATGAAATGTTTCTTCAAAAATTCTATAAGTGTTAAACTTGTTCTCTGAGTCGATTTGAAACAATAACCGTATGTATCACCTGGTTGTGATGTTTACTGATAGTACTTGCATGTAGTAGCTGTCTCAAAAGAGTATATGTTTTTTATTTTTAAATACTGATTCTTGTTCCATATAGTTAAAGCATTTTATGTTTATTTTTCTTCCTCAGACTGCTAAAGCTAAATATCAAGAAACCGTGAATCTTGTGCAGGCACGTTGTGAAACTTTGCAAAGAGCTAAAGCACAATTGACGTGCAATGAACGAATAAACTTAAATGAAAGTATTGATGATTTAAAGACTAAACCTTGCCTCTGGAATCCCAGCACCCCGTACCGAGCCACATCTCAAACATTTCTGAATGGCTTAAATTCCTTGAGTGGAGCTCTCAACCTACAACGTGAGCCAGTGGGGTCTTACACATCCTTTCCGAGCAGCTATTATCCGACCACGGGATACAAAGACAGATTACTGAATCAGAGGAAAAATCGAGCGGACTATTTCATGAAACGCGGCTCGTTGACGGACGATGCTGTCATAAGTCGATTTGCAGCAATGAACAATTCGGATTCTTCCTCGGATGTGCTGAGAGGAAGAAAATCATATCCTTTCACTAGTGACAGCATGAGTAATCTTAATGTTGACAGTGGCAATCCTATTAGTGCCATAACGAAGGAATTTGAAGCTTTGAAGCTGCCTAATTCTAAAAGACTCTCTGGTAAATCTCGTTTTGAAGATGACCGCAACTGGAAAATGTGTGAAGATGAACTTAAGAGGTTTATCGAAGAAGTTAAAGAACAAAATGTTTTGCTTGAGCAACAGCCAGTGCCAGCTGCTTCTGATTCTGTTAGTGTACGAAACAGGTTTGTTGAATAATCACTTGAGTATTTGATTTAAAATCATCATGACCCTAGTAACACAATCAGTTGGGAGATGGTTGGTCAACGGAAGAGATTATGGTGGGCCAACAGTAGGCAATATCCGCTTTAGCAACTGTTACCCAACCAACCATTTACCAGCAAAGGGCCAACGATCTGCTACAGTGCCTAACAACAGGTCTTGATTACCGCACAGGCCTACTCCGCCTGGGCTCCCCCCTCTTTTCCTAAAGGGCCCCAAATTACATAAAGAATTATGCATAGCATTACAACTATACAAAAAATACACACATTTTTAAAATAATAGCCTTCAGGAGGCCTCCAAATTATTGTGGGCCTTGGGCCTCACTTTTGGTTAGTCGGGCCCTGCCTAACAATTTAACAGTGATGGCTCGTCAAATATTTATGGTTAGTCCAAGGATGCCCAGAAATTGTAGGGCTATCGTTGGCTGATCGTTCGTTGCCAACCCACCATTCTCCACTGTTTTCTACTGTTAGTCATTGTTGGCCAACCATTTTCCTGCCTTGCGCGCTACTTGGGAAAACTTGAATGAATACAATTTTTTCTTCCTAACTTGAGTGGTTGACTTAGCAATGTAATCATTAAATTCATAATTGCCTTCCTCTTCAAGCTCTTCATAACATGGAACACATTATTAATAATTATATAACTTTATGTTTTTAGTAATGTAATTCATCATACACTGATATACTAGCATCCATCAGTATAATAATCATCTGAACTTCCATTTTATTCAAAAATCTTCTTAAAGACAGAATTAGTGAAGTAATTATATGTATTAACTGTGAAAATGGTATAAATCTCTGAAATCATTTAGCCCTTTTTTTTTAAAATCATTGTAAATTCAGTTCAAGCATTTAAGATCATGAATGCAGTTGAGTCCCAAACCTGTTCCGAAGAAGTGCACTTCCTTTCCCCAAAAAAAAAGAATTTCACGGAAGGTTCTGAATCTATTCCATTCTTTATAAAAACCTATGATCAGGGTTCGTACGCTCCGGGAAAACCGGGAATTGTCAGGGAAAATAACACTGTCAAAAATGTCAGGGAAAAGTCAGAGAGTTTTCAAATTTTGTCCTCCAAAATTTTTTTTTTACATTTTTTTCCCAAGTAATTAAGTACTATGAGATCTAGTCTTCGTTTTTATTGTGATTTCACGAAAAAAATTGTAAATTTTTATCTAAACCGACGCTGGCACTTAAAAACTGCAATCGAAAAATGAACGTTTTTTTTTTCACAACGAAAAATGCGCCAAAAGAGCGAAGATTTTCTTGCATGGAGTCAGTGAGGGGAACGCATTTCTTTCTACTGCCTAAAGTTTTAGATGGGTTGCCACAACATTCTGTTCGGTTCAGGGTTCGTACGCTCCGGGAAAACTTGGAATTATCAGGGAAAATGACTTAGTCAAAAATGTCAAGGAATTTTCCAAATGTGTCCCCAAAATTTTTCTTTTCCCAATTTTTTTCCCAGGGAATTTCGTTTTATAAGATCTAATCTTCATTTTTATCGATGTATTTAAAAAAAATTGTAACAATTTTAAAGCAATGAAAAAAGTGGCGACCCAAAAAATCTTCAGCAGCCGCCATTTTTGGCTCTCAGTAGTTCCCAAGGGAAAAAAAAATCAGGTGAACAGCAATTATGCACAAACTCAACAGGAGAGAAGACAATTTACTGCTTCGGAAGCACAACCTGTAGATGGGAGGGTCGATCGGGGAAAATGGTTTTTTTTTTTTTTGATCGGAAAATCATTTCAGCTACGTGTGAAACGTAGTCGCCATCTTTGGTCATTCACAAGATGGAAGTAGATACGATCCAAAAATGCCTAAGTTTCTAAAAACAAAGCAGAATTGGATGTTTTCTTTAATTGAAAACTGATGAAAACAACAAAAAATGGTCTGCAAATTGTTTTTCTATTATTATTTGAAATAATTTTCTTGACAAATGAAAAATTTTGTTCTTAAAACTTAATCTTATCCTCACTGCCTCGGACGCAAATGTGATAAAAACTTTTCAATGAATTGTAGTATCATGAAGATTTATTATTTTTTAATTGTCTTCATGCAACAAATTAAAAAAAAGTTATTTCTTATTTTTGGGCATAGCCGCCATATTTGGTCATTCCCAAGATGGAAGTACACACGACTTTTTCAAGTGCCTAAGTTCCCGAAAACGGCATTGGATGTTAATTGCAATGCAAACTATTGAAAACAACACAAATTGTGCCCTTTTTTTCCGGATAATTTGTAATTATTTTCTGGAAAAATGCAAAATTTAATCTTCATAACTTTTTTTTTGTTTTACTTGATTTAGACTCTTATGTGCTAAATACTGACTATTTTGCTTTTATTGTACTGTTTTAAGGATTATTAATTATTTATTACTACTTTTATACTACAAATCCCAAAATCTACTTATTATTTTAAATTTTTCACTTTGTCGCCATATTTGATCGTTTGCACAATGGAAGTAGACTTAAACTTCCAGAAACAGAATTGGACGTTTATATCAATGTGTAATATTGAAAATAACATTAAATGTGCAAAAAGTTATGAATTTTTGAAAATTAACTATTACTTTCTGGAAAAGAAAGTTGGAAATTTTAATGTAAGCGTCCTTTAATATGTGACAAAAAAAAAAAGATTATTGGCATTGGCCTATGATTGGCGGATGTTGATTTTTGTTACTATGAATTACATGGTATGCCGATTGATGCAACAAGTTTTATACTGAAATTTAGCATTGCATTTTGCTCAATATGTTTCGTGTAACCTACTTATAAGAAAATAAAAAGTATTGTAAACCAAAAGCGGATGCTAAAAGGTTGCTGCAGGACTACAGCAAAATGCTATAATATTACGCGTGACATCAAAGAAACGCTAAAATAAGTTGAAAGTACTCTGTTTTCAACAAATAGTAAACAAATTAAGACAATTTTGAACAAAATGTTTAAAAAAAAACTTAAAATTTTGACAGAGAAAACAAACGAAAAAAAAAACAAGTTTTTTTTTTTTAAATCTAAGGGGAGAAGTTTCAGTTCTTCTACATCGCTACTTTAAACAATTTTAATTATTTTGAAAATATTACTATTTAAACTTAAATTTTGAATGAAGCGAGTAACCTGGAATTTTCTAAAAAACAACCTGGAAAAGTCAGGGAACTTTTTTTAAACAAAAGTGTATGAACCCTGTATGATTCATTTTTTTAGCATTAATCAGTTTTTAAACAACTATCCAAAGCAATTTGATTTATTAAGTGAAGGAGTAAGTTTTGACATTTAAGAATATTCTACAATTTGCAATGCAAAGTCTTTCCAAGTATGTAGCCTATCAGCTATCAGCTTGTTTTTCACACCCTTATAAACCCACTCGAGGGAAAAAATGTTTGCATCAATAAGGTGTGTGTAACAGAAATGATTTACTACCAGAATAGAATGTCTTAGGGTCTGCCCTCTCTGAGAAGCCACTTCAAACTTTACTCGCCGAACCTTGTATGTACCAATACATATTAGGATATTTTGTGTTAACCAAAACTACCTCTCTGGTAACAGTTCTGGTTTTGCCCATGCTTACTAACTAACATATTGAACAGTGCCAGTGCTTGGGGATTTTCCTAAGAACTTGGGGTTCTTGGGACTTTGTACAAAACTCTTGTTATTTGAGTTTATTCATGAAAAAGATAAATTTGTTATGAATATTAAAAATAAAACATAATAATTTTGCTAAAAAAGTTTTTAATTTTTTTTGCTAAGCGATCTAGAATGCACATGCGTAATGTTTTTTTTAATATTATGTGGTTGCAAAAAAAAGAAAAAACTTCTCCACTCTAGCTCTGAATGCTGTTTCTTGCTTTATGTTGTATAACTTTCTAGCCTATCTTGCGCTGTCAGTATAATTGTATCAAGTCAAGACATTAATAAAACTCTTTTTTTTACTTACAGTTAACTATTTTTACAGTTTTTAAAGAAATTGTTCCAAAGGAATTATTATTGAGGGATAAATCTCAGTATTTAATGTCACAATTTTTCACTTTACCAACTACAACTGGTAGCAATGGCAAAAAAAAAAAAAAGGTGAATAAGAATTATTCTTATGGTTATGATCTTGGGAATTTTTTGAGCTCAATCTCTTGGTTGGGTTCTGCAAAATATCCCAATGGCAGCTCTTTTATTTAACAACAATTCAATTGGAACACAGTTTTCTGTTAAGTGTAAGTGGCTTAAACATTTAAAAATGTTTCTGAGTTTAATAACTATTTTTTATGCTTTATATACTTCAGGAGCTTTGGAGAAAACAGACCAATTAGTGCAACTTACACTCCTCCCAGCTCCACTTCATCAAATCCAGAAGCATTTCAAAGGCCAGCTCCTGTGAATTCCCACTTGACTCGATGTGCTTCTTGTTCTGATTTCGAGGACTTGATTTTAAACAAGAATTCTGAAGTGGATTCGTCAAAATTAAAAGTCAACAGGTATGAACTTTTCTTACTGTGCCATTGCCATTATTCGATATTTCTGGAAGAAATGGTATGATGAATCAGTTTTCTCCCACTGACTCGAATTGTTTAAATTTCGGGATAGTATTCAGTATCAAATGGTGTTAATGAATGGATATGCTAAAGAAATCATTGTTAATAGCACATACAAACTACAAAAAAAAATATTTAATGCAAAATTTAATTTGCTGAGGTTGTTGCTTAGATAATATTTTTCAATCTTTGTTATGTAATGCATTAATTTTATTCTCTGATCTCATTTCAAAATAATCTTTAAAAAGTTTTTGTGGTCTTTTTAGATCAGATTACTTTTATTAGTAAATTGAAATGATATGTTTTTCTCAATCAACATAACTGGATAACATTGTGAGAAGAGCATGGATATTTACTTTAGAAAAATAGGTAGTTTTGTTTTAAAAAAAAAAACTTAAAATTATTTAAGTGAAATTAGAATTTATTTCTTACATCTTAGCATCAAAGACCATTTTTATTCTTTTTTTGTCACAAAAATATTGACTTGCAGAAATTTGGCACCTGATCATTTAAATGTCTTTCATGCTTTTAAGCAAATTTAAAACTTTTGGTTTTGTATTTTAAGATATCATTTTGTGATTTATATTACTTTAAAAAATTGCAACTTTCATCAACTTATTCTTATACTTAACTTTTCAGTCGAACTCTGAAGTTGGTTATGATGGAAATGATTCAGACAGAAAGAGATTATGTCAAATCTCTTGGCTACATAATTGAGGTATGATTCCCCTTTCCCTAGATTTTGTAATTTGCTTGCATTTTTTGCTCCTTTCTGAAATAATGCACGATTTAAAAATGTCTAGTTAATTGCTTTTTTCGTGAACTGAGAAAGTTTTTTTTTTTTTTTGCTCTAGTTTTAGTGTGTGGCAAATCATTTACTTCTATTTGCATAAATTATTTTTTATTTATTTATCTTTTTAACTGCTTTAGTGTACTAAATGAAAATTTTATATTTGACCTGCTACCTAAGGAAACTGCATGCATTTTAAAATGTTCTTGATTATTTGGGAGCATTAATGTTGATTTTATTTATTTATTTATATTTTTTTTATTTTATTTATTTATTTATTTATTTTTATTTCATTTATTTATTTTTTGAAGAAACTATTTTAATCACTATTTTCTTTTTCAGAACTATGTACCTTTGTTGCAAAACAGTAATATAAATCAAACTCTGAGGTCACAGAGGAATGTTTTGTTTGGGAACATTGAAAAGATATATGAATTTCACAACTGTTATTTTCTGGAAGAATTGGAACAGTGTGAATCTGCTCCACATTCTGTTGGACAATGCTTCCTAAAATATGTGAGTCCTTAAATATATTTAAAAATGTATTTATTTTTACAGATAAATTTTATTATGTTTTACCAATGCTTGATTTGAACATGTTTTTGATAGTATCAATTCATTTCTTTCTATGTATGTATTTTAAAAGCATTAAAGAAAAAAGGTACCATTTATTAACTCGGTGGTTAAGTACTTGGCTCAGAGCCAGAAAATTCTAAATTTTAATTTTAGAGTTGCAGTTGCTGCATTGAGAAATATGAAAGTGAGAGGTAATGACACATTGTTTGCCCCCCCCCCTCTCAAATTGCCTGGTAGTGGTTTTACTGTTTTTTCTCCAACTCTATACATAAATGTGGTGCAGCCATTAAGGGAAATCCTCTGGGATGCCAGCTTGTCCCTAAAATGCTCTGTTATAAAAAATAAAAAAGAAATGGGCATCTATGAAGCGAACCCTGACTCAAAATTGATGACTATTGAGGCCTCTAAAAAGTGATTTTTGTAAACTTTAAGAATATAAAAATAGTTTTTTCTTTGAAAAATTCAGTTTATACAGTTGGAAAACTTGTGACAGTTTACTTCAACAATCAATACTATTGCAAAAGTAAACCAAATCAATTTTTGATTGGGTATAAAACCTTTAATTGCTCTTTTACTGCATAAATATGCTTTAGCTTTTGTTTTGTTTCCCAAAACAACTTAGGTTATGTATGAGTTTTTCATTCATCACAGACTTTTTTTTTCTTTCCTGATGTAAAAATGTCATACGCAGCACGGATTTGTCTTTTTAAAAATATGATGCATTTTCTCATATTTATTGTTGTATGTTATCAGTTTTATTTGTCATGCATTCAACTAAACAGATAGTTTTACCAACTGAAAAAGTCTTAGTGTAAAGGGGGAAAATAATAGTAGTTTTGCCTGTCGTTTTTCTGCCCATTAGTGTAAAAGTGAGTCCTCTCTTGAAAAGACCGCAGTCTTAGTTTTTTACTAAGTAAAAAGAATGAACAATGATTCTATTTGAACATATTTTTTTCCTTCATCCGAACAAGAAATTATTTGAACATTAACATTGTTTTGAATTTTTTAGGAAAAGCAGTTTTATTTATATGCCTTGTATAATAAAAACAAGCCCAAATCAGACAGTTTGATGGCAGAATATGGAAACAGTTTCTTCAAAGTAAGTCTAAAATTTGTTTTTAGAACTTGATTTATAAATTTCTTTGTTAAATACAAGATTTTATTAAACATTTTTATGTTAAGCTTTAAATCAGATGCCGTGGTCCACCAACAGTTAAATTTCAGTGCATCCAGACCTATCTCTATATAGTCTATCTACCTTGTGCGTTTTGTAGTCTTCCTCTTTTCCTGGTACCCTTTACACTTGAAAAGGTCCCCTTCTTAACAGGGTTCAAATTCTCACATCTAAAGACATAAACAAACCATCTGATACAATAAAGGTTGATGATTTGGACGATATTAGGCTGTTAGGTAGCATTTGCTAAGGATTTCAAGAAACTTTTGGTTCATCGAATGGTTCAACCCATAGACTAATAATAAGAGTAGAACGAGCTTTCCCAGACTTGCTGATGAAAAAATTGGTTCATGGCTACATCATGTGACTAGTGGAAGGCTTGGCGAAAACTTTGGCGGCATGGTTGCTAGATGGCAACATTATCTATAGTTTGGCATTCAACATGTATTTTAAGACGTAATGTATTTTCATTATAATTTTTTTTCCTGGTGCAGAGATTGAACTGTTTTTCTTTTAGTTATGCATTATTTTGGCATTAGTTTTTGATCAGTTTTCAGTAACTTTTATTTCATTTGGAACTGCTACGTCAGCGTTGGCGTGAACGTAATGGCGTAAACGTTTTGCGTTAATGCAAAAATGTACTAATCGGTATCTTAAATTGTAATTTTAGATAAAAATCTTACCGTTTGACGATTCTTTTTGGGTACTTACATCTTTAATTGCGAACAGAGTTATTGAAATTGAATAAAGAAAATGCACAATACGATCTAAACGAAAAACTCACTATATTAACAAAATATTTACAACTTAGAATAACAAATTTACAAATCAGACTCCATAAAAGCTCATTCTTCCGTGTTACATCAATTCTATTTGTTTTATTTCTCGCGGGAGTTGATCGTCTGCTACCATCAACGCCCGCTGTTGCTAGGATATCCACCAGTCACATGGTTTGGTTTAAGAACAGCAAAAGGGTTGCCATAGCTCGGTCTACTCTTATTATTAGTCTATGGTTCAAACAAATTCTCCATTTTCTCCAAGTGGGTCAAATTTTTATTGGAGGGGGTTTTTTTTTCTTTCTTTTTTTTTCTGGGAAAAAAAATAACTTTCTTTCTCCAACTCGATTTTGTTTACAGGTAAAAAAGCCAACATTCATTACCATACAGTGGTTGATCGAATAAGAATTGCATAACAAATTTTTTGCATTAAAATCTAGTGTTCAGGAATTTAGACCTTGATAACATTTACTATCCCTAACATTGGCGTTAATAGCTGATGGTTCCGGATTACCCCTCCTCTTAGTTATGCCACAGACGTCTTAGTATTCCAGCACTGATATCTTTATGTTCTATAGTCTAACTTAAAAGTATTGCCATAAAGATATTTACTGTTATGCTCAGAAAGAAGTTACAGCCATTGTTTCCTTGTTGCTTTCAGAAAAGCATACCTTATAAAATCAGAAAACATGAAAATATACCAAAATGTTTTTATTCCATTATTTTTTGCTTTGTAGGGAAAATGCTTCAGTGAGCTTATATTTGTTCTAATCTTTCTTGAATTTCTTACAGAAAAAGCAGCATGAACTTGGAGACAAAATGGATTTGGCTAGCTATTTATTAAAGCCTGTACAAAGAATGGGAAAGTATGCGCTGCTTCTGAAGCAGCTGTTGAAAGAATGTCCTGATACCAGCAGTGAACATTATGCAAATTTAAAAGTGAGTCAAATTAAACTGCGTATTTTTTTGGGGGATGACTTCTATTTATTGACTCTTATCATGTACCTGCTATGTCCTTTTGTATCTTTCTCTATTGACTCTGTTGTCAGTGCTTACAGTGTACGATGCTTACATTGTATTACAGTGAAATCCCTCTAATGCGGACGCTAATGGGACACTTTTTTTTTTGTCCGCAATAGAGGGGTGTCCACAAGAAAGGGGTTTAATAATGTTAATTTGCCTTAGAATTGGAGAATTAAAAATTGTCCGCATAAGAGGGGTGTCTGCCTTTGAGGGGTGTTTCCGTTAGGGGGGATTTTACTGTATATGTACAAGAAGAATGCTTTAATTTTTGCCTTTCCTTAGCCAAACTATGGTTTTTTAGTGGTACTCAGTAGATTGATCTCAATCAAGTATTTCTTTAGTCAATACGATTCAGCATAGCCATAATCTGTGGGGGGGGGGGGGAGAATTAGAACTATATCCAGAATTAGCTGCCTGGAGTAGTGCTTATCAATTTATTTTGATTAAACTAAAACAGTAAATAAATAAGTAAGCTGAAATGTAAAGTGATATAATGTATTTTTGGTTCTTGATTTGTTTTTTTTTTTTTTAAATAACTTGTCATAATCAAGAAATGTGATATGTATTTAATGTACTAAAATAAGCTATGTGAAATGAAATTAGTCCACAAAGTTTTACTGAAAAGTAAGAACTTTGCAATAGTCCGAGCTTCAAATCTAGTAGCATTGTAAATTTTAAAATGTAAATGCTGCACCTTTGCAAAAAGAAAATCTTATTAAGATTGAAAAATAAATTATGTTCATTAGCTATATCTAAGTAAAATCGCCTTACTTTTTCAAAGAATTGTTTTTTGAAAATGAATCAAACTAATTATTTATTGTATTTTATTGAGACATTTTGTTAAGTGTATAACAACCACTAAAATAAATTTTTAAAAATCCTTTTTGTAACACTTTCTGTTTTCTGGTAGGCTGCTGAAGAGATGGTGTGTTTCCAGCTTCGTCATGGAAACGACTTGCTGGCGATGGACGCTCTTAAAGATTGTGATGTATGCTTGATTTCAATTCTATTTTCATGAGTTTACCCATTAATTGTGCATGCATTTATATGTTTTGCTTGGATACTTTTTTAGGTAAATATTAAGGAGCAGGGTCGTTTATTGAGGCAAGAAGAATTCTTGGTTTGGCAAGGGAAATCCAAAAAAGCCCTGCGCCATGTTTTCTTATTTGAAGATCTCATTCTGTTTAGCAAAGCAAGGAGAGACCCTGAATGCAAGGGACATGACTACTATCAATATAAATACAGCATAAAGGTAATTGTAAACTTTAGCTGGTATAAAAGGGTAGGGTGGTTCAAAAATACATGTAAAAAAAAAGAAGTTCCTCCTCGATAACAGGACAACCCTCAATATTTTTAGACTTGTAGATAGTAATATACTGGAAGAATTTTAGCTTCTTATTTCAACTGAAAGAGGGTGCTCAACCCTCTCCCCCAAACTTCATTAGTATGGGCAAGGGGGTTAAAAAAAATTCATTGAACCAAAAAAAAATAATGCTACATATTATAATATACACTAGTAAAATGCATATGTATTATAATAAAATAATTATATAAAAAAAAAAAACAGGTGGGGAAATTAAATGTTTCTTAATTGTGTAGCATTTTCTATGCTACGTCAAATGTTAAATGAAGGGGTCATTGAGCACCATTTTAAAATTTGAGTAAGAAGCTAAAACTTTTGTAGTATGATACTATTAGTAAGTCTTAAAAAAGGGGGGTGGGGGCCTGGACTCTAGCTGAAAAAAAAAAGTTTTTTTGAACCACCCTAATCAAAAGGGTTATATGAAACATGAAGTTTTGTTCTTAGGGGCCTTAATGTACATGAACTTTATATTTTTATTGATCATGATTGGAATATTTGCTAATATGTCAGTGCACTATAGACAGTAGCCTAGAAATTCCTTAATCAAATTACAAGTTTTATTATTTTGTTTTGTTTTCTTATAACTGTAATAGCATTAAGATGTTGAGCACTTTTTATGTATTTTCAGCTCTTTAGTAAAATAAATAAAGGTATTTAAAATGCCTCATCATTTTTACAGGGTGCGGAGAAAGTTCCCACAATTTTATTAGATATTTCAATAGGCTGTAACTAACACATAATTCAACAAATCAACAAGTCAAAGCAATAAAAACTCTTTATTTAAACAATAATAATAACATTTTAAAAAAACTATAACAATTGTTCAAAATTGACTCCTTGGGCTTCAATACATTTACGGAGCCGCAGTCTGAAATTGCTGACGAAGCTCGCGCACGCATTCACCGTTATCTCATTCCAGGCATTTTGCAATAATTGAACGACCACATCGTGGACGGTCGGCAGTCCCTCCAGTCTCCTTGTAGCGTTTCACACAGCGTTATAGACTTATACTCTTGAATCCAGCCGTTCGAATAATATCGGCTGTTTTCATTCCCTTCTTGTGTAATTCAACGACAGTAACACACATAATTTCACGATTCATAACTCACTAACTCAATGAACTAACAAAGAACAAACGATTAAACCTCAAATACTTTTAATGCCAATAAACAATATGTGCCAATTAAATCGCCAACATACAATTTTAACGCCAAAAAAAGTTTTAAACAAAATTGTGGGAACTTTCTCCGCACCCTGTATTTAGTAACATCTAAAAACCTTTTATCTTTTTTAAAAAATTAGAACTACTGATAAGAGTATGTAACCTGAATTTTGATATTTAAAATGTAATTCCCATAGACCTCCGACTTGGGCCTGACTGCCCAAGTGGGTGAGAGTCCTACAAAGTTTGAGATCTGGTTCCGCAAGTGCAAGGCACAGGATCTGTACGTCCTCCAGGCTCCTTCCGCAGAGGTGAAGAACGCCTGGGTGGAGGAGGTCACCAGCTTACTATGGAAGCAAGCTGAAAGGAACCGCAGTATGTATTCGAAATTTACTAGATATGTTATTCATTGGACCTCATTGTGCTATATAACCCTTATTTAATAATCATTGAGGGAGTAACCATGCATATTCATGCCTGGTAGCAGAAACAGCACGATGCTGCAACGTGCATAGCAGATTTTTAAAGAAAAAAGACAAGGGCCCCCATATAGAAGGGCAAAGGGGGCTCAACCCCCCCCCCCCCCCTAGAAATGAGAACTTCCTTGCTTTTAGTGCTTTTTTCTTTGCAAAAATGTATAAAAATTTATTTTTGAGCCATTAATGTATAAGTTATTAAAAATGTCAAATTTTAATATCTCTAATATGTACTGAAATCGGTTTCCATGGGGAAAATATTCTGTTAAACCATGGGGGAAATTTTTGAGGCCCACCGTCTTAAAATTTTGCATATGGACGCCCTTGAAAAAAGATGTTAGATGTCAGTTACAAAAAGTAGTACTGTATTGTCTGGGATATCCACAAGTAGCATGTTGTTTTTAAGCATTTCTTGCTGCTGATTTGGATTTTATGTTTGTTCTTACGTTGATTCATCTTGCAGACTATTTTTGGATTTAAAAGATTTTGTTTTTTTGACCAGGATTTTTTAAAGGATTATTGTTTATTCAATTACATAAGAATTGGCAATAATGGATACGTATGGTAATTGTCAACATGAAACTCCTATGTATGTCACTCTTTGCTGTAGATTTTGGAAAACTTTAACAAGTAAAAAATAAATAAATGTGGAATAACCAAGCAAAACATCCTTCATAAACGTTTTTGCATTGCCGATATTTTGTAGAATATCTTCCTGATGAATTGTTCATTCTGAAATAAAACTTCTTCGGAGAAAACTTGAGGGATTTTTTTTTTTTTTTTTTTTTTTCAGTAAGCAGAAATTTAATTGATAGCCTCTTGTAACTTTTGTATTTCTTGTAAAATAGATTTTTTTTTAACTCTGTGACTTGCATTTAATTCATGAAGAATATGGTATTATTTATCTGTGTGTTACACAAATCCTTGATTTAATTTTTTTTTCTCCCCATGGACAGAGCTGAGATTGCAAGAAATGTGTTCTATGGGTATTGGGAATAAGCCTTGCCTCGATATAACGCCAAGCCATGATCAAATTTGTGATCGCTCCATTAGTCTTCAACAACTAAATAAAGGTAAAAGTATTTCTTATCAAAGCACAATTAAAAATCCAAGCCAAAATTAATTTATTTTTCATTGTACATATTTCCATAGTATAAAAAGTAATATACTTTTAGTTTCAAAAATCATTCACACATAGTTTATCAACTACTGATTATACTGTTAGGCATTCAATCTCAGAATTGATTCATATTTCAAATGGCTTTAGAATTGCTTTAACAAACAAACTTTAGAATTGCTACTCAAGATATGGATCTATTGCAATGTAGTAATGTTAATTTGATTTTTCAAATACTTCAGTACAAAGCTTTAAACGTATATGGCTCACACTATGTACTGATCTTAAGCAATTGTGTTGAATTGCAAAAAAAAATTTTTTTTTTTACAAGCAGCATTGTCCACCGGGATTCCCCCCTCCTGGGCGGTGGCATCCATGTCCTACATGCACCCACACATACACACTCCTCTCTCACACGCACGTCTACATACATACATGTCCTTACACACACACACACATAACTGCCCAGAAGGTTCTGCAGGAGCCGTTTCTAGAAATAATAGCCCCTTTTGAGTAGGGTTCTGTCGCAACTCGTGATTGCGAAAAACATAATTTGAATTCAAAATGTCAGAATTCAAATTAGATACATACACACGTGCTTTGCACACACACACACACACAAGATCACGGTTAATACAAAATCATGGGAAAAAACAAACTTTTTTTTGTATGAGAATATTTTAATGATATTATTTTAAACTTTAAATGAAAATAAAAATTTAAACATACATTGAAAGTAATTTTTAAGGGTAAAATAACTTATTATGGAACATGCCATATTGTTAAATTATATAAATTACTTTTTAAAAGCGCTGTTATTTTAAACTTTAAATGAAAATAAGGAACTGATGTGATATACCCCACCCTTGGCGACTTTTTCCTGTTGGCGCCAAGAAAGCGTCGCCAAGAAAACGATGTATGACGACATACGTCATACATCGTTCTTAGCGATGCTTTTTTAGCGCCAACAGGAAAAAATCAGATAAAAAAACATGATCAAAGCACTTCAGAACACAATATATATAAAAACAACATAAAAGCACAACAAAAAATATCACGAATATATGCTTCAAAAATGTACAGGGCCGGGGTTTTTGGTAAACATATTAAAATACAATGAAATAAATTATTGTATTAATTACAAGTCGAAATTAATGCATTAATTTTTTTTCATCATTTCTCCGAGATACGAGCCCTCGGTCTCATAGTACTTTCGTAATGAGACCTCGGCTCGCCGCCCCTGCCTCGGTCTCATTACGAAAGTACTATGAGACCTCGGGCTCGCCAGGACCTCGTTTCGCTCGGTCCGTTATCCCTCCGACTGTTAATATACATTACAGTCGGAGTATGGTCACAATTATGTATATTCATGTATATTATGCATATTCATGTGTATGTACACCCAAGGGTGGCTCCTTCCGTTCAGTGTACAATAATGACAGTTTTAAGTGTGAAATATGCACCATTATTGTGCAGATTTATTAATAAAATTCAGCATTTTTAAGAGTACAACCGAAAGAACTTTCAATTGTTAACTTAAAATTCAGTACCTAAAGGAGGCACGTTAATGTCTAAATAATTCGTGGCATCGATAAGGATTAACTTTTAGAACAAAATAACCAAACTATTTTTGTAAAATTAATTAACATACAGTAAAAATAAAGTTAAAAGCTACAAGAACCCCTCAAGGATTTGTAAAAAAACAAAGAATTTCCGAAGTGAGAATTTTTATGTGAATTCTAAAATAAAGAACTTACCTTTTTATGGTATAAATCCTCACACTCAGTCCAAAACAAAACATCATCTGACAATGGCGCGTTATAGATACACACCACGTTGGAGTTAACTTTTAATTAACCTTCAAGTTTGAAGAAACTGGCATTTTCTAATGTTTTTACTTCAAAACACAACTACTGAATCTAAACTAACACAAAATAAGCATTCCTGTAAGGTATATTGCACAAAACAACACGTATCTCTCCTGCGTAAAACCAAGAACCCAAGTAAACAAGTTCGGACAAGTTTGCCTTCGCGTTGCCAACCACAGGTTAGTTTCACCAGGGATGCCATGCTTAAAAATTTATCGCCTCATTGGCGAGAAAAATATTTCAATTCTGTGCAAAAAATCGGATGTCGCCAAATGGGGGGGGGGGGGGTATATCACATCTGTACCGAAAATAAAAATGTTTAAATGTACATCGAAAGTAATTTTAAAGGATAAAAAAACTAGAAGTATTATGAGACTTGCCATATTGTTGAATATATATCAAATGCATAAAGTACCTAATAGTTTGTCTTAATTGCAAAAATCTTGGGGAAGAATTAAAACAATATATAGTGACTATCAAGGGAAGCTTTCTTCTATACCTCTCCCAAAAATACTTCAGAATAATTTTTAAATTGTTAGAGAGATGGTCAATATCTGAGAGGTTTCCACCTTCTGAATTAAAAGCATTTAAGTTTATGTAAGCGGCATGTTTTCAAAATATGAAGGAAAATGCTGTATGACTTTGTAAAAAAATGATACTCACAACAATCTTAATTTAAAATTAATACTCTACAATTGGCATGGAGTTTGTACAGTACTTCAATAATTATATCATTTTTTAAATGATGCTGAAAAGGAAGTAACAATTTTTCACCAAAAAAAGACAAAAAGCAATTTTAGGAATAGTTTGGAAAATTTTCAGAGGAGGGATTGAACTCTAAAAACCCACCCCTTAAATACAATCATGCTTGAGAGGTAGCAGTCTTGTTTAAGAGCCCTGTTGTATTATTCTCCTCTGGATTGTTTGTAATCAATCAAATAGTCAACACCAATTTCTTTCATTGTTCATCTGAATTCCAAATTTATTTCATTACTTGCATTACTTTTTCAGTTAGAGTAACCGCAAAACAGCTTTCAGGAATCATACACAAACATTATGGTCAGCACTTTTTAAAATATCCTTTTCGATATTCAAAAATCTCAAATTCAAGCAAAATTCAATACTATGTTTAATAATCTGTTTAGTATTTGTGGAGGAGATAAAAAAGGAGCAGTCATGTTATCCAAGCTCTAATTTGCTTTAGACACATTTTTTTTTTTCAATGGGAGGTGATACTATTTTAACTATTTTCTCATCGAAATTCTCTAAATTGAATATTAAGATGGTTTTTATCGTTTCAGTGCCTCGTTTTCGTAACTCCATAGCCGTTTGCAATTCAGATAACTTCAACAACAACGACCCTAGACACAGCAATGAGCCCAGACGACGTCCCCTGTCCATTGTTTCTCTGGGAGGATCCTCTTCCTCTGGAGATGGCCATGGAACGGCCACCTTCTACGACACGGCAGATGCCCTCTTGGAGGTGGAAGAAACTGAGACTGCCAAGAGGAGGTCCATGGCACAGCAATCTCAATGTTCTGCAGGTGAGTGTAGTCTTGATGCATTTTAGTGCTAATGCTATGCTAAATGTGTTTCAAGTCTGTGTTGGGAATAAGAATGGGGTTGCTTAGTCAGTCAAAAGTACTACTTTTAGTCACAGAAATTGATAGAATAAGCAAAAAAAATAACATGGACCTAAAAAATACTTTCATTTTCCCAACAGTTATTTTTTAATCATTTTTTTAATGTCCGATTTTTCAAACCAAGTGTGGTCTTTATGGCGTCACAAATAATGTCCTTTGGCACATTTTTCACTGTGTTTCCACGTTATGATAATCAAGCAGTGAATTAAAAATTGCCTCTATGCTTGCTATCAACCATATCCTTGCCAGTACACATGAGTAAAGATGCAAATTAAATATTGTGCTCTTCTGAATGGCAACAGTGAATGGCATTTCACCATTTGTGATGTCATCAGCATAAGCGTTAAACAATGAAAGCGCACCAATTAAAGTAATTTTTTAAAAATATTGAACTTAGTAAAATTATTTAACAAATGGTCAGATCTTATGCTTTTAAGCATGCTCTTTCAGAAAAAAATACTTTTAAAATTTTGGAAATGACCCCATTGAAGGGCTCGGGGGCAAGTATGGGATATGCCACATGATGTGAGATTTCAGTAGGCCAATTTCCAACTTATAAAAAATATTTGTAGAATTTTTCAAAGGCATTATACATTCTATATTCTGCAACACTAAAACCAGATATGTTTTTCTCTAGATGACGTAATCCATTGTCATTTTTATTTCAATTTTAGGTATGAGAAACAAAAATTTTGGTCAAAAATTCACTCCTTGTGACTTATCACATTTCTGCCCCCAGCGGTTCAATTTAAATTTAGGCATCTAATGACGTTTGGGATAAATTTCCAGGTGTCAGAAGGAACAATATAAGTGTCATTTTTTAATGAATCAAATGTACACATCAGAGTTAAAAAATCATTATTAAATTGAATTGCTTTGGTCTGCTGGTAGCTTGTTTAAAGAATATTAGTGCATTAAAAAATTAAAAGTATACAGAAGGAAAAGACTTTTTGGAAAATCTAAACTCATTGTATTTTAAAATTACTTTCACAAATTTATTCTTCACAACAGTCACGTGTTTCAATCATGATGAATTGTGGGGGGGGGGAGGAAGCTTCAATATCATCCCCTAAGCTTTAGCTCTAATTTGGCGGTTTGATTTGCAAATATAGGTGTTAAATCAAAATTTTTGTTTACAAAATGGGACTAAAGGCTGCTTATTTCCCAACATTGTTTTAATTATCTCATTGAATTATTAGCTGTAGATTTTTGTTTAAATCACAGCGATTCTCTACCTAAGGGGCATAAAAGAATTTCAAGGGGACATGAACGTATAAAGTAAAGTAAAGTTAAGTGGTAGAACTGACTATAATTTACTGATGTACTGTTTTTAGTCACATGTAAAAAAAGTTTTTTTAACATTGCCTTTTTTGAGGTTTTCAGTGTATTTTTCATCTAAATATATCTGAATCTGGCTTTTCGACATTAGCATACCTGAAGTCAAAATATTGTGGTAGCCATTGAAAGTGTCTTGAGTTATGCTTATCATAGTCATAGTTTAATGTTCAAAAATTTGTAAAGGAGTCAGCCCTGGTGTAGATATTGTGAAAATGGCTGCACATGCTAACTTCACCTATAATACACTCATTTTGATTTGTGTTTACTTCTTAACTCTTTAATTTCCATTATTTCAATAGTAATGTGTTCAAAATTAAAAGTAGCAACATTACATTTTGTGTGCAAAATTATCTATATTTTATTTACATCACCAGTTTCAGCAATCTTAATCAGCTTCAAATTCTGATAGTACTACTTGTAATGATCACATTTAGTGTAGGGGGGAGGAGGGCTTGACCTTTACATCAGTGTTCGGGGGGGGGGGCACAGAGCATGAAAGGTTGAGAACCTCTGGTTTAAATTATGAGAGTAAAAAATTTGTTTTCTATTAATGTATATGCAGAAGTTTTACTTTTGGTATTTTGTGTGTACTGTTGTGATTAGACTATACAATGATTTAATTGTTAAGAAAAGCATTAATAATTTTTCTACATTTTGTTTGGGACAAAGAATTTCACTAAAAGTCAAAGTTCGATAAGTATTGTTACATGTTAATTGAATGTTTCTAAACGCATGACCTTTTGTCCTGATGTTCATTACGTTTAGTACATTCGACATGTCACACTCCATGAGTTTTTAAGCACATATGAATAATCCCCAAAGCTTAGTCTCAAGCTAAAGGTATATCACCCTGCCCCCCAAGAAAAAATGCGATTAGGTGCGTACAACTATTTCTCAACGTAAGTTTTGTACCCTCCCTGTTTCAGAGATCCTTCATGGATGACAGAACTTTAATAATTGGTTTACTTAAAAGTTAGGAATAGTTGTTAAATCATCAAATAAATGTTCCTTATCTGCTAGAATTTATCAGCTAATAATAATTTTTGTGCAAAATTTTGAATTCCTTAAACACAACCTCATTGTTGCATGTCTTTGTCTTCCCATTTATTTTTAGTTAATTACATATTTTATAAGAAATGTTTAAAGATAAATTGGATGAAAGTTAAGTATATTTTATTACTTTAAAACTTGTTATTGTTATTCAATATGGAATGTCAAAATTTCATTTTAATTTATTAGCATTATGTTACCCTTGTGTGTGTGTGTGTATGCGTGGCTTTTTTGCGTAATGCATGTGCTGTTGATTTGATTCATGAAAAAATTTTTATATATTAGACATTTTCAGTTGAATATTTTCTGTTTCATGTGATTTGCATCTGTGAAGTATCATTTTAAGTTGTTGCATGATTGTAAAATATTTGCATGTTTGTCTTTGAAAACTTTAAAGAGAGTGGCATCTTCACCGATCTGAGCACCTCCGGAGACAGTTATGTAGAAAATGTACAAAGGCTGAAAATGGTGGAGCGCAGTGATAGTGTCATATCTCGCACATCATATGCCAGTGTTGAAGCTGTCCACACTGATGCAAAACAGACTGAGGTGATTTAGAATTGTTTCTAATTCAATTTGCATATACTCCGACCTGTCATTTCAATATTCGGGGACAAAGAACATACTTTTTTTTTTCACTTCTCTTTCTGTATAAGATACAGGGCATATTTTAATAGGGGTTTTTTGGGCAATTGCCCACTTACATTTTCCTAAATTTTTCCAACGGTTATGTTTCTATATATTTTTTATTTTTCTGAAAAAAATGGAAGCGTGACCCCTAACCGTTCTCACAAGCAAAAGTTTTTTCAATAAATAAAACTATTAAACAACGCTGTCTCGCGCTCCAAAACTCATAGATAGCAACACGTAACATGTAAACAGAGTTTTGTGGTTTGACGTCACGTAATCTTCCGCAGCCATTTTTTTAGGTGAAACCGGCCCCATGTGTCCTGTACAAAGCTTGTAGTGCGTGGTCATTTGAAACATTGATTAAGATGCATTTTTTTGGTGAACCTAAGAAAAATAAACTAGATTCAAATATATTCAGTAAATTACCACCTGGGTGGTAATTTACTGAATATACCATGCCTTGCCTTCAATCTTCAAGTTGAACCGAACTATTGCTTCGGTCACTCGTCTGATCTGTGCTAATTCTATATTAGCTACCAGTTTGTTTGGCACTCTTGGCTTCCTTAAGAGGTTTTCCATCTCCAGCTCAGTCACTTTCCTATGCCGGGCTGATAAGTGCTGATAAGCACGAAACTGCAGTCCTCGGCTGGAAATGACTGAACTGGCGGTGAATTTCATGTGGATTCAAATGTTGTATTATAATGAATGAAATTAAAAAAATTCAAAAACTCAGTGACTGTTTGAACTACTTTAAACAGCGTTTATGTTCTTCACACTCTTTTCCTATCGAACAAAACGACCATTAGCAATAATTTCCCCAATTCCAATTTTCACACCCCAACTCTTTTTTGACAATTATTCAACTAACATAAACTGCACATTTACAATTCCCCTCCCCCTTCCGAGGAAGTTGGAATTGCCCACACAGCCAAATTTCCTTAAATTATGCCCTGATAAGATATAATCTGTTTTCAGTACACAGCTTTTGTTTTTCCAACCCTTAGTTACATGGTTGCAGACACATGTTTTCATTTGCAGAAATGTTGCAAATGAAATATGAAAGATTTTTAAACTAAAAGTTAAGTTTTGCAATGAATAAACTAACCTTTACACAATTTCTTAACTCGTATACTTTTATTAAGTAACATTCTGTACTCATTTTAAGTGAAAATAATACAAGCTGAAAGCAATTCATTATCTCTCTTTATGTATAACATATATTTTTGTTTTCTGTACTCAATTTTTCTTTTCAGCAACCATTGGGGGCCGTCCATTAATCATGTGATGTATCTTTTTGGCATTTTTTAACACCCCTCCCCTTTGTGATTCATAGTGAGGTTGAAGACTAACCCTCCCCCCTACTATATGATGTGTATTTTTAGCACTTACGAAAATTATTCGTTTAAATGTTTATAAAATACAGGTATATGTATCATCCAATAATGAAAGACTACAATAATAACAACAAAGACTATAATAGTGAAAGATATGCGAAAAAAATATTAACGTATGAGGTTAAACAATTTATGCGTGTATTCAGTGCCAAAACAACAGAATAATGGAGTCAAGCGAGCGCCCAGGCTGCTGTCGTGGCTCGAGATTGAGAACTTCATTTCTCTCGTTTGGCAACAGTGCATCAAAGTCGCACACTACAATACAAGCCGCTTTTCGGTTGGGTACTGAGTGTTTGTCAAAAAAATAAATACACGTGACATATTACTACAACCTTCCCTCCCCCTATGTGATGTTTCGTGATTTTTTCTGGACCCCTCCCCCCCTTTCGAGCCTTACGTGATTAATGTACGGTTCCTTGGTTAAATGGTTGTAAATTTATTTTCTCAGTTGCAGAAATGGTATAAAAAAAAATAAAATAAGGAATTTTAAACTGAAAAATTAAATTTTGCAATAAAGAAGCCAAACCTTTACACAATTCCTCAATTTGTATACTTTTATTGTGTATTATTTTGTACCCATTTTAACGCATTGTTTTCAACTCATAATTTAAAACCATTTGTTAAAAAAAGTCAGTCTGACCAGACATTATTTTTTGAAAGACAGTTTTAATTTGTTTTTTGAAGACTTCACAAGTTATTCATAAAGTAAATAATTTTAGTTTTTTTTGCTTTCAAAATTTGTAGTAATCTTTTTTTCTGGCATTTATTGGGGCTGAAATTTAGTAGTTAATCAAAAATCTGATTCTTTATAGAATTCCAAAGTTCCAAAAAACAAAAAAATGATTTAAATAATTTTTTTTTTAGGAACTGCTCATACCTGATGTAAATTCAGACAAATCATATTTGTTATGCAATAATATTTGATGGAATTAGAATTTAAGTAAAACAAAAAAATTGGAATGTTCAAACAACTGTTTAATGCTTTCAGATCTCAACTGTAATTTCATCATCCCCTGGAGTGGAAGTATAAATAACATAAATTGCATCTTCTGAAGAACATTAATCCTTAACAAGAACGTGCCATATCTCCAGCCGAAATTCTGTGACAACAGCTTTTGAAACACAACATTTTGTATATACTTAGTGTGTCAGCAGCTTGAATCTATTGCGCTGTACCGATGAATTTGCTATTGGGTGCAAGTTTGTGCCTATGCTATTGCAGTTGTAAAAAAAAATCTATATTTATGCATTTTATGTATTGTAACAATTTTTATTTTTGTAATTATACAGCTTTCATTTTTGATATGCATTTTTGTGGATAATGTTTTGCAGTTTTAGCTGCTGTTGTATGTTTTTGTTATATAAAAATAATATAGTTAAAAAGAGTATTTCATTTTTATTTTTTATACACAAACAAATAAGAATCTGTGGTAAGACTCATTTCAAGTGTTGGTATTTTCCTGTTAAAGTTCCCTTAGCGAGGGGGCTGTGGGTTAGAAATGAAATAATTTGAAGCATTTTGCAAATAAGATAAATAAATCCAACATATCATCTATTACAGTTAAAAAAAGTTATAGAACTTTCCCATAAATGTTACTAAAGACCAGGGCTTAATATGCGGGGTGGCTCACCGGATTTGAGCTCCTGCACTTTTCGATGTAAAATTTAACATTTCAGGCAACATTCAGGCTATTTATGTATGAAAATATGTGCTGTGATTGTACTGTAAGAAGTGAAACCCTGCTAATGTCAACTTCAAAAAAATTTCCGTTGGAAAATCCCGTTCCCCGCTTTTGCCGACAGCACCACCTACAGATTGTGGCACATTTTAGATGCAGTTTCGAAAATTTTCCGAAGGAGAGTGCCCAAAATTACCTTTCCCAATCACCATCTTCCAAGGTCGGCTAAAGTTTGGTTTTGAGCTTCAATTTCAGTAAGTTTCCAGAGAGACGACCTTTAATCTCTCCACTCCCTAGCATCACTTAAAATCGTCGAAAACTACGTTTTTTTCAATTTATAATTTGGAAAATTTTACGTTATTCCCCCCCCCCCCTCTCCAAGCAAAATTTGAATTATCATATTGACTTTTTGAAAAATGATGAGGGGGTCTGCCAAACGCACCCCCCCCCCCCATTTTTGATCTTGCAACAGCATTGTTAAAAGAAAATGCCTACATTCGCTTCAATGAAAGCTGAAGACAATAAGACATTAAGATCCCTATAGTCCAAGAGCCTATGAGTGCCAGAGCTACGTCATAGTATAAAGGCCCTTTTTTTTTTTTTTTTTTGCATAAAGACATCACAATAAGACAATAAGACATATTAAGATCCCTATAGTCCAAGAGCCTATGAGTGCCAGAGCTACGTCATAGAATAAAGGCCCAAATTTTTTTTTTTTTTTTGCATAATGACATCACAGCAGGTAAGAAAGGTTCGCTATTATTTTAAGCAGAGTCCACGCTGGCGTTGGCAGGAAACAGGTAGCAAAGGTGCATAAAATTGCCGCAAAAAGCTTGACATTATAGATTCTTTCCATGTCACGTGACCTGGTGGTTCCCTTCCAACCATCTCCTATATGGAAGACGTTCTATTATACAAAGGTGCAGACATGCCTTTGAAACTAACCCATGCGAATTAATCTATGTGAGTCAGAGCTTCCAAGACACAAATCATGAGGACCTAGGATACCCCAAAAAGAAAAAAAAAAGTGGGCTCCAAAATGGCCCCCAATGGGATTACAGTAGAGGTGGGTCATAATCGAGATATCGGGAATCGAGTAATTGATAATCGATCTTTTCAAGTCGATCACTCGAGGGATTGATAATTGAGGTCTTTTGAATTCAAGAACTTGAGGGCTTGATAATTGAGATCTTCTGAATCGAGTACTCGATTGACTTCTCGAGATCTTTGGAATCGAGTACTCGAGCGATTGATTTCTCGAGATCTTTGGAATCGAGTATTTGAGCGATTAACTTCTCGAGATCTTTTGAATCGAGTACTCGAGCAATTGACTTCTCGAGATCTCGAGATGTTTTAAATTCAGATCTCGAGATGTTTTTATCGAGATCTCGAGATGTTTTAAATTCTGATCTCGAGGTATTTTTAATCAAGATCTCGAGATGTTTGAATCGAGTACTCAAGTAGTTCATTTTCTGAGCTTTTTCAGAATTGAGTAGACTGCTACGGGGTGCCCACTAAAAGAGGGGAGGGGGCATGGTGCAGCCTGCGCCATTGGCCGGTTTTTTCAGAGTTTTTAATCTCATTTTCGGGTGGGGTGAGGGCATGGCGCAGCCTGTGCCATTAAAATTTTTAGGGCTGGTTTTTTGAGAGGGTTCTTTAAATCTCATTTTCAGGAGGGGGCAGGGGGTCCATGGCGCAGCCTGCGAAACCGAAGTTTTTAAAAGTTTTTTTTTTAAATCTCATTTTGGGAAGGGGGGAGGGGGCTCTTTCTAGACGGATTCTCCATAACATTTGAGAGGGTGCGCCATCGCCTGCGAAAGGGGGAGGGGGGCGTGGATACCCTTGACTTCTGGAACAGTTGAATTCCCAAGTTGTTTTGGCAGGGGTGCGCTCGAAATAGGAATGTGCCATTAAGCCTCTATCATTTAGGGGTATAATAAGGGGCGAACCCACCTGGCTTTTAGCAGTTATTGTACTCATATAAATGAAGTTCTAACTGTTATTCAGCATAATTTGCAACTCCTAGGATACTCTTTAAAACCTTCCTCCACTCTTGTAAAGTATGAAATAACGGGCCTGCCCCCCCCCCCCCATCCCTTGAAAAAATCTAGTTTTTACGTTTAAGTGGGTCTAGTTTTTTGTTGTTATCTGATAAAATGAGCAGATACGCACTTTGCCCCCCTACCATCCGGAAAAGTTTGAAACGCAAGCCTGTTTCAGGGGGTCAATTTGATAGATTTTATTCTTCATTTAGGGGTCGCAATCCTTGGGGGATACTGGTTCGACGAGATTCCCTGTTAGCTTGTCAGAAACTAGGAGCTCGGCATTTGGGAGACCCGGCTCGGAGTAGTATAAACTTTTATAGGTTTATTCAGCGGTGGCTCGTGCCTTGAAAAAGTGAGGGGGTCAAATCATGGGTGCACTCGCCCTCCCTCCTTCCAGTATTTATAAACAGCCTAAAATTGCTTTTTTTAACATCCCAATTTCGAAAAGTTTGCTTGAGAAGTCCCGACCCCCTAACGTCACCAAAGAAAGCATAAAACTGATTTTAATTTTGGAAAAAAAAAAATCTGGATTAAGCTCCAAGCCCCTTTTCTATAAGCGTTACTTAAAATTCCGAAGTTTGACTTAACTTTTGGAATACTTCGTTGGGAATCTGAATTCCTTTTTTTCCCTTCTGCAGGAAATATACGAAAGAAAAAAGATAAGTTTCTTTTCTTCTTTAAAAAATCGAATGAAAACACTTTTGACTCTTTACAGTATTAACTATTTCCCATCAAAAGGGCGGCAGAAAGTGTATAGCTACGCCACTGGTGAGGGTATCAGGTCTTATGAATAACTTGAAGTTTTTTGGTGTTTAAATTATTCTTTCACTAGTAGTTTTTAAGAGTCATTTTTTTTAAGCTTGGACACTTTTGATAGTTGATGTCTTCGATTTTCGTAAAAATTTCAGGATGTGTTAGTGGTACTATGATAAGAAAAAGTGAAGTTTATTTTTTAAAAAAACTGATTTGTTTGCCCTTGAGTAGAGGTCAAAGTTTAAGAACGTGAGAAAAAAGAGCTTAATATATGATTGCTTTGCTTCAAAACCAATGGGTGTAGCAAGCCAATTTTTTTTATGTGGATACTACTTGATACTAGGTACATGCTAGCCGAAATATTTTGGTCTCTCATTCATGGCTTTGAGGGCAAAAGTCAATTGAAAATGCTATTTTTTAAACTTTTTTTGCCCTGTTTGGGCCCGGATATCTGCTAAAGCCGTGAGTAACCCTCGAAAATAAGTATATACCTAACTACTCACCACAGTATAGTACTAAGAAAAACATGAAATAGCATGGGTTACTCTTTGCTTTTGCAGTTAAACGGTCTCAAAGTCGATGATTTTTTAAAAATAGCCAAGTTTAGACGTCAATAACTCTGATCGCGACGCATCAACAACTTTGGGACACAGCTGTAGTTATAGTCCAAGTGGTCTATTTTAAGGTCCAGGTTAGAAACCCATGGCAACTAATAAACTTTTTTAGTTACACGGTCTCAAAGTTGAAAATTTGATCTATAATTTCAAGTTTTTTTTTCAATTACTCTATGACTGATGAGTTAGTAACTTCGAGAAACAGTTGTAATCATACCCTAAGTGATGTAGTTGATGTAGATGACGTCAAGACAGCGTGATTTTAAATTTTGTTTCGTTATGGTTAACTGTCGTTTATAAGTATTTAAAAATAGTTCTTTATTTTTCTTGAAGCCCAATCTATGTAGTTGAAGAATTAAAAAAACATAAATGCCGCTGTGAACCGTTGCTTTTTCCTTTGATTTTTTAACCTAGAAAAGCATATTTTTGCCCATTAAGGTCATGGTTAGCCTTATCAGCCCAGTGTCCTCACTAGGACACCGGGTGATGGGGTGGAGGATATGATCCTGTCTTGCCTACGCTAAACATATGTCTACGAACTGTGCTGAGTGACCAAAAATCATAAAATGCCAATTTATCAGTGTCTTAAATGTGACAATTGTACTTTCACCTTTCCGCTGAAGGAAATTTGATTTTTTTTACAAGTTTATTGAACGTGTCAAATGTGTTTTAATATGCTATCCTATTGGCAACAGAGAATGGTTTCTTTTCGGAGGTTTTTTTTTCAGAGTTGGAGACCAATGTTCCTAGTTTAGCCAATTTGCCTTTCTTTTTTAGAACAGTGTAGGAAAACATAATTGAAAATTATATTTTTTCCATGGAAATATGTTATCTAATGAATGTGCAAAAGTTGGAGTAGTCAATCATAAATGAGGTCACGAACTTAGGATGGCCTTGTTTGGTGCACTAAGCATATTTTTTGTACTTCTCATATGCAACTTAGGGGTAAAGTAAAATATCACACCTGAACAATAGCGGTCCACTAATACAGTGGTTTTTTTTTTCTGTTAAAAAAGAAAAAAAGTAAATCAACAGGAAAATAGGTCTCAAACATTTTCTACCTTGATTCTTTGCCCACAATTTTCAGAAAATATTTTATTTGACTAACGAGAAAAAAATTATATTGATTATTTTTTGAAACTTGAATCAATTTTTGTCTACCTTACTTTCAATTGAACATATTTTGTTAAACTATATACAGTTTGTTACTAAACCACGTGTTATGTCTCATTAAAATAGTACAACTATTTGAACACTAGTACTTGTAAACTACTTAAATGAAAAAATAGTTGTTTAACATTTAAAAAAAAGCAGTACCTTACCTTTACACAATATCTGGCCAACATTCTCTCTGCTAAAAATTTAAAAAAAGCTGGTTGTTGATAGATTTTGTTTTGAATGCTCCGCCTTTCAAAGCTTCGGTTCAGTGTTTGTTTAAAATGGCTACATCAGCCACTACTATCCGGTTTTATAGGTTTTACATATAATTTAATGAAGCCATCTATAAAATAAAGTACGAAACTTTTAAAAAAAATCAGAAATACATTTTGAAAAGGGAGAAAACTCAACACGTGCTGTTAACTATATTGAACAAGTAAAAGTTCGAATTAAAAATATATTTTTTTGAAATTTTAAAAGTGTCATGGGTATGAAGCAGATTCTAAAACTACATCACTTGGAGCACAATTACAGCTGTGTCTGAAAGTCTTGTTTTCGTGGATTAGCTTAGTTGAAACTTGACACTTTATGTTAAAATTATCATTTTTGTGAGACCGTTTAATTAAGCAAGATGATTAGATCCCAAAGTTTTCTGGCCTGAGTCTAAAACTATATCACTTTGAATGTAATTACAGATGTTTTTTCTAAGTTACTAACTCACCAATCATAGAGTAATTGAAAAAAAAAAAAAGAAATTATAGCTCAAATTTTCAACTTTGAGGCCGTATAACTAAAAAAGTTTATTAATTGCCATGGGTTTCTAACCTGGACCTTAAAATAGACCACTTGGACTATAACTAAAGCTGTGTCCCAAAAGTTGTTGATGCGTCGCGATCAGAGTTATTGACGTCTAAACTTGGCTATTTTTAAAAAATTATCGACTTTGAGACCGTTTAACTACTAAAGCAAAGAGTAACCTATGATATTTCATGTTTTTCTTAGTACTATACTGTGGTGAGTAGTTAGGTATATACTTATTTCCGAGGGTTACTCACGGCTTTAGCAGATATCCGGGCCCAAACAAGGCAAAAAAAGTTAAAAAAAATAGCATTTTCAATTGACCTTTGCCCTCAAAGCCATGAATGAGCGACCAAAATATTTCGGCTGGCATGTACCTAGTATCAAGTAGTATCCACAAAAAAAAAATTGGCTTGGTACACTCATTGGTTTTGAAGCAAAGGAATCATATATTAAGCTCTTTTTTCTCACGTCCTTAAACTTTGACCTCCACTGAATTGCCAACAAGTCAAATTTGAGAAGAAAGAAGCTACACTTTGTCTTATCACAATACTAGCAACATATTCTGAAAATTTCAGGAAAATCGAAGGTGTCAACTATCAGGCTCCCATTCACTTTGTCCAGCTTTAAAAAAAATGACTCTTAATATTTCGATAGTATTTATAAGCATTTCTGAACTGTTTTCTTCTTATTTTAATATGCATTACTATTTATTATAGTAATTTAAGTTTTATAAACAATCGGCCAACAGAGGTTTTCAGCGATTCAGAAAACCGGGAAATTCAGATATCCGGGGGATAGCGATGGTCCCGAACTTCCCGGATAATTGGTTCTCTACTGTAATGTAAAAATATTCTAAAAAATAATGATTTCTTCTCTAAATTGTCATTATAGAATGCTAGTTACTTGAAGATAGAGAGAGAAAAAGGAGCAAACGGTCTAATCTTGTGCAAATGAATTCTTCTTCCTTTAATGTATGTTGTTTATTTTACATAGCTTGAATTGTGTAAGAACATTCAAGCTATGAAAAATAAACAACATACTGACAGGGTAACGGTCTCTGCAAATCCTGCTGTAAAAATTGAGATTCAATGCGTTGGTGTTGAGGGGGGAAAACGCAGATAATCCGCGGCATCGTATAATCCACACCTACTTAATTTTACACTTTTATAACAGATAATCCGCGGGTTATACGCAGTGGCGTTGCTACACTTTCTTCCGCCAGTGCGGTTCCTCAATTTGCCGCCCTTTTGATGGAAATAGTTAATACAGTAAAGAGTCAAAAGTGTTTTAATTAGATTTTTTAAAGAAGAAAAGAAACTTATCTTTTTTCTTTCGTATTTTTCCTGCAGAAGGAAAAAAAATGGAATTCAGATCCTCAACGAAGTATTCCAAAAGTTGTTTCAAACTTCGGAATTTTAAGTAACGCTTATAGAAAAGGGGCTTGGAGCTCAATCCAGATTTTTTTTTTCTTCCCCAAAATTAAAATCAGTTTTATGTTTTCTTTGGTGACGTTAGGGGGTCGGGACTTCTCAAGCAAATTTTCCAAAATTGGGATGTTAAAAAAAAAGCAATTTTAGGCTGTTTATAATACTTGCAGATACTGGGAAAGGTTCGGGGGCGCTGTACGCAAAGCTTTTAAACTAAACTGAAAAACACGTAACTGTAGGCTGCATAGTGGTGTAAGGGCCTCCCCAAACTCCAACAAAGACTGGACTTTCCTTCCAAAATATTTTTGAACTTGAAATCAATCTTAGTCTATCTTTGATGGCGTTCAAGAGAATGGGGAACGTTCGGTACCTCTCTGGAATTTTCCGATGCTGAAGCTTCAAAAACGCAAAGACTATTTTTGACGGCATAAGTTCCCAAATATGTTGGGAAGTCGAATGGTTTACCCGTCTCTCCTTGAAACTTTTTGAAAATGACGTCCTAAAAACGCGATTTTAGTCGTTGTTTGGCGAACAACGTTATGAAAGAATGCTCGGAGGGGGGTTTCCCACCCAAAATCTTTTTCGAAACATGCTCATTTTAAACTCTTCATCTCTGAGAAAAAAAAGCTTTGTGGTATTCCCTCAGAAATTTCTAAAAAACGAAGTTTTGAGCCAACTGTGATGACGTTGGGTGATTTCGTGCACATTTGGGGTTTCTACCTTAGAATTTTTCTGAAATTTAACTTTCAAAAACCAGGCCCGGACTGGCCAGGTCGTCTAGTCGGCGATCGCCGAGGGCCCCCGAGCTAGGGAGGGCCCCCAAATGAAACGGAAAAAAAAGTTGTAGCAAAAAATGATTTTACAATTCTTTGATTTCCTTATAACTATTTCGATCTGTTTCGTTACACTTTTCCCCAGGATCAGGGCCTGATTACCGAATAGGCCAACTAGGCTCTGTGGTCTAGGGCCCTTGCTTTTTAGGGGCCCCTAAATGTTTAAAGTTGTTTTAGCTAATGACTAAAAGTGTAAGATTTCAGTGCATAGTGGCCCCAAAAAATCTTTGCTAAAACCTTCCTATATCTTAATCAGGCCCTTTCCGAAATGCTTTAGATCACACTCTTACTAGTTTTATACAAATAGCACACTGGGCCTAATTAAAGCCAGGTAGGGTCTGGGGGTAAACATACATTTTAGGGGCCCCTAGAGTTTTCATCTCTCTGAATTTGGCCGGTAAACAAGACCTGATTAACATATAGGCAACTTAGGCAATCGCCTACGGGTCCCGACAGAAATGTTCGGCATCCCTGCAAAAAATCATCAGAGCCCCCAATCGCTCCAATTAAGATATTGTGGGCCCTAGGCCGAACGTCTTTTCGAAGCGTTCTTGTAGTCAAACAGCACAATTTTTGCCATTTGCTAATGCAGTTTCAACCATTTGGGGGCCTCTAAATAGCAGGGGCCCGAAGCTACTGCCTAGTTGGTTCATTCGGTAATAAGACGCTGAGTAGAAAGGCCCCCAGCATACATGCACGAAAACCAAACCTTGACTCGGGGGAAAAAGCATCATGATACCCCCCCTCGTTTGCTTGCCTAGAAGAGAAGGAAAATCTGAGCCCTAACCGCAGAGGAGTTCGGAAAAGAGCAGCCAAGAGAAGTTTTTGGGTATGATCTGGATTGGGGGACTCACGACCTTGAGGGTCACGGATTTCATAGGCGTCGGAACCGGGGGAGCTGGGGGAGCTTGAGCTCCCCCTGGAATATTTCAAACCAGCTCAGCTCCCCCGGAAAACACTGCAGCTTATTGCCGTACATTGATTTCGTCAAACCTGATTTCAAAAATGTGATCTGCTTTTTCTAGGAATTTCGGAATTTCCACCCAATAAGCAACAAAAGCAGGGGGCAGACGGAGTGGTCAGTGCACTTGAATTCACCTTCACCCTTTTTTTACTGTTAAAACATCTCTTGATTCCAGAAATGCGGAAAAGTGGGCTCTACCCCGCGGCCTACGAAAATCAGTACCAGTACCAATATGGATTTGCTCCCCATCTTGAGCTCGTGTTTCGGCTTTCGAGAGCGGCATTGCAGTTCAGTTCATATTCTTATTAGTTTTGCATGCGGTTTTTTTGTCCAATGCGGTGGCGAATCTAGAATTTTGTTCTGGGGGCGACGGCTGAGGTAGTTAAAATTCTTGCTGAGGTCTCCTTGTCATTACCAAAGTTTATCGATGTAAACGAAAGTGTTCTGTATCATTATCTGCTATCTAGGGGTGTTAATGACTAATGAATCTTTCTGAGTTACATTTGAAATTATCTAAAATTTGGTATTCAGTGCTAAAATTCTAAATTTTAAACGTATAATCAAAGTTTTTTCATTCGTTTAGACATATTTATGCAATTTGAAGGCAAAATTTTCAATTCTTGTTAAGGATGCAAAACAATTACGCTGACAAGGTGATGTAAATGAAATAGAAGACAGAAAAGCTGAAAGATGTTAAACAAATAGTGAAAAACAGCGAGAAAGAAGACAAAATTTTAAGAATTGATATTAAACACGAAAATTAAAGAGAGAGAAAGAAAGAAAAACAAGTAGCTATTATATCTACACTTTTTTCCCCTTTCCTTCTTTCAGTGAGTAAATGTATAAATATTTGGAACAGGTAGGGAAAAAGTTCAGAAATTTGAAGAGAAATTTCGGAAAACTAACACTCCTGTTACTATCGCAAATTTGTGTATCAACCTTAAGAAGAGCGAAAACAAATTAATTGATAAAGATAGAATAGATGTAGGAAATTATATATATATTTTTAACATTAAGATGCATAGACAGAGGGTGAAAGAATTTATTTCTGGTATGGGGTGGCTGCAGCCTTATAGCCCCCCCCCCCCCTCCGGATTCGCCATTAGTCCAACGATCACAAAAAGAGATAATAATGAGCCAGTTTGGCATTTAAATATGAATAACATGGAAGGTGCTCCAGACATGACTGAAAAAAGGTTACTAATGTTGTTTATACTTGTTCAAATAAATTCAACTTTCCAAAAACTTACAGTGGCTCCCAAAAGTATTCGTACACTTACGATTTTCAATGAAATACGCCATTATCGATTCGTTAAAATTAATATTTTGGAACGGGTATTTAATTATAAGATCTATGATTTATTTTTTAACAAAACTACATGAAAATTGTTAATAACATAATAAAACTTGATTTTTAAGAAATCAATAATCAAAAAGTGCCAGAAATTTGATCTCACAAAAGTCTTCGTACACCTTGAAAAAATGTCAAAAAACTAGTAAATAATCAAACTTTTTACTAAGTTATTATTTAGTAGAATATCATGCAGTATCAGCAACAGCTTTTAAACGTCTGGGAATAGATTTCATTATTTATTTTTTTTCTTTCTTTCTTTCTTTCTTTTTTTTTTTTTTTTTTTTGAACAATTTCTGAATAAGTGTTCAGCCGCACTTCGAGTCTTACTGTTTCTAATTCGTTTTCCGTTTCAATAGTGTATTTTTGTAATATATCCACCTGATATCTCCAAATATGTTCTATTAAGTTTAAATCTGGCGATTGACGAGATATTTCTAAGCTTAATGACAATATTTGAGGCACCAAACGGAAACGTGTGCTTCTTATCGTTATCTTGATTTAAAAAAAACGAAGTTGTTTCCGATTGCCAAATTTTGGGCTAATAATTTAAAATTGTTTTTAAAAATATTTCACTGAACAGCATGATTCATCGAAAAATTTCAAACTTCCAAGTCCTGTACCCTCACACAAGAACACCTTCACCGTCCCGATTAACTGATCCCAACTAAGTTCTTTAGATTTAATTTCTCATTTTTTTTCTATTTACAATTATGCAACAATTTAACCCAAAATGTTGAATTAATTTTTTTTCTTAAATTAAGACGTTGTTCCAAAATGTTTTGAGCTTATTTATCATTGATTTTACGGCGGAAAACGTAAGCTTTCTGTTTTTCGCATGAACAAGAAAATTTCTGCAGGAAGAGGTGCCCTTTAATCCAGGTAATCAGAGAATTTGGCGAATAATTTTAGGGGAAAATGAAATGAAAATGTTTTATTCAATTCTGCAGAAAATTTTTCATCACTCAAAGGTGTATTTTTCATCATTTTTTAACTGTAAATCTCCGATCACGCTTTGTTAACTTTGCATTTGACATTTTCTTACCTTGTTTTCGATCTGATTCTTGTCTTTAAAGCATTTCATCAAGTACTTCACTATAAAATGGTATAAATTAACTAATTTAGAGACATTTCAAACCAATTTACGGCTACTGAGAGAGAAAAAACATCAAATTTCGAATTGTGTTTTTGGTTTATGCGCATAGCTGCCATTTTAAAATAATAAGCAGAATATTAGGGCATAAATAAATAAAAAAATTACAACCAAATGACTTTACAGTGTGTCATCACAATGCAAAAATAATAAAAAAACAACTTATGATAATTTTAATCATGAATTTATTCGAAAATATTTCAGTGTGCGATGACTTTTGTGGCGTATTTTTTTCTCTGACCCTTCGTCTTTTGACAAATTTCAAAAATAAAATCTGGCAATATCTTGAAAAAAACTACTGGGTTTTATTCAGAACGGCAAAGGAATGGTGTGAAAAAAAAAAATGGACTTCATATTCGAATTCAGTTTCGCGTTATTTTGATTTTACGACAAAATTTCAAGGTGTACGAACACTTTTGGGAGCCACTGTATCTCATTTTAAGTTATATGACCCCTCAGATTATACTTTACGAAGTTACAGTTTGTTTTTTGAGCAATAACTATTGCTTATTGCTTTCATTTGACTGTTTTAATGTGCTATCATTTTATTTTCCCGCCAGTACCCTCTGCAGCACCACCGTCGACCGGTCTCACGATGCTGCTTCTCTAGCGAAAACCATCTCCAGGTAGCGTCAATATCCTACACTTACACGCATACATACACGCACTTACAAACAAACACATACGCGCACACATACATACACCTACGCACATACACAAACACACGCATACATATGGACATATACACACACAACTACCCACACACTCATGCCTGCACACAGACACAAACACATATGCCCACACACACATACACATGCCCCCCCCTACCACAAAGACTCATACACACAACTACCCACACACTCATGCCTGCACACAGACACAAACACATATTCCTACACACACATACACATTCCCCCCCCCCCCCCACCACCACAAACACTCATACACACAAATACCCACACACTCATACCTGCACACAGACACAAACACACACGCCTACATACACACACACACACTCGTGATTGCGAAAAACATAATTTGAATTCCAGATGTCAAAATTCAAATTATTATTATTATTATTTTTTTTTTTTTTTTTTGCTTTCTCAAAATTACGATTTTTTCATCACTTACAGATATATTTTTATGCCAAAATTGTTACCTTTCATCTATTATTGCAGAAAAAAAGCCAACAATATTTTATAGTTTCTATCAAAAACTCAAAGATTTTAAACTAAAAATGTATCTGAACAATATAATATATAGTGAACCATTCATTTTAACACATATCCAACGTTCTGTTTTTCCGCCCTTCTGTTTCATCTATTCCCCTTTTTCTAGTTCTCAGAAAATAAGAAAGTCTTTTAAAGGCTACGCTGTCGAAGCCTCCCCTTTCCTCCAAAATTATTACAGAGAGCGCCTCAAATTTTGTTTTCAAGGCTCAATTCCCTGAAAATTTCCGGAAGAGAGTCCTTTGAATGCTTTGCCCTCCAACAACATGGGAGATTATGTAATATTCCGTTTTTGGGACTTCAATTTCAAAAAAATTGCCTGAACCCCTAACGCCAACAAATATGATCCACAGTCACGTTTTTCAGCAACTACATTTTCGAAAAAATTAAGAAGAAGAAACCTCTGAACCTTTTCTGATTACATCATTGAAAAACGCTCTCTATTAGGACTTCAATTTTGAAAAATTTCCAGAGTAGAGCCCTAGTACAGCCTTTCCCCCTGCCATCTTTGAAGGTTGTCTACAATTACGTTTTTAGGACTTCCGATTCGAAATATCGGGACGGAGATGTAAATCGTTCGAAAAATCGATCGAGGGCAATCCTTCGAGTCATATTTTCACTAAAGGCAACAAATATGGTATATAATCGCGTTTTAAGACATTAATTTCGAAAAATTTTCAGGGAGGGTATTCCAATCTTTTCTCCCCTTAACATTATCAAAGATCACCTATAAGTTCGATTTTAGAACAAGAATTTTGAAAATTTTCCGGGAGAGACCCCAAAACACCTCTATTTCTACGTGCTCATCTTCGAGTACTAACCGACTAATTTTCAAAACCAGAAGTTTAATCACCTCATACTCTCCATAAACAATTGTATATATACAATATTCAGTAAGAGATGGAAGCTTCGTAGTCAATTTTTTATGGGGAAAAACGTTTAAAAGCCTCCCCCCCCCCAAAAAAAATATTTTCTGGTTACGCCTCTGCTCTGCCCCTTAGATTCCAGACACTTCTTATACTGTGTCCCAGCTCCCCCTACTTCTACAAAGTTCCTACGCCTCTGACGGATTTGGATAAAATTTTAGATATAAATTCATCCCCACTAGGTAGAAGCTCAGGTAAAGCGGTTTGACTGCATAGGCCCTAGTTTGGCTGCAACGAGGGTCCAAAGTTGCTAGTTTGGCCTCAGAAATGCAATGGCGTTTCTATTGGAATTTCTGACTTCAACACAAATTTTGACGTCCCAACACATTAGGCATCTTTTGTTAGTACAACGAGTAGAAGAGAGAACGTCTGTTTATTTATTAGCATTTTTTAAGTTGTTTGAAAAGTCGAAACGATCTTGTATTTTTGTTTTTTTATGTGCCGTGAGCAATAAATTGAAGTTTTTTCTCCTCTCCTACTTTTTGCGTATCATTGTGGAGTATCTTTGATAGCAGACGATAAATATCTAGTTAAATTTAATGTTTTCGTTAGCAAACGATAAATACTTTTTACTAGCAAAGAATGAATATAAGACGAAAATAATTAATTTCATTTGCAAACGATAAATATCCTGTAACTGTGTTATTTGGCATTCAAGTTATTGAAATTAAAAGTAGTGTCCAATTTAAATTTGAGAACCACTTGTTAAAAATTCGTATTCAGCGTAATTAATTCATAAGTAAGTGCATGCAAATGGCTTATAGTTATGTACAATAGCAGAAAAAGAGGTAAAAATGGTATTTCTAAAAGAAACTCCATTGGAAATCTGGGTCCAAATTATACTTTATACCCCTGTTGCTGCCGAACTAGGGCCTATGCAGTCAAACCGCTTTACCTGGGCTCATATCTGATGGGGATTGACCTATGTCTAGGATTTTGTCTAAATCCGTGACCCTCAAGGTCATGCCGTTTGGTAGTCAGTGTTAGCATTATGCCCCAGCTTCCTGCTCCTGCATGTCACATTTTACGAAAATTCTCAGCAAAGCGATTTATGTTCGATTATATCAGTTAAATTATTAAGCTACAGCGTGGAGCCGATAAGGAGAACAGGGCTGTCCCAAATTTTTAAACAAGGAGCAGAAAATTAGGTTTTGATGCAAAAAAGGGTGTGGGGACCTTCTGAGTGATGAAAGTTTCTGAAAAAAGAAAAAGGGGATATAAAAAATGAACCATAAACAAAAGTTTTTTTTTTCCTGTAAATTTTAAATAGAAATGGAATCTCTTAAAATATTATTTAGAAATGTCGAAGAATCTGACTGATTAAGATAACCAAAATAAAGGCCCCCCGAATGTATGCTGCAATCAAAAACATTCGATGCACTATATGGGCCCGCATGGCAAGCCAAATATGGTATCTTCATAGCGGTCGACGACATGTTTACATTTCTAATTTTTTGAGCTCATAATATCTTAACGAAAAGCACAGCAAAATAGAGAAAAATACATGTGCCGCCGAAATATGTTCAAAATAAAAGCCAGGGCTGAAAAAAAGCAATGTCAGCCAAGTCGGAAACCAATGAGCCCTTAGAGGGCCCTAGCTCAGAATCAGAGCAGTAAAAGTTTTTTGGATTGTTAGGGAATACGTTCTATTTTATTTTGTAAAAACTATGAATACTACCAATTACATTTAAAGAAATAAACGAATTAGTAGAAAAGTAAATTTTAAATTAATAAAAAAAATCAACGAATAAATAGGTAAGAAAATAAATATAAAGTAATTAATGAAATGACAATGTAAAACATAAAATAAATTCAGGCTATGAAAACTGATTGTTTTGGCTTTTCATCTTTTATTACTATTTGCTTACTTTTATAATTTGTAAATTTAATTATTATTGTGTTAACATAAAACGAAGTGGAAAAAATAATCCCAGGTACCAGTTCAGTCAGGAACGTAAAGAGTAATTTTTACTGGAGTCACAGACGCGTGTGTTTCAAATGCGTTTTTAGGACTTTAATTTCGAAAATTTCTGAGAAGATTAACCAAATATTTCCTCATATTAATTATGATCCAAGAACGTTTAAAACTGCGTTTTCGAAGTAATAATAATAATAATAATTAAAAAAAAAAACTGCCGGGGGAGAATCCCAAAAACCTTCTCAAACATCAAAAAAAAAAAAAAAAAAGCTTAAACCTGTTGCCAATTATTTCTTACCCTACCAGCAAGAAGGGGTAGATAGTCCCAGCATTTAGCGCGTCGGATTTGGGGGAAAAGGGCGAAATAATCCTCTTTTTTTTTTTTTTTTTAAATTTTATTACTTAAAAAAATTACTTCTATGCAAGCCAATTATAATTATTATTGTAATGCTTAAAAGAAAGATACATTGGGACAAAATAGTAACAAGATGAAGCAAAATGATAATTTTCTATCCAACAATGGCTCACCCACGGAGGGGGATCAGTAGCGTAACTAGAGGTTGACAGTAGTGGCTCTCGCCAGGGGCGCAACAGCCAGGAGGGCGGCATTTCAACTAATTTTTAAAAAAATTTAAGAGTTTCTCTTTGAGCAATCACGATTGCTTATTGTTCTCATTTGACCGTTTTTGATGTTCCGTGCCTTTTTCAGCTTGGACCAGAAGCTTCTGCAGCACCACCGCCCACCGTCCTGTGCAGGCGGCGCGGCGCGGCTGCTCCGGTCCTGAGCTATACGCTTCTCCTGGTCGGAGGCGTCCATGTCCTACACACACGCCTACGTGCATACACACAGGTCTAAGCACACACACAAGCCTACACATTTACACACACAACTATGCACACGTAACCGCCCAGGAGGAGAGGCAGGCTTGGGGGGGGGGGGACAGGAGCTGTTTCTAGAAACAATAACTCCAATGAGTAGGGTCTTGTCTCAGTTCGTGATTGGGAAAAACATAATTTGAATTTAAAATTTCAGAATTCAAATTAATTTTTTATCTTTTCTTTCTTTCTTCTTTTTTTTTTTTTTTTTTTTTTTTTTTTTTTTTTTTTTTTTTTTTGAGCAATCACGATTGCTTATTGTTCTCATTTGACCGTTTTTGATGTTCCGTGCCTTTTTCAGCTCGGACCAGAAGCCTCTGCAGCACCACCGCCCACCGTCCTCTGCAGGCGGCGCGGCGCGGTTGCTCCGGTCCTGAGCTATCCGCTTCTCCTGGTCGGAGGCGTCCATGTCCTACACACACGCACGCTCACACACTCACACACATACACACACACACACACACGCCTACGTGCATACACACAGGTCTACGTACACACACAAGCCTACACACTTACACACACCTATGCACACGTAACCGCCCAGGAGGAGAGGCAGGCTTGGGGGGGGGGGGTAATCTTTTAGCCTATTATTGAGTTTTTTAAACTTCAATACCAACAAATTCCTGAGGGCGGCGGTCAAGCTCTGACGCTTCCTGTAACGTGATTAAAGCTAGTCTAAAATGTGTATTTAGGACATCAACTTTGAACTTTAAAATCCCCAGCTCATCCATTGTCTCCAAAAATAGCTTGAAGGAGGATTTTTGACAGGCCCGGCAGACTGGCTCCTTCTGCGGTGGCCGGTTAGTTACTGGAAAGGGTCCTCCTAATGTTTGAGTTCCGGGGGCCCTTCCCCCGAAAATGTAAGAAAATTAATGCTTCAAAATCTGCTTTTTGCTTTTTCTGTTTGGATACGTTAAGAAATAAAACTAAAGTTAATTTTATGCATAAAAAACACGTGTTCTGAAATTTTGCTTGACGTACCCTTTCATTTGAACGAAATTTTATACTATTTTTACAAAATCTATTAAAGGCGCGTTTTCTTTTTTCAATATCTTTTGTTCTGAATTAACGTTCTTTTATTTATATTTTTATTGACCTTGCAAGGGGGGGGGGGGAGGATTGTGATGCAGGGACATTTCTTTCAGTGGAGTATAAAATATCCCCAAATTTAGAGGGTCCGGGGGATTCTCCCCCGGAGAAAATTTTGAAAAACAAAAACAAGAATCTGCATTTTTAGTCCTTATGTGGAGGAGGGGGGAGCTTATCCCCCTCAGTAGCGTAACTATGGGATCTAGCACCCCTGCCGAACTAAAAACGCTCACACACATACACACACACAAACGCCTACGTGCATACACACAGGTCTACGCACACGCACAAGCCTACACACTTACACACACAACTATGCACACGTAACCGCCCAGGAGGAGAGGCAGGCTTGGGGGGGGCTGCCCCCCCCCCAAAAAAAAATTCAAAATTCAAATTATTATTATTATTTTTTTTTTTTTTTTTTTGATCATAGAATTTAAAAAATGCTTTAAAAAAATGAAAAAAAAAAAAAAACCTCACAAGAAAAAGAGCTAGAGACACATACATAACATCTACTGAGAAGGAACATTGGGCATCATTGAAAGCAATTCTAAAAAAAGAAAATAGGAAAAAAAAAATTTACAATGCTCTACCTTCTATTTGTCAAATCAACTAATCAAAATGTTCCAAAAAAAAAAAAAGTTTTTTTTTTTTTGGAGGTTACAATAACTTCCGGCGACTTCTCATGCGGGCGACCCTTGGGGAGGGGGGGCGCAGTTTCTTTAGTTCGGCAGAAGTGCTAGACCCCATAGTTACGCTACTAAGGGGGATAAGCTCTCTCAGAGATTAAGCTCCCCCCTCCTCCACATAAGGCCTAAAAATGCAAAATCTTGTATATGTTTTTTAAAAAAAATAATTCAATTTTGAAATTTTGAATTCAAATTATGTTTTTTGCAATCACGAACTGAGACAGGACCCTACTCATGGGAGTTATTGTTTCTAGAAACAGCTCCTGTCCCCCCCAGCCCCCCCCCCCAAGCCTGCCTCTCCTCCTGGGCGGTTACGTGTGCATAGTTGTGTGTGTAAGTGTGTAGGCTTGTGCGTGTGCGTAGACCTGTGTGTATGCACGTAGGCGTTTGTGTGTGTGTATGTGTGTGAGCGTTTTTAGTTCGGCAGGGGTGCTAGATCCCATAGTTACGCTACTGAGGGGGATAAGCTCCCCCCTCCTCCACATAAGGACTAAAAATGCAGATTCTTGTTTTTGTTTTTCAAAATTTTCTCCGGAGGAGAATCCCCCGGACCCTCTAAATTTGGGGATATTTTATACTCCACTGAAAGAAATGTCCCTGCATCACAATCCTCCCCCCCCCCCTTGCAAGGTCAATAAAAATATAAATAAAAGAACATTAATTCAGAACAAAAGATATTGAAAAAAGAAAACGCGCCTTTAATAGATTTTGTAAAAATAGTATAAAATTTCGTTCAAATGAAAGGGTACGTCAAGCAAAACTTCAGAACACGTGTTTTTTATGCAGAAAATTAACTTTAGTTTTATTTCTTAACGTATCCAAACAGAAAAAGCAAAAAGCAGATTTTGAAGCAATAATTTTCTTACATTTTCGGGGGAAGGGCCCCCGGAACCCAAACATTAGGAGGACCCTTTCCAGTAACTAACCGCCACCGCAGAAGGAGCCAGTCCGCCGGGCCTGTCAAAAACCCTACTTTAAGCTATTTTTGGAGACAATGGATGAGCTGGGGATTTTAAAGTTCAAAGTTGATGTCCTAAATACACATTTTAGACTAGCTTTAATCACGTTACAGGAAGCGTCAGAGCTTGACCGCCGCCCTTAGGAATTTGTTGGTGTTGAAGTTTAAAAAACTCAATAATAGGCTGAAAGATGAGATGGGAAGGGATAGGGTGGGCGTTATCCTTTGGAAATGTTTCAAGACTCAAAGCCTAAAACTGCACTTTTGGGCTGCTTGGTGACGTTAAGAGATAGGAATGCTCGGTTGTTTTTCCCGAAAAATTGGGCTATTTTAAAGCTTTCTTTGGCAACGTTAGACAGCGAAAAGGGGGGGGGGAAGGATTGAAAATAGAGCTCCCAAAACGCTGTTTCAGGCTATGTTTGGCCACGTTAAGGGAAAATGGGATGATAAGTGACTCTCCTCTGGAAAATTTTCAAAATTAAAGTCCTGAAAATACATTTTAATCTTTGTGACAGTATAGGAAAGAGCTTAAAGGTCGGAGAAATTTTCTTAATTTTAAGTTTTAGAAACGCTCAGGGAGAGTTATAACTCCCTTTTGGATCCGTGCTTTAGCAAATCACTTAACAGAAGTTCCCACACAGGGTTACGAGCAAGACTCACCCCCTCCTCCTTCCCCAAAGCCGGTATATTGCCAAATTTGGATGATTCTATTTTTCACTGATTGAAGACAATAAGATAAAGAGACCCTTTACATTCGATTCACCATACTGTGATTCATGGGAATAAAAAGTTGAGCATCAAAAATCATTATTTTTGATGTAAATCTGCAAGCTATTGCTTAGAGAAAATTTTACTGATTAAAAACTTTTCCTTAAAATGAATGACTAAATGAGTTTCTCACTGAAACTCATTAACTCATTTGTTTAAAGGATTTTGCTGAGATAAAACAGTAACACAAGCAATTATTATTCAAGTTGCGAATAAGTGTTTTTTTTAAATGAACATAAAATTCATTCTGTCTTAGAATCGCCCAACGTTTGAGATCTTTCTCCCTTGTTGTCACTTTCCTTTAAAAAGAAAAAAAAAGTGATTTTTTTTAAAAAAAATAAGGTGGTTTCCAAGGAACTTTCTTAAAATAAAGTGATAGCTTCATCATATGAAGAGGATTTTCGCCCCTTCTTTGTCACATTTTCCATAAATCAAATTTTGGAGAGGGAGAGAATTGAAGAGACCAGGGTGCTTATTCCAAGCTCGAAATTCACCTTGCGAGATTAGTTCTGATCGTCTCACTAGATGGCGCTTTAAGGAAAATCGCAGTCTCGCAGTATAAATCTCGCAAGTTCGTATTCTAAGCTCCAAAAGAAGGGGAAAAAGTGACTTTTCGCGCCTTTACTTGCGAGCGAAATCTCGACTGCCGCGAAGTAGGTGAGATTGTGCGATTTTTGTGATACAATTATGGGAGTTTGTTTTTCTGAAAGGTATTGGATCGAGGAAAACGAATTTGGATGATGCCAATTTTGGAAATGGTTCAGGAAGGGGGAGGGGGGGGGGGTAAGTGGTTTTCTATTCAATTTGTGATACAATTGCGGGAGCAAGTTTTCTGACAGGTATTTATTGGAAGGAGGATAACAAATAAGGAATTAGGATTTTGCCGGCGCCGAAAATGGTGAAGGGGGCAAGGGGGGTCGTAACTGTACAGGGGGAGTGGTTTTCCGTTCCATTTTCGTGCCGCAAAAACGGGAGTTAGTTTTCCGCTTGCCAATACATTTCAGAAAAACTAATTTGAATGTTGCGAACACCGAACATGGTGCAGAGGGGGGGGGGGGGGTGCAAATGGTTTTTTAGTGGAATTTTTTTGATAAAATTACGGGAGTTGGTTTTTCTGAAAGGTATTGGCACGAGGAAAACGAATTAGGATATTGCCAACCCTGAAAATGGTGCAGGGAAAAGGGGGGGGGGGGGTCATATAATTGCACTGAGGGGCAAGTGGTTTTCCGTTCAATTTTTGTGACACTAAAACGGGAGTTTTGCAAAAACATTTTGCAGGGAAGAAGGGGTGGGGGGGGGGGGCAAAGTGGTTTTCGGCGAAATTTTCGTAATAAAACTACGGGAGTTGGTTTTTCTAAAAGGAATGGTATTGGTACGAAGAAAACGAATTAGGATGGGGCCAACCCCAAAAATGGTGCAGGGGGTAGAGAGGGGGGGGGGGGAGTTATAACTGCAAACATAAAATAAGTATATATGCAACATTTCTCGCTTTACAACAAATTTTCAATGCTTAAAAGACTTAAACCCACTTTCACAACATTATAATACACAAATATCCGAATTAAATTGCAGACACGTGTTTTGGAGACATTAAGAGCTCCTTTTTCAATGCAAAAGATGTCAGTTTATGAATAAAAATGCATTCTCGGCTAAGGTTGTTTATTTCCCTGGATTTCATTTTCTTTTAACCAAATCCATCACTTAGGAAATACGTTGGGCGGGGGGGGGGGGGGATCGGGGACGGCCTGCACAAATGCGTGTAGGGCAAATTATATAAAAAGCGTTCATAATTTTTATTTGTCTTTTGTACATTATCCCACTTAAAATTTAGTTGTTTCACAAAAGTACTATTTGTTTCTGAAAATTGTATGAATTTGAAGTTTACACAGAATATACAATCCCCCCTTTTTTTTGCGTTTAAGGGGGGGCGGTGACATTACATATTACCGCCCCGTCTGTCACCCATGCTAGGTACAGTCATAGAAAAAAAAAACGAAACACTTTTAATTATTCGGCCATTTTTCATGCTAGAAAGGAAAAAAAGATGTCATCCGACTTAGTTTAAAGTCTTCTTTAAAACTACGTAGGTAAAATTTTGATAAGGGACCATATACAAAGCAAAATGAGCACCAACTCTTGATTTTCAAATAGGAACCCCTAATTTTTGCTACATAATTATGTTTAGACCGCAAAATACAGCCAGGATACGAAATTTCACTGCATTCCGTGCAGTAGAACAGGAGTTATTAACGAAAAACGTTTTAGGGACCATCCCCACATTGAAAACGCTTCTTTCAAGGTCACGGTTTATCAAGTAACGGAAGGTGAACAATGAAAAGATCGAGATTATCCAGCTCAACTCATGCTTTTTTGAAGTTCTCTTTTCTTCCGTAATCCGATACTTTTTAGCCGATTATGTTGCGGCAAAAAGCGATTTACGGTCGTTTTTTTTTTTTTTTTTTTTTTTTTGAAAAAAAAAAGTAAAAATATTTACTCATTTTTGTCTATCTGCATTAACCTAAGAAAGACGGATGAGGTTTGGCTGGTCCATCGTATAGATCGTTCTTTAGTAAACCGAATAATGACAAATTAAAAGTAATGGAACTTTTTGACTTTTCCTAATATAAACCTATTGGATTGCTCATATAATCATTCAAGCCTCATAGAAATGTAAATATTCAACTTCATACCTAGAAACATGATGTGAATATGTTTGATAAATGTTGCACCTATGTTACAGGTTTATTTTGGAATGAATAAAAAGTCTTTGATTGTAAAATGGAATTGCGCGTTTTTAATTTCGCAGAACATCGGCAGAAGTTTGAGCCATCGCACACAAAAATATAAAAAATATACCGCACAACGTGGGAAGACGCAGCATTAAAGAGATTGGAGACTCGAGCGAAGCAAGGTCCATTTATTCCGTGAAAACTTGCTCTAAATACATAAAATGAACGAAGTATCAATCTAAAAAATAAAGCAGAAACAGGAGAATATAAATACCCGTTAATGAGCAAACCCTTTATACTCGAACTTTATTTGGGAAAAATTTGGTTATTTGAATTAACCCAGTTTACAAACACAGTAATTGTTCTAGAGGCTTTTTTGTGATCAAAAAAAGAGAATTTGTTTCAAATCCTAATTTATGCGAAAGATCATAATGCGTGGTATTATTAAAAAGACATAACACAATCGGCGGTTTTAGTTAAACATGTAACATCTCTTAAAACCAATTTAGGAAAGTAATTTCCCAATGCTGTTTCTAGCAACGAGATTCGAGATGGTTCAACCCGTAATTAAAAAAAAAAAAAAGTCATTTTAATTTTAACCAAGGTGAACGGAAATCTGACTTCTTGTCATTTCTCCGATTTTCTAACATTACAAACAAAACTTAGCTTTATTTGATATTGTTTCGCGCACTATATACTTGCACACTAACATTGTCTACAGCATCAGGCTGGCGCACCTATAGCAATACTATAGGCAGCATACCCGACAGGCAGGTTAAACTTTCCAGAAGCTACGATTTCGTCCTCGCTGCATATTTCGCAGACTGGAATCGGAACTAAGCGTGTGGGATGCGGAAGACATCTTATTGAAGCTGAGAGTGCGAATAAACTGGTAGGCAAAGTAAATTTATCTGCTGTATGTTTACGGCATCTCACTGGTGAGATAAATTTTCTTCATCCACCAGTTTTTAGGCACTCTCGGCTTCAATGACATGACACCCCTGCTACATTGTTCGGTTAAATCTCGTTCAGGGCTGTTGTGTTCAATATTAGGACTCACAGCAGCCATGGAATGGGAAAACCAATTCGCAGTGAAGACGCGGGCCACATTCAGCCCGCGACTTTGGTCCATGTGGCCCGTTGTGTGTTCAAAGAATAAGAACAGGAAGTGGAATTAGTTCCAGTGTCACAAAGTTGGAGCCGAATATCCAGCTATTGGATTCTGAAAAAGATACATTTAATAAAATAGGCACCCATTAGTTGATAACAATATTTTTTTTCACTTTCTTTCTTTGACGATATTTTTCCATGTTGTTCAAAAGAGAAGAAAATATTTTGAAATTTAATCATTGTCTTGCGAGAATTATTTTAATGTGAAATGCACGCCAATGACCGAGAAAGTAAATAGAAAAATAGTATTTAAATTATAATTAAGAATAGACAAAAACTCAACTTAATCTAACACGCAAATTAATGTTTTGTTAAATCTGTGACGAAGTCAAAAAAAAAAAAAAAAAAGTTCACAATTAGCCACAACTACTACTTTTGTGCTGAATACAGCTCAAAGCACGCGGCCCACTAGTGCGATTGAGATTTCCTCTCCTAGATCCTAACACATTGAAAATTATTCAAACTCTATACAAAAAAAAAAATAATTCCTAAAAACCAGTAAACTTATCTGAGAGCAATTATTATTTTTTGACCCATTTGGATATTGTTAAAGGAGAAACTTCACACTGTCGGCTATTTTTCGAGTACATTTTCCCGAATTAGACAAGGCAATAATTTTTCCTTTTAGCAAATTATCACCGGGAAGAGCCACTAACACTCTATTGCAACATGACTGGCAAGACACTGGGGTTTTGTTGTATGTTTCTGTGAAAAAGTTGTGCATGTTAATTTTTTTGAGCAATCACGATTGCTTATTGCTTTCATTTGACTGTTTTAATGTGATATCATTTTATTTTCCCACCAGCACCCTCCGCAGCACCATCGTCGGCCGGCCGCCTCACGATGCTGCTCCTCTGGCGAAAACCGTCTCCAGGTCGCGTCAATATCCTACACACACACATACACGCACTCCTACACACACACATACACGCACTCCTACACACACATACACGCACTCCTACACACACACATACACGCACTCCTACACACACACATACACACACTCATGCCTGCACAGACACAAACACTCATGCCTACATACACACACACACGAACGCCTACACACACGAGCGTATACTCACACATACGAACGCCTACACGCACACGCGCGTACACACACACACGAACGCCTACACGCACGCACATGCATACATACACACACACGCACCCACACGCATGCGCTTGCACAAACACACACGCGCATACATACACATACACGGCTCGTGATTGCGAAAAACATTATTTGAATTCAAGATGCCAAAAATTCAAATTTATATATATATATATATATATATATATATATTATTTGAGTTATTGTTTTACAAAAGGCAATGGCTAAACTCAGAAAAAAAAAAAATAAAAATAAATAAATAAAAAAAAAAACAGAAGTATTTAAAGTATAGCTTTTGATTTAAAAAGTTCTATAAAATATTCTTTTATTAGACAATGAAGTAGTGTTTCGCATTATTTACACATTGACGTCTGAACGATATCTACAAAAAACTGACGGTTGCAATATTGTGTTGTTCTTCTGCAGAGACAGCGAATAAATTTATGCATTTAAAAAATTCATAGGCGTAACTCTAATGTAGAAAAACCACGTTATAATTGGTTTGCTTAGTTTGTTGAACAATTTTTTTCTTTTTTTACGAAGAAACCAACTTTCATAATTTCTGTTTTAAAAAAGTATACGGTCCCCTAAAGTAGGAAAAAAGGAATTTTTAAGCATAGCGCAAAAACTACTGAATATTTTGAGCTCAAATTTTGGATTCCCTCATAAAAGCTCTTCTAGATTGTTTTTCTGTTAAAATTTAATATGGTTTCAGATCATATTTTTTTCAAAAAATATTAAAATAATTCATAAAAAAACTAAAATTACATTTTGGGCGTTATAAATGATGTTTTTATTATTGGGTCGATTCATATTTTGATACAAAAAAACAATCTTTGCCGTGCCTAATCTAGTTTTTGTGTTATGAGTAAAAATATCAAAATACGTTTTAACATTACGAGAGGAATTTTTCAAAACTCGATTCTGAAGTAACGGCTGGATCGAATTAAACAAAACTTTGTATACAAAGTTAAAAAAAGATGCTGATTACAAATATGTGATAAAAAAAGGGGGTTCTCATTGAAAATTTTGAAGTTGATGCTCGTTTTAATATGAAGACGACCCCTTAACAACAATTTTTTACCATAATTATGTAGAACTTTTTATTCCTGAAACAATGACACCTTACACGTGTCTCTAGTATCAATAGTCTTTGAATACGATCGAGTGTTTCGTTTTTTTTTTCTATGACTGTACACCACTGACGAATGTAATTTTTTTTCTGTCTTCTTTTGCTGTAAAATCCTCCTCCCCCATTTTCCCCCTAAATTCTTTATTTGTTACCTACTGTCATTATTCAATTTCAATTGAATTTAATTTGTAAGAATTTTTTTTTTCTTTATTGAAATTTGATATTGATTAACTAATTACAAAAAAGTACAAAGCCTGGTAATTTCTGGGAAATTGTTTCCAAAATTTGATTTTCCATTTCGCCCCGATTGCTCCTTTTTTCATTTCTTCTTCAATTTAGAATCTTTCCTTTGGGTTGAACGTTTAAAGTTCTTTATCAGCTGAAGTGAAACGATGATTAAAAAATATTACTCCCTTTATGAATATTTTTCAATATACATTTACAGAAGCAGAGTATTTATTCATTTTAAACTGCTCTTATAACCAAGATTGCTGTTTTGACTTTTTAATCTTGAAGATAAAGATGAAATTATGTAATCATAGTTACAAGTTGCTTGTTTTGAAAAGGAAATCTAAAAAAGTACTGTTTTGAAGATATCTTAAGATTGGGTCTTGGAAAACAATACCTAGAAAAAATGGATAAATAAATAAGGAATAATGAAGAAATAAAACTTTTTATTTAAGCATATGCTTATTAAATTATAATTTTAAAGAAAAAGAGAAAAAAACTGAAATATGTCTTTGATACTGAGATTATTGCTATAATTACAAGTTACAACTGAGCGGGGGGAAAGGTTGGTTTTTACATTACCAATCCTAATATGGAAGATTGTATACTCTGTTATGACTGCTCTCATCCCCAAAAGCTCAATTAGCCCAACAAACCTTTTACATGTTGCAGAGGGGTGCCCCTCCCCCCAAATATCGCAAAGATTCCCCCCTACAAAAGCAAGAGCCCCCCAATAAACAAATACCCCTCAAAACACCACCACCATCCCCTAAAAATTTCAATAGCGCAGTCAGCGCCATAACCTAGCCCCCCCCCTGCATTTTAGTGTTTTATATTCAATTTGAATTACCAGATTTTTTCATCAAGACTTTTGGATGCAGCTAAACCTTTCGCATTCGACACGAGACACGATAACAACATAATATACAATCCCCGATTACGGACTATTAATATTTCTTCGTCTGCATTTATGACAGTTAGGATTTTTTTTTTTTTTTTTTGATATCAGGATTTTTTCTAAAGTTATTATTATTATCATTATTTGGATTATAGTTTCTCGGGAAAAATATATTTCATACAAGACGTTCTTACTATTATAGATGGTTTTATATTATAAATCAACAAAATGTACGGTTATTTTTTTTTCTCATATATGTATTGGCTTTTTTCCCCTCTTCAATTTTTGTTTTAGACACTGTAATACTGAAATACTCGTATGCATAAAATATGACTTACCTTTAGCCCTCGGCTCATTTTTCCTTTGTGTACTATTTTGTAAAATTTTCGGTGAATTTATTTTTATGAATTCTGGATTTGCTTCTAGAAAATCTAAAATTATTTCGATGTGATTCTTTGCAACGTAAAACGTATTCTTTGAAGTATGAGCCATTAGCGTGCCAATCGTCAAAATTCGAGCCTTATCTTGCACGGATGGAGCAAAACAAAAAGTATCTGCGCCTAAAGACCATTGGTTGGAAGAAATCACGTGCCTCCTCCCCTCCCCCCGCGCCGCTAAAACCGGCGAAAAACTCTTCCTCCCCCATCGCGGCTGGAACTTGGACTCGTCGCCACATAGTGATAAGAATTTTTTTATCTCAGAATTCCACTTTGCGAGATTTCTCGTCACGTGATCGGCTCTGACGTAACGTTTCGAACTCGAAGGTAGAAAATGCTTGGAATGACCTCCCAGATTCACAACACACACAAACTAATTTAATTTTCTACTCACAATATACATGATGGGCAGCCAATTTGCCCTTTTTTCCCGAATAGCGGTCAAGAGATATGCCATAAATTAATCCCGCTATTCGGTCAGGAGGTTTTTTTTTGCAGTCATGCCTTCATGACTGTCTATAGCCATATAACCCACGCGCTCTCATGCATCTGCGCAGTAGGCAATCGCGGGAAGTCCCATTACGCAATTATGGAGATCCCAAGTTGTTAATCTTGGGATCCCTGCCAAGTGTTACGCAATGTAATCGCGTGGAGCATATAATTTCTTACATCATATAACGAAACGTTATGAAATGTATTGTTTCTTTCGCAATAGTGAACCTTAGCAGTAAAAAGAAAAAATCATGGTTCCTTGACTTTACATTACCACCTCCCTCAGTCTGTAGCTTCAGACGAAGGAAGAGAAAAAACAAATAATAGTGCTGAGATGTCCACGAGAAAAAACAAATGTTTTGTATATAATTTAATTATCAAAGTTGCACCAAAACCATACAATTCGAAGGCCTTTTTATTATTTTTTTTTTCAATTCTTTCTGCCTCCAGTTATAGATGAAAAAAAAGGCATGATTTCCTAATTGGGAAAAAAAAGCGTTAAATTTTTCCGCATCTAAAGTGTGAAATTTCCGCCCCTCAAAAAGTGCCGCCCAGGGCGGACCGCCCCCTCCGCCCCTCCCTAGCCACGCCACTGATGCGCAGGAAAATAGGAAATAAAAAAAAGGTATAAATTATTGTTTAAAAAAAGTGAGGGGGCCCGGGCCCCCTCTGGCCCCTTCCACGAGCCGCCACTGTTTATCTTGATTGGCTAGCGCTAATTGTTTTGCATTTGTAGCTGAGTTATTTTTTGTCAAATTGCAGAATCGGTAAATTTTAAATTTTTCTGTTTCATATGTTTCTAATTTCTGAGTTATGATTTAATTATGTCATGCTATGCAAATCATCAACAAAATTCTCACGGATATATGGTGGTAGTTTTCTTTTCAATTGACCTACCATTATTTCTTTTTACTTATCGAATTCAGTAATCTTTCTACCATTTTATTCCACTCATGATAAAAAATAAAAATGGTTTAACTGACATGGCGAAATCTTGCCAAGGGTTATCTTTGCTCGCACAATACTAAAACTATAACTCTAAACAAATTTGGCGAAAGACTTTCATCTGAAGCAATAAAGTAAATTCTTTCTCGGTTAAATATTTTTCCTTTCGTTCTACAGTAATATATTCAAGAAAATATTTTGCATACTGTCTATTCCAACTAAATGCTGCTGTAAAATGTGGTTAATTAAATTAATTTAAGATTAAAAAATAAACCCATATTCTTACAAATTCGCACAAAACTATAAAATGTTTTACCTGGTATAACGTCATTCAAGTTTGTTAATCCAGAGTTTTCTTGTGTTTACGCTTTTACCATTTAACAATCAACTTACTTTTTGGAAGGAAATAAGGAAAACTAACATTATTTTGAGAAGTTCGAGAATACTAATAAGAGACGAAACAATATCTGTAGCTGAAAGCAATCTAAGACACATCGATTGCGTTAATAAATACTCATAACAAACTGCCTATGTTTACCAACAGACACAAGTGGAACGCATTGTTTTACCTTTTTCTTTAACTTTGTAAATCACCGCAAGGTAGCGTATAGGGCAGTAGCAGACGACGTCATCCTGGTGGACAAACAAACTCCAAGTGCTGCTATACAACTAAACGTGCTGTTCACTCGGCTGTCAAAGCATCCCATTCGCTTCCATGTTTTTACATCGTAATGCTGCGTGTGATCTAATTTTTGTTGAATTAGGCACTGTTCAACTAATTTCTTGGCATTGATGAGCATTTATTTTAATACTAGATAAGTTGAAGTGACTAATACAACCAGTATATTGTTAATTTTATGTACAGATTCTTTTTTAGAGGGAGATTAAATTTTTGTTTACTTCACTCACCCATCCACGATGTTTACGTTATGTTGCTATTATTGTTGTTACGTTTGCGTTGCATCAAAAATTATTTGCATTCTCGACGAGTCAAAGTCACAACTTCGTTTGCCTGTAGTGTGGGTGTTATTTCTGCTTTTTTTTTTCCATCCCTTCATCATATAACTTTTTTGCCTTGTCATAAATTTTGTCATTACATTTCGTGTTACGTTTAACCACAATACGCAATGTTTAGATTCTAAAACTTTTTTTATAATCACTGAACCGACTTGCTCCGCGTTGTGTTGCTATTCAATTTCATGCTAAACGAACTTCGTTGCACTTTTTCCTCTCAGTAAAACTCATCACATTGAGATTAGATAAGTCAAAGTCACAAAATAAACAGTTTTCCACAAATTTTATGAACTCTCTCCCCCTCCTCCCTTTGTTTTTGGGAATTGTTTGTTTGACATTTGTTGCCTTCTATACTATTTCTTTTGCTGTGCAGTGTAGGTGTTATTTTCTGCTGCTATTAGGTTTTTCATAGTGTTTCTTAAGCAATAAATTTTGATCAGGACTACGGAGCCGGAGTGGGATTGATTTTGGGGTAAAGGAGTCGGAGTCGAAGGCTCTAAATTGCCGGACTCTTTTATTTCCCCTCCAACTCTACAGACCATGTTGTCAAAAATTTCCCCTTGGATTTAAGCTTAAATGTTCTTTATTAAAAATTTATTATTCTTGAACGTTTGTATAGTTATGACAATTCCCAAAAGAGGCAAAGGATATGTGCTTAATACATGTTCTATCGAAAAAGAATGTAATCCCGGAACAATCTCGTAAATGTTTCGCCCCTGTAGCGCTTAAAAAATGCGGCTTTTAATATAAAAATTTAAGCAATCGTTTATAGGGGGCTTTGGTCCTGTTTAATGTTCAGGCACTTAATACTTTTAGTGTAACTCCCTTACTGATATTTTAATATTACTCAGATATGAGTACTGAGAATAGATGAATAAAATTCCTTAATTGAAATGTTTTATCTATTTATAAATTTAATAGTTTTTTAATTTGTTGATCAGAACAGCTTTTCTGTTTAATAACATTGATGTGAGTCTTTTTATGTGTTCCCCGTTTTTATTTTTTTCATTAGGATGGTAATTTTTTTCGTACTTGATTGCAAACACTACTGCGAGCTTAATAAGCTTTTCATGATTCTCTACGGATAAGAAGTGCCAAAAAAGTTGTATCAGAAACACAAGGAAAATTTTCACTAGCTGGATCATTTGTTCAGAGACAGAGTTAGTCTTTAAAATTCTGCCCTGCAAATGATCTTGTTGGTATGAAAATTTGGAAGAACTATTTGCACTTTATAAGGATGCATTGAATTTGACAACAGAAATATGGACTCTTTTCTGCTACCAAAGACGGAACAACATAGTAGTATAATAAAGTTTCTCACTAAATTAGACCATACGATTACCACATAATGTATTTTTACCACATGGACAGAAATAAAGCAAACTATAGTTCATGGTTCGTGTTAAAATTTTAAGTTCATTTTGCTTTATCTGTGTCAACTTTTTTAACTGGTTTGAAATTTAATTTGATTTAAAATGTGAATTCCATTAATGAATGTGCCACTTATTTTTATTTTGATCCCATGTGCTGACATATAAGTCAGAGAGATAACTGTATTAAGTTTTCAGAATGAATAGAAAAGTATCGTTTAGTGAAAACTTGATTTTACGCTTTCTGTAGAACCAGTGATGAAAAACGTTCCAAGCGGAAAAACTTAAAATCACAGGGCCTTGTTCAAAATCTGAGCACATTGTTTAAAAATCGACTCTTATCCAATGAAGTAGGGGAGAAATGTGTAACCTTTTTACTTGTTTTTTGATACAATTTCATTTATAGCACGATTCGTTAACATTTTTTTTACAAATTCACTTCTTGGTTGGCATTTACAAATGCAAATAGCTTTACAGTTTTTGTACTTCAAATTGCTTAATCATCTGTGGGGACATTCTCGATTATATCTTCTTTGTTTTCGTTATTATCATTAAAGGCATTCAGTTAATCTGCGTTATTTAATGAGACGACACGTGTCACCAACTGCTGGAAAAATTTCAAGAAGGATACCAGCAGCTCTAGTCCTCAACTGCCATGAAGGAATATTGGACGGTCGGAGGAAATCCTTCTCACAGACGAAGAAAAATTAAACAGTGCAAAAAGGATGCCAGAGCGGCTTCAAACAGCTATAAAACATTTATCTTTAAAAAAAATTCTATGAGTCTTGTAGCTGAAAAATTATTTTGATCTGTTTGTAGAAATACAATCATGTGGACTTTCTGAAAAAAGGTAAAGTAAATCCAGAATATTTTAACGTATCAGTACAGTCTTTTTCAGAGACCAGCAGAATGGAGTTCCACTGTATCTGCAATTTAACTGCCCATTGTGAGAGAAAAACTTTTTGATGCTTTATCGTTCAAAAATCATCGAAATCAATTTAATAATTTTGAATGGAAGGCACAAAAATAACACATTCAAATAAAAAATTTTATTTCCAATAAAATTTCTATACATACATACATTTTTTACATACATACATATTTATACTTACACACAATACTGTAGTTGTAGTATAACTTTTTTTTTTTACTGTAATAAATGCAAATGTGATGTCAATTGGTTTGAAAACACCTTTTCTTTTAGAGTCCCCTCAAACATTTTTTCTTAATTGCAGCACTGCTGACGTGTATATGTTATAAGTGAAAATCACCCCAGATATGAAAAATTTATGATTATGTCGAATTTTATGGGTTGTAAGCCCATAGCTATGATAACCTAAAAGTTACCAAACAGTTGTTGGGGTAGGTAAATAGAATGAGTTGCCACAGAAACCACCTCTTCTCCTTAGAACAGAGTACCCTACCTTTATAACTCTAACGGGTTTGATGACAGTCCGGCAATTGAGAGAGAGGACTTAACAGAATAAATTAACATTTGCTACCGGGCCTCTGCCCTTTGCATTTTTATCTATAAACTTTCTTCCTTATAACCCCCCCCCCCCCCAAATAAAATCCTGGCTGCGGCCTTGCAATAATCTACCCCACCTTTATATGTCCGGCCTAGGCCGGATCTATAATTCCTTCCCTCCCATAATCGCTATCCAATAATTGTCTTTAGTCCTAACATCATTGTTTTATGAAATCCTTAGGTTTTTTTTTTTTTTTTCATGAAAAAAGGAGGAAAAAGTTTTTCTGAATTCGATCAATCCTTGCATTACATAAGTAAAAGAAATGCAGTGAAATCCCATTACAACGAACTACAAGGGTCTGATAAAATATTTATTGTAACGGAATCATCTAAAAACTGACTTTTATTATTATAAAAGTGTCAATTTTACAAACCTACACCCTAATATATGTAAATATGCTACTTTTACAGTTACAAAAAATCTAAAATAAAATTAACACATTAATTATTCTGAAAAAAAAAATTAAAATATTGAACACTGAACTTTTATATTGCTTATATATATTATAAGCACATTACATATTATTTACTCGTGTGTAATATTTATATATTGTAATTCTGTAGACAATAATTTGGTTAACCTTTTAGTTCCATAAAGTGACCACTTGACCAAAAATTAAAAACCTCGATTCTCCCTCTCCCCCACCATTTTCTTCAACTATTTGGATATCGCATTTAAAAAAATAGAGCTTTGCACAATGCATTTGTTTTAGATATTAAATTCAACGCCTTTTTAACAATTCCGTACCTAAGAATTATTTTGCAGGAAAAAAATTAAATTTCAGTTTTTGAGGTGAAATATCCTCTATATTATTATGCTTCAATTTTGAAATCTAGTCAGTTCCCTGTTATGTTTTGATATTCATAAAAATTTGATTAATTATTTATCAGTTAAAGATTAGAGAGAAATTTAGAGTGGCGTTAACTTCAGTATTAGAATACAATAAAGCACCTGTTATGTTTTGACAGTCATAAAAGTTTGGTTAGTTATTCATCAATTAAAGATTAGAGAGAAATTTAGAGTGGCGTTAACTTCAGTATTAGAATACAGTAAAGCACGGTTTATACGCTTTTGAAGGGACTGTATGAAAAAAGCAAACAAATAAAAAAATGTATTATAAGTATAGGTTAATGTGTATTAGACTCTGCAGGGACCAATTTAAAAAACATAATTGATAAGAACATATAAAAAAGATAAGTATAAATGGTGCACTGTATTTTATTTTCCGGAAACGCATTAGCATTTCAGGTGAGTTACATAACTCGAGAGAACTTCGAGCTATGAACCAAAACATACAGCTAAATTTAACCGTATTTTTTCCTCGCTATATTTGTCGACAAAACCTCACTACAGGTGTTAACTAGATTTTCCTGAACGTCACAGCATAAAGGTGCCCAAAAGACACTTGCACAAGGGCACCGATCAGGCTTGGCACGAACCTACCCACCTTGTTAAAACCAAGTATTTAAGAGATCAAAAACGAGTTTTCTAAAATAACTACAAAAAAAGAATCCCGCTCAAAATGGAATCACATATTGCTTTACGAATTGGAATTAATTTACCACAATAAATAACAGTTTATTTAGGACTGTTGTAAAGATTCAAAAAACAAGCCTGTCGTTTTGAATTTTTCGGGGAGGGGGCAAAGTGCGATATTTAATGCAAGTTTTTATTGAAAAACAACAAAACCTGCACTCTTTTATGAAAAAAACATTAATTTTTCAAAGCTGGCGATTGAAAAATTAATGTTTTTACATGTAAATGGTTTTGCATTGCTTGCTCCTCTCTGGAAAACTCGAAATGACAAGCCTGAGGGGGGGGGGGGGAGCAGTTGACTCTTAAATGACAGGTCTGTCTAAAAACTTCCATGACTGAAAACTTACTATGCAAATTAGCAGATATACTCCATAATTCATGTTATAAATCTGAGTTGTACGAGAAGGATAACTTTTATCAATATTCAGAGGATTAAAAAGTTGGCAAAGGAAGTTTTCTCAATATTTCAAAATCAGAATAATCATTTATCTTTGGAGATAATATACATACTCAATATCCAGCATGTATTCTAAACAGTAAAAACACTAATTATTTTATTATTTATGCTTTCTACTACTTTTATGTCAAGGCATGTTTAATTTTTGAGAGCCAAAATTTCTTCTATTCTTCCATTTATTTAAAATGTTCACCAATAATTCAGTTTTATTAGCAAGTGTGAAAACTGAATCTGTCTCTGGTGTGTTGTCTTTTTTTGCTCATGAAGTTCTAACAATTCAACAATTAATCTGCTCTTGAAAAACTGCACTAAAAATTTTGTATTTCTTAGGAGACCAAGTTTAGCATAAATTCTGGGATCAATTTCATAGAAAATATGATATTCGAAACAAAAATCAATCCTTTAGAAAATGAATCGAATTTTATATTTATATAATTAAACGCGCACAAAACAAGGTCATTGCAAAAATATTTGGACAGACGCCGGTATGCTAAACATGATTTTTACTTATCGTTTCAGTCACCGCACATATATCGCCGAAATTTTACACATAAAAAATCCGAAATACATCCACAAGAGAAAAGGTAATAAGCTTTTAAACTTCAGTACGCTTTAAATTCTTCTAATGCATTGGCACTGAAGCCATAAATCGAATAATTCAGGATTCAAGTCCGTCAAGTCAGATGGCTTTGTTGAAAGCTCATTTTTACTCAATAAATATTGGTCCTTATTGTTGATTATCTTGATTTTTTCAGTTTTTCATCGTTTCTCTTCGTTATTATGGCTTTGACAATATTCAGAATGCATTTTATACAAAGAAAAAGCATAAAATAATAACATCGCACTCGCAATAACATGCAGCTAATACGGCGAACTGGAGGTTGCTTGTCCACCAGGAACGGTTGCCAGGTTCCGTTGCTATGCAAAAAGCAGCTGACTGCTACTGCCCTATATTTATTGATTCAGTTGGGTAGTTTTTGCTGCGCGGAAGGTTTTTTTTTGTCGCTTTTGGCGAAAATTTTCTTATGTAAACTTGCTATATAAGAATTTTATGAAGCGATAAGTAACTTATTATAGTATTAGAAGATACTAACATTTAAAGGGAGAGTTATAAAATGGATTTAATTTTAGTATGAGAAGAAGCTTTGGCAGAAAGCAGACGAGACGGAAGGAAACCAAAGTTTGTTTATTCTCTATGCGTGCGTGGTATTTTGCTTCATTGTAAAATTATAAAATCAGTCATCAAAGAGGTCCCTTCTCAGTTCACATAATATATGTGGAAACTTTTTTGTTCATCGGAACTTCAAGTAAGTGTGCTATTTCATATTTGTGCTTCCTTTAATTCAAAAAAATTAAATTGACTGGTTGTTTGCCCTAAGCTTGGGAATATTTTTCGGCAAGATGAAAATATTTGAATCCTGCTTTTAGTTTATGTTCACGTGCTCTCATTGTAATTAATTCTTTCTTCAACAGTCGAGCATTACAACTTTCTATGAGAATTTGAGAGCATTAAAAAAACATTAATGCAAATGAAATCTAAAATAAAAAAAAACTAGTTATCTTCATCAGTGGCGGGTCTAGGTTTTGTGGGGACCTGGGCAATGACTTTTTGAGGGGACCCCAATAAAAAAATATTAATTACTGGGATCCCCACCGCCAGAGTGATGCCCCCCCCCCCCCCCCGCCCCGAACGTGACCCCTCGAGAAAGTGGGTAAATGTCTCTAGAACCAGCCCCTTAAAGATTTCAGTGACTCAGTTTTAGCCTTTGCTCCCGCCTGGTGGGAACCCCTGTGAATTTATTGAAAAAAAAAAAAATCTATATCAATATAATTTAACCCTAATCATGCCTAATTAAAATTAGCAAAACATTCTTTTCTCCACACAATCCTCACTTATATACATTTAGGTTTGACCTTGGAAGAGAGGGGAGTATCACGAGAGTGATTCAAAGACCACCTTAAAGACGATATGGAATATTCTCAGTTTGAGGGGGGGTCCGGGGACAATTTTGAGAAATACATGCAAAGTCCGGCTTTTGAGGCCTTATAAAGCACAGTTCAAACTAGAAAAATATTAGGAAAAAAAAAGGCAAACCAAAACTTTGTGTCAGTTTCACTCTTTTGCAATTTAAGAAAATGCAAAATGAAATTTTTTTTTTGGTTCAACAAATCATTGACATTGATGGACAGGAGAAAGATCAATGCTTAATATATTTTTTTTTTTTTATGACCAACAAATAGCACCTATGATCCTAAAAATTCTATAATAAAATCACATGGTACAGTTATATTGAACAAATTTTATTCTAGAAAGTGTTAATTTCAGTAGTTCTGAGTAATTTTCAGAAAAATGTAACTTAATTTTCCTTAATGGTTTTCATCAAAATTGCGGGGGAAAAAATGAATTCCTTTCTTAAAGTATTTTTCTTTAGTTGGATATAATTGGCAATTTTTTCATTTTTTATCAAAAAGAAAATAATTATGACATCACTTTTTCAGATCAAGAAGGTAGGGTAGGATCGTCCAATCTTTGTGGGGCACGTTGGACCCAACCAATCTACCCCACATAATTTTAAAACTTTTTTTTTTTGTTCTTAAATCTCAATAATTATAACAATAATCAATGATTTTCTTTTGATTTTTAAAAAATAATTGCATACTAATGGTGAATGCTTATTGCTGTTTTTAAATAAAGAGGATTTATCAAAAAATCAATTCAATATGTTATATTGCTCTTTAAACTTAATATTTTTTACTCTACACACAACAGAGAATAAGGAATAGTTACGAAGTTTAATAGTATTTTTCACTAAATTATAACAAATGTTGTTTGAGTTATGCGGTCCAACGTGCCCCACCATGCGTACCAATGTACCTCACCCACGTTGGTTCACTTTAGGAGGTTCCATTAAAAAATTAATATAAACAAAGTTTATCAATTCAACACTTTCAAAAAAATCTTTGGTGTTGAGAAGTCTTAATTGAAACTTATTGTAGAAAATAGAACTAATCATTACATTTTTTCATGAGATAAAAAAGTGATAAGTAAAAAAGCAGACCAAAGTACCCTACCTCCCCTTAACTAGTAAAAAATCCAGAAAACTCTTCAAAGAAATGGTTTGGAGATTTAGAAAATGGGTCGTTCCACGTCAAATCAACCACAAAAATGGGATTTTAACGCCCTTCGTCTCGGAATTTGATCAAACTTGGTATACTTCATCCCTTTATGGTTACAAGCAACCCCCTAATTTTTTTTCTTTCAGTATCAATGCGTTTTGATTTTACAGCCTTTTGAAATTTGGCGATTTTACATTTTTTGTCATTTTCGAGACACTCAAACTGAGATGTTGTTGTTTACGAAAAAAATTATTTCTTGGTAACTAATGCTATAATCTTTTTGAAAATTTTTACACAAAATAGAAAGACTTTGAACATGTTGATAAAAAATATTTCAATAATCTTAGTTTGCACAAATTTTTTTTAAAAAATTAGAAAATTGAAAATTTTGAATTTTTTTTTCAAAAAAAGATGTTGGCAAAAAACTGAATTTCAGCAAAAGGGTCAGTTTTAAAAATCACGATTTTTTAAAGAAATGATCATGAATATGTACTCTAACTTATCCAATGAAAAACATTAGGGGACTTTAAGGGATTCTGCCCCTCCCCCCATTCTGGAAAAAAAAGCATAAAACATCATACAATCTATTCTTAAAAACAGAATTGTCAACAATTATGACAAAAATTCAAATATAATGTGTTGAATATGGAACTCAAATATAAAAAAATATACTTAAGCTTTTTTTTTATTTGAAATAGTTTCAAATTTGTCAAATCAACCACAAAAATGGGATTTCAACACCTACCATCTAGATTTTGATGAAACTTGGTATACTTCCTTATTTTGTGGTTAAAAGCAACCCCTTAGTTTCTTTTGTTTCAATCTCAATGTATTTTAATTTATAGACTTTTGAAATTTTTAGATTTTGCATTTTTTTGTCATTTTCAAAGACACTAACTGAGCTGTTGTTAATGGGTAAAAAAAATGTTTCTCAGCAACTAATAATATTACCTTCTTGAAAATTTTCTAAAAAATGTTAAGATTTTGAATATTTTTATAAAAAATATTATAATAATCTTAGTTTATACAAAGAATTTTTTAAAAATCAGAAAGTTAAACATTGATTTTTTTTTTGGTCAAAAAAAACCATTGTTGAAATTCTAAATTTTTAACATCAGGGTCAGTTTTAAAAATCATGATTTAAAGAGAAACTGATCATGAGTATGTGCTTTAACTTTTCCTATGAAAAAAGTTATGAGTCTTTTAGGGATTCTGTCCCCTCCCCCCTAGAAACAACGAAAGCATCATAGAGAAAAGTTTTTCCATGTCATTGAAACAAGAGTTCCCAGCAATTATATAAAAAATTTAAATATAAAGTGTGTTAAATATTGAACTCAAACATATAAATCTAATATTCAAGCTTTTTTTTTATTTGAAATAGTTAAAAATTATTACAATTATTTGAAAATAAGATACTATGAAATTCAAAAGTTGCAGACAACAATATCTGCATATGGATTACTGCATTTTAGTCTAGACAAGTTAAAACAAAAGTAAAGTCTTAACACCAATTCATAATCATACAGTTACTAGTACTTTCAGGATCCCCCCCCCCCCCCTTATGTTTGAGAGAAATTGCTATCGTGGAACTGCTTTTCCATTATAGTTTTACTGCTCTATAATGACAAATTCATCCTTTTAATTCCTTGAAATTACATATAACACCACTTAAAAATTAATGGCCTGATTGTTTTGTAATAATGTGATTAAATGAAGTAAATTACCTTTCCCCCCTCCCCACAAAGCAAATGAAGAAATAAATTAGTATTTATGCACCTCTCGTATTCAATGGATGTTTATATTTTTTAATGACAATTGGAAAACAAATTATTATTTGCATGGAATTCTTTTTGTCCAGATTCCTCCCCCCCCCTAGCTTAATGACATAACTCGCAACTTTTCCTCAACTTACTGGGGTTCCAAAATTTTATATCACTTATGCTTATTAATGCTTAACATTCACATTATGAAAATTAATTCCAGTAAATGAATTTTCTATTATTTTTGTTTTATTTCTTTTTAAAAACAATAATGGATTTGAATATCTTGTGAGGAATAAATACATAATTGTTTGAAAAGAGATAAAAGCTTGTTAGTCAGGTCTGCTAAAAAGACAAGTCCTGCTCACACTTGTTTAGAAAACAAGTAATGGTGCCTTCTTTCTCTACACGCCTCCCATGGAGTACATTTTATCCTACCCTATCAGAATTGCACTAACAGCACAGAGTGGTTGCTGACTCCCCTGGATAAAAGATAGAATTCTCAGAAAGAACTTTTCTAAAATTTTGAGAAAAGGTCAATATGAAAGAATGAATTGAACTAGAATAACAATTAGATGTTGACTTATAGGAGTTCTAGCAAAATGTGTGTCAAGCTAGAAAGCTTTTCAACCATTGAAGTTAGCATTGGGCAGACCCTAATGAAAATAAATGTCGAGTTACCTGGATTATCAGTGTGTCCAGTTACTGAAGTTTCACTGTATTTAAACTGGAATTATACATAATGTTTATAAATCATTTGTAGAAAATAAAAAGTGGCTTAAAAGAACATACTGTCCTTGATAAAACTAATGCAGCAGTTGAAAGAGGGATCAAGAAAAAGAAAGTGTATTTTAAATAAAAAGTAGTTACCAATCTCACAGTCATAATATAAACAACTAACTCTAAACGTAAACCATACAGCTTGCTGATCAGCTGTCATCTAATACCAGCTGTTCCTTTTTGGTGGCTAGTAAAGCAAACATCTAAAAAAATTACTAGTGAAGTGTAAAATAAAAATACCTGTCATTTGTACAAATGCCAGGTTATTAGGATCCATTTATAATCATAGAAACACTCAAGATAACAAAACACACTTTTAGGGTCAAATGAGATCATGGGCGCCCATATGCAAAGTCGCAAGGGGGGGCTCAAATATTTTCCCCATGGTTTAGCTGGATATTTTCCCCGTAGGAAAACAATTTCAGGACAGATTAGAGTCGTTAAAATTAGACATTTTTAATAACTTATTCATTAAAAGGGGTGGAGAAGAAATATTTTTACATTTGTGCAAAGGAAAAAGTACTAAAAGCAAGGAAGTTCTAATTTGAAAAGGGGGGCTCGAGCCCCCCCTTGCCCCCCTATATGGGTGCCCTTGAATGAGATTGTTGCAAAGCCTTAATTATAAACATTTTGGGCAATGGTAACCATTTTAAACTCATACCCAATAAATTGCTATGTTAAACCAAATCCAAGTTTCAGTTTGATATTGCATTCGATTAATGAATCAAGTTAAAAGCTCTGAGCTGGTATTTATAGGATTTTTAATACTTTGTATAAACTGCCTAATTATAAATTAGAATTAGATAAAAAGTTTTAATTTCTATGTTGCCCTAAGTTTAACAATAATTTTTAACATGCATAAATTGCTGTAGGAAAATTTCGAATTTTGCGGGTATCTTATTTTTATTGTTTATTATTAATTAATTTAATTATTTACAATTCAAAAAAATCTTGAGCATTTATATGTTTACATTTAAGTTCAAACACCAATGCATTTCAATATTTAAATTTTCTTTAATGCAATTATTAACTTAGCTTGTAATATTGTGATCAACTTTTTTTCATTAATCAAAATAAGGGGTCAGGGGGGCAGAATCCCTCAAAGTCCCCTAAAGATTTTCATTTTATATGTTAGCACACATGTTAATGATCATTAAAAAAAATATATAAATTATTTTAATTTAGACCCTCATGCCAAAATTTTAAAATTTTGACTATCATTTTTTTATTGAAAAAATTTAAAATTTTTCATGTTGTTAATTTTTTTAATTGCTGAATATAAATTTAAATTTTTGACATTTTTTTCTGAAATACTTGAAATCTTAATATTTAATATAAAAATTTTCCAAATTTTTTCATCTTTAGTTATTGAGAAATAATTTTTTTTGCAAACAGCTGCTGTTCATTCTCAGAGAACTGTAAATGACAACTAAGGCAAAATCTCAAAACTTTGAAGAGCCAAAAAATAAAAACTATTTTAAATAGAGAAGAAAAATTTTAGGAGGTTATTTAGGACTATAAAAAGTAGAAGTATACAAAGTTTCATTGGAATCTGAGATGGTGGGTGTTGGGGTGTGGTTGAACTGACATGGAATGACCCAAATAGGTAAGGGGAGAGAGTACATCCTAGTCATTCAAACCATTTGAAGTTTATACACTAGATAAGAAATTAAAATTGAAGTACATTTCAAGTAAACACAAAGACTTATTAATTATTTTCAAAGACTCTGCAAAAATTAAACTTATAAGCACTTCATTTTCAGTTTCAAACATTTTAATATTGTTTTATCAAATTGTTCTAAACTTGTAAGAAACCTTTGTTGTAAGTTTTTGTTTTTTCAAAAACTAGATTTCTCATTACAACAATATTTTTACTTCCTTTTACAAAAAAGGAAGTATTGTATTCGCGAAAAAATTTTCACTCAAAAATCGCCCTTAATTTCCATTTTGCTCACCCCCCAAATGAATGTTGAGTTTTTTTTTTCGATTCGACCACATGCGGGAAAAGTGCCTAAGAATGTATAGACACGCGAAATATCCATTTTGACCATCACCGAGGTAATTACAACGACTTTTCTCGTGACGTCTGTATGTATGTGCGTATGTGTGTATGTGCGTATGTGCGTATGTGCGTATGTATCTCGCATAACTCAAAAATGGTATGTCCTAGAAAGTTGAAATTTGGTACATAGACTCGTAGTGGGGTCTAGTTGTGCACCTCCCCTTTTGGTTGCTTTCGGATGTTCCTAAGGGGGTCTTTTGCACCTTTTTGGGGGGAAATCATTGTTAATTTCGATGTAAACTCAAGTGGCGTTTATAATTTGTCGGACACTTGGCGATATATCGCCAGTCTTTTGGTCGCCAAGTTTTGTCGCCAACTTGGCGACAAATTTGGCGGAGTTTTTTTTTTGGTTTCAATTTGGCCATTGTTGGTGATATTTAGAGAATAAATATTGAATCACATTAAAATAGCGAATAATGGGGAAATGACATTAAATTGGAGTAAAAGGAAGTCATGTGATGCACACATCAGCTCGTTTTCATGAACAAGTAGTGTGGAAAAGGAAAGAGGTAGAGCAATATTTTTTTTCAATATTATATCGTGCTAAACAGATTAAGTTGAAGTAAGATGAAAGCCAGCAATAACATAAGAACTTTTTAAAGTACTGAATTTGGGATTAAATAATTAACAAGATATGAAACATGAATCACAAAAAAATATCTCAAGCTACATGTTACAGAAGTGTGAGAACCATGATTTCCATGCATCCATTTGGATACCGGATGTAGCAAGGAGCTGAATTTGGTACAATTTGTTCTTCCCCTCTTCCAATCACATTCGTTAGAAATTTAAAAATTCATAGTTTGTAACTACATTTTCTCAAATGTTTAAGAGCCATTGTCTGTAAGAATCAGGCAGTTTAAGGCATTAGTGATTGTTGACATTTTTAATTTTTCTTATTTTCACATATGTTGTTCCTTATCATGAATGTAATGTTTGTGCAAAATATGAGCTTTGTCTGCCTTGCCGTTTTTGGGAAATTAAATTTTTTAATTTAGGGGGGTGTGGCACATTTTTGCGTGTTTTTCAAATTTGCAGATTTTAAAGTTCTTGTTGCTTTAAGCGCCCTTATAATGACATGGATTTTTAAATTCTATACTATTATATGGTCTTCTTAGATGCTATTACAACTATCAAATCTGTGTCACTCCGAGGGGGACGGCCACAAACTCTGTTTAAAAATGACCGAAAATGAACTTTTTCACTACATTCAATGCCAATTTTCCCAAAGCGCCTTCATGATGACACCAACATTTTTACATAAATTCCTAGCTACACTGGCATACATCAAAAATATGTAATAAAATTGGTGTCATTATAAGGGCGCCAGAAGATATTGGAACTTTTATGTGATAAATTTCACAAAAATGCAAATGTTTAAAACCTAACTACTACTCTCGCCCTCATAGCAGAGATCTGAAACTAATTAAGTTTGATAACCAACATGTTAGTCCAACATATGAACTAAAAAAATCGGTGTCACTCCTATTACTTTCGGAAATATAATCATTTGAAATTAGTATGTTATGGAGTTATTTAAAAAAAGACTTTTCTAATTGACACCTAAAATAATATATTTCTAATGCTTTTTGTAAAAAAAGCTTTATAAAAAGCAGTAGATACACAGTAAATCGATATAGGTACATATGAACGAATTGTGTAATGTGCATTATAGGCTAAAATAGTTGTACTAATATTCATATTTTTTCAACCATGCTAATTTTTTATCTGTTATTTATAATAAAATTGCAACTATTTATAATATAATGTCTTAAAAAGTTATGAACATAATGTATTATATAGCGAGCATTCAGAATCTGAAACATAATTTGAGGATGAGGTAGACTAAAATAAAGAAAGCATAAAAGATCAAATCACTCAGTTTCAGAAAGATGGTCATCTCTTATTGATCTGGTAATTTTGTAGCACTAAAGCTTGGGAAAACATGGTATCCCGGAGAAATAGTAGAAGTTGACCATTTGCAAGTAAAGGTGAAATGCATAGCAAGAAGGATTGGAATAAATAAATTTATTTAACCGGAAAAAAAGGCGAGTATTGCTATGATAATCTAAACATATAATGCACAATAGATCCACCTGTACCTATATCAAAACAAGCATTTTCTATTCAAGATAAAGACGCTCTTACTGCCCAAAGCTGTTTATGTTAAACGTTGCTTCTTTGCAATATAAATTAAAAATAAATATGTTTAAAACACTATCTGGGTGTGATAAGATTAAATTAACAAAATACATAAATAAACAAATAAAATAAATAAATAATAATAATAAATGAAAAAAATTCACCACAATATACTAACTTCGAATGATTATATTTCCAAAAGTAATAGGAGTGACACTAATTTTATTAGTTCAAATGTTAGACAAACGTGTTGGTTATCAAGTTTAATTAGTTTCAGATCTCTGCTATGAAGGACTAGTTGTATTCTGATTAGCCAAATGGTCAACTTCTATTTCTCTGGGATACCATGTTTTCCCAAGCTTTAGTGCTACAAAATTACCAGATATCAATAAGAGATGACCGTTTTTCTGAAACTCTGAAACTGGGTGATTTGATTTTTTATGTTTTCTTTGTTTCAGTCTACGTCATCCTCAAATTATGTTTCAGATTCTGAATCCTCGCTATATAATACATTATGTTCATAACTATTTAAGACATTATGTTATAAATAGTTGCATTTATAAATAACAGATAAAAAATTAGTATGGTTGAAAAAATATGAATATTAGTACAACTATTTTAGCCTGTAATGCACATTACACAACACGTCCATCTGTACCTATATATATTTACTGTGTTTCTAATGCTTTTTTTATAAAGCTTTATTTTATAAAAAGCATTAGAAACATATTATTTTAGGTGTCACTACTGTAATTTTATATTAAAGTTTAAAACAAAACGTGCAAAAAACCATTCGAATTAGAAAAGTCTTTTTTTAAATAACTCCATAACATACTAATTTCGAATGATTATATTTCCGAAAGTAATAGGAGTGACACCGATTTTTTTAGTTCATATGTTAGATGAACATGTTGGTTATCAAACTTAATTAGTTTCAGATCTCTGCTATGAGGGCGAGAGTAGTAGTTAGGTTTTAAACATTTGCATTTTTGTGAAATTTATCACATAAAAGTTCTAATATCTTCTGGCGCCCTTATAGTGACACCAATTTTATTACATATTTTTGATGCATGCAAGTGTAGCTAGGAATTTATGTAAAAAACGTTGGTGTTATCATGAAGGCGCTTTGAGAAAATTGGCATTGAATGTAGTGAAAAAGTTCATTTTCGGTCATTTTTAAACGGAGTTTGTGGCCGTCGCCCTCGTAGTGACACCTATTTGATAGTTGTAATAGTATCTAAGAAGATCATATAATAGCATAAAGTTTAAAAATTCATGTCATTATAGGGGAGCTTAAAGCAACAAGAACTTTAAAACCTGCAAATTTGAAAAACACGCAAAAATGTGCCGCGCCCCCTAAATTAAAAAATTTAATTTCCCAAAAACGGTAAGGCAAACAAAGCTCATATTTTGCACAAACATTACATTCATGATAATGAACAACATTTGAAAAAATAAAGAAAATTAAAAATGTCAACAATCACAACCTGCCTGATCCTTACAGATAATGGCTCTTAAGGTTTGATAATTTGAAAATGAAAGGGTTTTTTCCCAACTTTCCATTTTTCTAGTAAAAAACATTCCAGTAAAAAAAAAGAAAAAGTATAAATATATATATTTCTTGTAAAATATATTACATACAAAAGAAAGTTTTTTAAAGGGAAAATTGATTCAGTAAAATGAACTATACGGAAGGGGGGGGGGGAGCGGCTGTAATACATAGAGCTTTATTTTGCAATGATTCTCTAGTTTTCTTTAGTGCGAAAATATTCCTCTCCAGCATCCAAAACATTGGTGTTCGTTGAAACAAAATACAGATTCTGAGAATATACCTGTTCCGAATCGCACTAAAGTCACTTCTTTGTCTAGTTCCCTCCAAATTTCATGGAATTTTGTCACTACGTGGGCTTTCTGTGGAAGTGGGGAATATAGCTTCGGAACAAGACAGAGAACCGGAGAAAATACTTTCAGAGCATCCCCATCGTAGCAAAGGAACCATTCTGCTGGTGAGTAGATTCATTAGTATTTTTTTAGGGTCATGCTTCATGACAGTAAGAATGATATTGAGACTTTCATTTTTGGCTTCATTTTCCTCGTAGAACAAATAAGTATTCCGTTTGAATAGTATTAATTAAAAATACTAAGCACAATTCCTATTACAATGTGTTCTTTCAAAAGAAGTTTCTTATACTCAAAGAGAATTAAAACATATCTGAGTAGTAAAATGAGCAAAAATAGGTTGGTAGGTTTGGCTTTGCTATCTGTTTCTTACTGCTGATGAATATGTAACTCTCGGTGAGGTTACTAAAAAAATGACTATTTCCAACAGAGGATTCTCTTGTAATTTTGTTGTAACTTTCAAATTTCTATTTTGTTTTAAATTTTGCTGCTTGTGTCCAATAGAGGATTACTTTTGTAATTTTGTTGTAATTTTCTAATTTTTTTTACATTAATTTTTGTTTCCTTGTTTTTAATTCAAATGCTTTCAAAATTATTACTTGTCATTAATAACAGTTTTAAAAAAATTTCATCTCTAAAATCTATTTTGTTTATTTTTAAGAAGATCACCATATCAATATGTCAAATTTTCTTAGCCCCCCCCCCCCCCCAGTAGCATAACTTCAAATTTTCGGCCCATCCGCAAAATCTGATTTTGGCCCCCCTACTAAACATTGTATTAATGTATATTTGTTGTACAATTTTTCGATTTTGTCGGCCCCACAATTTTTTTTTAAATACACATACACACACACACATATATATATATATGCATATGTTTATGTATATATTTATACATAGAGAGAGAGAGGGGGGTGAGTTTTTAGTTAAGAAAGGGAACATTAGCAACAGAAATCCGGAGAATTCTAAAATTGTTCTGAAATTTTCTTTTAAGAATGGAATTTCAGACCATATGTGGAAGAAGAAAGGTTCAATTTGTCGTAAACTTTTTGAAATTGAAGTTTTGAAACCTTGATTGCGAGTCATTTTTTGTAACGTAATGGAAAGGGGTCAGTGACCCTCTTCCACAAATATTTTGGTATTGGAAATTCGAAAAACACAATTTTAGAAGACCATCGAGGATGTTAAAACAATGGTGTTCGGGGTTATGCCCGGGAATTTTTCGAAATGGAGTACCTAAAAATGCAATAGATCACACGTTAGGTGAAAGGATGAGGTTCAGAACTCTCTCCCGGAGTTTTTCGAATTTCCCAAATAGTGATTTCAAACGTTTGTCAGTGATGTTAGGAGGATGGAAGTTTCGAGGGTCTTACCCATAAAATTTTTCGAAACATTTTACACACGTAATTGGGAGTCACCTTTGAAGCGAAGGAGTCAGAGACTCTTCTGAAAATCTTTCAATATTAAAGTTTTAAAAGCGTTTTCCGTTATGTTAATGAAAAGGGGGATTTGGAGGCTCTTTCCGTTTTTTTTTTTGAAATGGAACTCTTAAAAAAACAAATTGTAGGCCACCTTTGATGACGTTACAATACAGGATTAAATTGGGGACTCTGCCCCAGAATTTTCGAAATTGAAGTTCTAAAAATGCAGTTTTAGGCGAATGTAGGTGATATTAAGAAGATGGCATGTTTTGGAGATCTTCTTTGTAAATTTTTCGAAACTGAACTTTTAACAAGAAGTTCCGTCTAGAACTATACGAGCCTACTTTCCCGTATACCCATACTACTTTCTAGTACCTGATCAGTATTCTCAAAAATAGCTAGAATCGCAAATTGTTTCAAACATATTTTTTACGCTATTTTAAGCTAATTTCTAGGAATAAAATATTCCTCACTCATCTAAAAAAATTAGATGAATAAAAAAAATAAATAAATAAATAAAAAAACAGCACCTTTTAAACAAAGCAACTAGTACACTTTTTTCCATTAAAAAAAATTCTTTAACAGCTTTCAAAACGAAAAATTAATGATAAAAATTAATAAGCTCATTAAAATAAATATATCATATCAAAAAAAAAATATATGGTTTCTTTTTCCCCTGTTGCCAAAAATAATTTTTTAAATGAATACTTACCAAAATAAATAAAAACAATAAAATGTCAACTTAAAGAAATACTTTTCATTGTCAAAAAAAAAAAAAGCCGTCGGCTCATATCTTAATGTAAAAACATAAATGACTTTGAGTTTATTCGCCGAAAACTGAATACCTAAATTAAAACTTTAGCGTGAAAATAAAAACAAGTCATATCAACAACAATTATTTCACAGTTAAAACCATAGATGCGGAGTTGGAGTTGTATTCAATCTCATTTTGGGATAAAGGAGTCGGAAACGAATATCCAAGAATCAGAGTCAGTCATTTGTCCTCCGTGTATAAATTTTTGCCAAAGCGTCGAAGTCGGGGAGTCGGAGTCCGATTAATTGTCGGGCACAGGAGTCGGATTCAGAGTCAGGTGCCCCTAAATTCTGAGTTTGGCGTCAAGAGCTATTTCCAACCAAATTTTTTTTGAAATAAATCCGCCTTCAAGTACGGAATCTACATTGACTTTCAGTTTCCCGGTAGGTGCTAATGTTAAGGAATTTGAACTGTTCAAAATTGAACAGAAAATTGTTCAAATCAAAAAGATATTTTATATACAAGTTTTTCATCAAAAGCTTTTTCCTACTAAGTTTGTTTGAAGCAAATTCGCCTCACAGTTTGGAATTACCTTGAATTTCCCCGTAGGAGCTAATGTTAAGTTTTTTTGAAGTATTCAAAATGGAACAAAAATAGTTCAAATCAAAAAGTGAATTATGGGAATGAGGTGTCCTCGCCTAGATCTTTCGAACAAAAAAAAAAGTTTGTTCGAATCAGACTATTCATTCAAAAGTTATTAGGGGGGGGACAGACCGACAGACATTTTTTCCCATCTCAATACCCTACTTTCCAATTTTTAATTTTTCGATATTTATTTAATTATTTTATTTATTTTTGACTTTTTTTTTTTTTTGTTTTTCGCGATATTTTTAAGATACATTAATGCCTTCTTTCATGCTTTTCCTTCTTTTTCTGACTTTTACTGGGAAAGTAGGCTGAAAATGAGATTGTAAGCCGTCCTTAAACTGCCTTTTTGGATCTTCCATTTCGAAAAATTAAGGGGCAAAGTTTTAATACCTCTCATCCCTTCCTAACTTCATCAAAAGTGGTCCAAAAATGCTTTTTAGGATGTTTTGTAAGGGGAAGCTGTTCAAATATGAAAAATAATTGGGAAAAAAATTTTGATCACAAAACACAATGTTAGATGGTCTTCGGTAATTTAAAATAGAACGAGGGTTTTCAGAGGCTCTCCCCCTGAAATTTTTCAGAATTGAATTCTTGAAACGTAATTGTAGGCCACCTTTGATGACCTGACAAGAAGGGATGGGGTTCCAGGACTCTCCTGGCATTTTTTGAAAATCAAAGTTCCAAAATCTTAAATTTGGATCCCCCCTTTTCCCACCTTCTTGGTTAAGTCCCCCTACCCAAAAGCTTCTTTGGCTGTCTTTTTCTGAACTCTGGTACGGTCAGGGCTTTTTCCTTCTTTTCCTTTTCTTTCAGGAATTTTCCCTTCTTTCCGTGGGCAGGTGGCCTAGGGAGGGCAATATGGTACTTTTTGCACCGAGCCAAGGTTTGGTTTTCTCGTAGGGAAGTTGGGCCATGGGCCCCCTGCCCTCTACTCAGGGCCTGTTTACTGAATAAGCTAACTAGGGTCTATTGGGGGCCTATTTGGGGGCCCCAAATGGCTAAAACTGTTTTAGCAAATAGCAAAAATTGTAATGTTTGGCTACATGAGGTCCCCCAAATAAGTGTTTGGCTTAGGGCCCCCGATTACTTAATCGGGAGCCCTAGGTCAATAGGTTCTGGGGTTCTAGAGGGCCCCAGAACCAGTATAAGCTTTTAAAACTAAGTTTGATGTTCGGAGAAATTTAATCAAATTGAATGAAAACAAAGCTCAAAAATTTTCGGCCCTCTTCCGACTCCAGGCCCTCCAGCGTAGCGGGGTATTGCTGTAGTTACGCCACTTTAGCCCCCCCCCCCCCCGCAGAGAAATCCTGACTACAGACTACACCACTGATTGGACCCTCTCCAAAATGAAATCCTTGCTATGCCACTGGTTGACTGAGCTAATAATTGTGTGTGTGGTGACTGTTTCTTTGACCAATTTGTACTACTGGGCCCAGCTAGACTAACTACAACCAGTCTAGCTGGGCCCAGAGCCTGTTGCTGGTCGTCACATTTGTGTTTGTATAGAGAGAACATGGCAGGATGTGATTTTGGATCTTGTTTTCTGTGACGTGGGAAGTTTTGTTCAGGGGTTGAGTGTTTGAAGTCACATTGGAAGTAAGGACCACAACAGTATTAGGTTATGAATTTCAAATTTTGTATGCACAAAGATGAAAATTTTATGTTTGTGCCTGATTTCAGAAACACAGGTTTAGCTGTACTAAGGCAGAGTTTGAAAGAGGTATTTTCGTCAGAATTAAAAAATAGCTATATCCCTCTGCAGTGGACGGAATTTAAGGAAAACCCGTTGGGAATTATGCTCAGTTCAGGAGAAGAGGTGTTAATAATAAAATTTGGCCCATGTGGTTAGTTCTCCAGGAAGATTAAACAGGCTCTGAATAAGCAAATTGCTTCTCATTGGAAAAAGAAACTGCTCGGTAACATTGTAAGGCAAGGTCAGTGGCAGATCTACAGGGGGCGACCCCCCCCTGCCCCCCAAAAAAGTTTTGTAAATTTGAAAATTTTCCGTGAGAAGAACACCAAACCTCCCCCTGCCACACATCACGAAAAATCGCCTACAACTGTATTTGTACGACATTACTTCTAAAAATTTTCCTGGTGAGAGTCTCTGAACTCCCTCTCTCCATTGTCATTGATGATCATCAAAAACTTTGACTTTTTGAAACTTCAAGTTCGAAAATTTCGTCGCGGAAGATTCCTTAAATCCCACTCCTTTACCTAATGTTACCAAAGTCATCCTACAACTACATTTTTACGACTCCAGTTCCAAAAAACTTCCCGGAAAGACTACAAAACTTCACCTTTTCCTAACATCTTAAAAAAAAAAAAAATCATTAACTATGTTTTTGAAACTTTAATGCCAACATATTTCCAGGGAGGGGGGGGGGGGGAATTAAACCTCATGCCTTCGCCTAATGTACTTGAAGAGGGCCTTCAATTGCGTTTTTAAAACTTCAATTCCGAAAAAATGTCGGGGGAGATCCACGAGCCCAAACACTTCCCCTAACATCAATGAAGATCTTCTAACATTGCGCTTTTGAAGCTTTAACACCGAAAAGTTAAGGGACAGCTGCTGATAACATCGCTTTTCTTAACGCTACCAAAGATGTCCGACAATCGCATTTTCAAGCCTCCAATTTCGAATAATTTCCGGTGGAAAGTTCCGAGCTATAGTCCTTCCCCCAACGTTATAAAAGATGGCCTACAGCTGCATTTTCGGGACTTCAATTTCGAAAAATTTCCAGAGAGGAGCTCCGAAGTCCTTCTTTCCTTATCTTTCAACATCATTCAAAGATAGTCTTAAATCTGCATTTTTGGAACTTCTACATCGAAACATTTCTGTGGAAAAGTTCTGATCCCCATGTCTTCTGCTACGTCATCAAAGGTGGTCTACTATTGCATTTTTAGGACTTCAAATCCAAAATATTTTTCAGTGAAAACCCCCCAAACCCCCTTGTTTTTAGTATTATTAAAGATATCTAAAATTTGTGTATTGGAGCTCTTATTTCAAAAAAAAAAAAAAAAACGACTGAAGAGAATTCCTGAATATCATCCTTTCCCTTCAAGCCACCAAAGATCGCAAATAATTATTTTTTAACATTTTTTTTTTAAATTTTCCGGATCCTCTAAACCTTCCTTTCTCAATTAGTCACTAAAGAGCTTCTAAAAATGAGTTCCTAAAAAAAAAATCGCGGAAGAGCCCGCAAACTCTCTTACTTATGCACGAATATTGAACAGCTCAATCCACAAACAAATCCAAAACTATCTTCAAATTTCTTTACTGATGTAATTTTTGTATTTCATTAGGTTCAGTATGAAAACTGGTAAAAATATCTGCCATTATGATACTGTAAACCTTTCTTTTGTCAGGGAAAAAAGTACAATTGGTGACCTAAATGGGTACTGAAAATACTTCACGAGTCTTCAAAGGAATCAAAAGTTGAAGCATTTAATTTGGATAATGGATCCAGAATACTAACAGAAATTTTTCCTTTTTTTTTATTTTTCAATTTTGTACTGTTGGCAGAGCCAGCCTTAACGAATGCGGGGCCCGATAGGAAAATTCTGTCAGGGCCCTTTATAGAATATTTCATTTCATTTGAGACACAAAAACAGAATGAGAGTGAATTTAAAAAAAAAGTTAGACAACTTAACACTGAGAAATTTTTGATGCGCAATTTAGTGCTTTGACAGAAAAATTATGTACCAAATGCTACAAGACTTAAAAATGTAGTTCTAGACTGTCTTTGGTGACATCAGCAATAGGACGGAGGTCGGGCAACCTCCCCTGGAAAATTTTATAAACTGAAGTCTTAAAAACCTAGTTTATGTAGTCAGAAGAATTTTGAGAAGGGAGGGGGATTCAAAATCGAATTTTGAACCCCTCTCCCTTCTCGAACTTCCTCTTCTTCAAGGATTTAACCCTCGTCCGGAAGAATTTGTAAAACTGATGCAAAAAATAGCAAATGTAGGCAATTTTTGGTAAAATTAGGTGAAAGAGAATATGGATTATTGACTCATTGACTGGGGGAATTATTTCAAAACTGAAGCAATTAAAGCAAAGACCAATAATCCCCTATCTATATAGCTGCTCTAATTAAAGTAACTTAGGTGATTGAATAATCTTCCGAGATTTTTTCAATATTGAAGTGTAAAAACGCAATTTTAGGCTAATTAGATAACTACAATGGAAAAAGGAGATGACAGCCTCTAGAATGTTTTTCGAAACTGACGTCAATTTTATTTAGTCTATTTTAAGGAAAGTTGAGTGGAGCTGTTCCGTGAAATTTTCTTAAAGCTAAATTTCAAGCTATCAGAGGTGACCTTAGGGAAAAGGCTAAGAGGGGTTCGGGGCCGCTTCTATGGAAATTTATCGAAGTTAGAATTTTGAAAACGCAACATGACGCTACCTTTCGAGAGAGGAAACTCACACGTTAGGAATATCCCTTAGAAATGTTTTGAAACTGAAAACTTTAAAAGTTTGAAGCAATTTTCGGGGAACTCCTAACGAGCACGTTCGATGATAGAGCAGAGTTTGAAGCCGTTCCATAACAATTTTTTGACATTGAGGTTTAAAAAACCAAATTTTAGTCAATGTGTTGAGACTTTGCGGGAGAGATGGATGTTTTTAAATCCCATTGCTCAGAAACTTTCGACGTCAAATGTCTAAAAACTTATTTCTTGTGATGTAACAACTTATGTTCTTACCATCTAACAGTTTCCCTTCACTGCGAGGAGAGGGATGGGGGGCTTTAGGGACAACGGATTCCAATTTTGGCGATATGGAGTCCCAGTACTAAAGAGACTTTGAGTCTTCCTCACTCAGTCACTTGTTAGATTAATGCTCAGTTAACTTTTAGTTTGGTCTCACAGAAATTTTACTACTATCATCTTATTTAGTTTCAACAGTAGGGTGGTTCGAAAAAAATCGTTTTTTTTTTAAATTTCGGAATCGCGTTACCTCTCAAAAGGGGGAAAAATAATAAAAAAGTTCTAAGTTGACATCTTCAGTTCGCGTATAAAGCTGAAAGTTTGAAAAAAATATGCTAAAAATTTAATTTTTCAAAAATAATAAAATTAGTTTTTAAATATATTTTTATAATGCAACAGCCATAAATTGTCAGTATATAGCGTCGTTGGAACTTAAAAAAAAGTATTTTATAGCTTTTACACAAGATCTTTCGTTTGCGCATGCACCTTAAATTGGGCTAAAATTTCCTGCCCATTCTAAGTCATGTGCGCGAACTAAAGATCTTACGTAAAAGCTATAAAATATTTCTTAGGCTCAAACTTAAGATATACACTGGCAATTTATGGCTGTTGCATCAGAAAAAAAAAAACTAATATTGTTATTTTTAGAAAAATTCAATTTTTAGCATATTTTTTTTTTTTTTTAAACTTTCAGCCTCAATCGCGAACTGAAGATGCCAATTTAGATTTTTTTTATTATTTTTCCCCAACTGAGGATACCAAACTGACACTTTTGAGAGGCAACGGAATTCCGAAATAAAAAAACCTTTTACCCCATTGATGGAACTAAAAGTAGCTCCACACTCGCAGGTTAAGCGTCAATTAAGTATTTAAAAAGATTTTTTTTTCATACATTTTTTCTCTTGTATCTCTTTATATTTAAAAAAAGTGAGGTCAAAGAAAATTTTGAAAGGAAGTCTGTGGCGGGTCTGTGTCCAGGAGACCCCATAGCACCTACATCCTTGAAATTTTGTACAAAATTACTTCGAGTCCTGGTGGTTTGCACCTGGGGTTTTGTTTATTAAAATTCGAATTAGTTTTTTGTAATTAATTTTTAAGCTCAAATTTCGCTTAAATTGCCTATTATTGCCGATTAAAGGGGTGAAAAATTACTTGCAATATTAATATTACATATCATTGGAAAGGGTAGAATTTTCCGCGTTCTACGCAATTTGTTTCAATGCTCTAACTTAAATACGGCGGGAGTTATTTGCGTTTCTAGTTCGAACCTTTTTAGGCTTTGCTAAAATTTAGGAACTACTTTCCTCATTAAATCTATCAGTAAAAAGTGAAGGAATTGTCCCACAGTTTTCTTTTTGACACCACTGGAAAGAGCGGGCTTTTTTACTCCAGATCTAAGTCGACTAATGGTCGAAAAACTTAGCTTCTATCTCCAAAGAAAAAAAAGTTACAAGCAGTTTTAATCAAGTTCAAAAAATCTCATTTCCATTCAAATTATTGATGCTTTATTTGGCGTTGCCATAGTTACGTCTTTTCGATTCGCATGTTTCTTCTTTTTTATTCACAAATTTTGAGGGTTTCGATTTTAACGGAAAATCTTAGGCTGATTTTTTTAATAAGTGATTTGTTGCGGAAACATGGGTGTTTCTAAACATTGATCGTAATGCTGATGAGAAAATTGTGCATGCTGCAGTTTCCGCCTCTGCACATGTGCCCACCACGGTTATAAACAAAGACACTGTTTTGATGATTTTGCTTCTGCATCAAGCGAAGAATAATAGGTTCCAACTAGTGATGTGCCGGATCGTTAAAAAAGTAGATCCGCGGATCCGGATCATTAGTGTCACAATCCACGGATACGGACCTCAAAAATTCTTTACACAATTCAACTATCCAAGTGTAAAATTTGTTACGGAAGGTATTCCCGTCAGGGTATTGGCACTGTTTCTTCAAAAAATGTCATTTACGACGAAAATATAATCAAGACTATGATTTACTCTTTAAAGAAATCTCCGTTAAAATTGAGGGAAAGTTTGAAGGAATCTGTCAGCGCTGCATTAATGCTTAAATAGAATGTGAAAAAAAAATTTCTAGCTTGCTCGGTAGATCTAGGATACAGGAGTAAGCGTGTAAAGTTGCTAATGGACAGGCTAGAAATAATTTTTCGCATTTTATTTCAGCATAAATGCAGCTCTGACCTATTCCACCCAACTTACTCCGACCGACGAAATAACAGAGCCGGGAACACCTTTACAAACAGTAAATAGGGAATTCAGTCTTTTTTTTTTTTTTTTTGAAGTATGCTGAGAAAAACCAAAATGAAGAATAACACAAACCCCAAATCAATAACAAAAACTTATATTAAATTAAAAATTAAAAATAAAAAAGTCCCAGAGGGCCGACCTCATATTAAGATGAATTTCGCGAGTCAGAATACACATTGTTCACAAATATGAACGGACAGCAGATAGAAATTTTAAATCATTGACCCTTTTCTCCTCATTTTCCGACTATGAAATCGCTACCAATCACGCGTATAAAGGCTTAGAATTGCATTTAAAATTTACTTAACAAGATTATAGCTTTTACTGTACATAACTTAGAAGTTCCAAACAAATATCAAACGCAGAAAATAATTCTTTCAATTAGGGCCAATATTTTTAACGTACGGATAAGTTTTTACCACCATGATTGTGCAAAGCGTTAAGTCGGTTTTAATTAATATCCCCAGTAATTAAAGTTCTACAGAAACGAAGCCAAGCTAAGAACACTTTCGATCAAGTCACCTTTTGAACAAAAAAAAAAAATATCAAAATCGGTTCATCTGTTTAGAAGCTACGATGCCAGAAAGAGACACACAGATACACACTTTTAAAACTTATTACCCCTTTCTTTTTGCGTTGGGGAGGGTACAAATTGACTTCGAAAATGATACATTATAATTTAAATAGGGAATAAAAAAAAGTCTTTTATTCAAATATTTAAAAAATTTTAGAATAGAAAAGATCCGTTTAAGATCCGTCAAAAAAATAACGGATCGGAATACGGATACGGATCTTTATTTTCTCTCGGATATCCGCAGATACGGATATCCGGAACATCACTAGTTTCAACTGTATTACCGCAGCGATATAAGGCGAGGATCAACTCCCAATCCTATCAACGATATTCTGAACATGACCTCTTCACTATAGGTCGCGAAAACTGCAACTTATTTTTTATCATGCTTATACAGGCTGTAATAGTGTATCTAGATTTTTTTTCAACGGAAAAAATTCAGCCTTGTCTGCAGAGCGCCCTTCTTTTGCAAAGGTTTTTCCATGACTCATGGTCGCACTAAGAAATTGCAGTCGCTGGGAGAAAAGCAATGCTTCAACTATATGACTCTCAGGCCCAGGGCCTGATTACCGCATAGGCCACCTGGACCAAGAGCCCCATCTTCCTAAGGGGCCCCAAGTTTTTCAAAAACCTATATATACCATCAAAACATCATTAGTTTTTGTGAAAATAACAAAAACTAATGATGTATTAGTTGAAGACACACCTTTTTTAAATATTGCTAAACATCATTTTAATATTTTGCGTTGACTTAAAGTGATAGAATACAGAGGGGGGCCTCCAAAGCATTGTGTGCCTTGTACCTCACTTTCAGTTAGTAGGGCCTTGCTAAAACTAACTTGGAGGGTGTTAAATTTTCACAATTAGTTTTAATTGGATTAATCTTAATGCAAGGCCGTATCCAGAGGGGGGGACTGACGAGCCCCCCCCCCCCCCCGAAACCCGAAATGTTTTGTACCGTAAAACAGAAGAAGGTTTTTTTTTCTTTTTTTTTAAAATTCCTATTGTCAGAAAAGGAAAATAACAATTTTTTTTTATTCCTAATTTTGCTACTATTCAAAATTTATAATATTTTGAAGAAATACAGAAAAAGCAGTTCTAGTTCTCATTAGCTGCAAGGCACACTTGAAATTTAGACCTTTAATTAGGACTTCCTGCTTTCTTTCCCAGTTCAATTCAGGGCAGTCCAGGGTCAAGGCAGGCCCTTTGTCAGTTCGGTAGACTTTTCAAGTCTACCAAACTGACTTCTGTGGACTTCCTCCTCCAGAGGCGTGCACAGAAATTTTGGGGCTGTCACAAATGCTTTTTTTGGGGCCCCTCCATTTTGTTTACCCATATTTTCAACCCTAGGTTTAAAAATATTGAGCCCCATTTAAGCTCGGGCCCAGGCCAACAGGTGTCCCTTCTCCCCTCTGTGCACGACCCTGCCCTCCTCCCCCTAAAACTCTTATAAAACTTACACTGTACTGATTTCGAGCCGGGGACTCCCCAAAGGCTGGGCCCCTAGTTTCCGATTAGGCGAGTATCTTGTTACCAAGATGTGCCAAATTCAGCTCCTTGATACATCCTGAGTAAAAAATGCAAAAATCACGAATCTCGAGTTTCTGTAGCATAATTTTCAAGATCATTTTTGTGACTGATATGTTTCTTGTCTTGCATTTATTTAATGGCGAATTCAGTATCATGGAAGTTCTTTTGTTATTGCTTGTTTTTTTTTCTTACTTCTACTGCATACTGTTAATACCTTAAAATATGAGAAAAAATAACACTTACTCTACTCTCTCTCTCATTTTCTGCACTACTTGTGATTGAAAAAAAAAAGTTTGTTTCGAGAAATATTTCGTTGCATTTATTTTTAACTTAAAACGGGTGTGTCTTACAAAGTTATAATCGTTTTGTAAGACTGTGCAATCAACTTTTGGAAAATGTAAATAAAAAGCTTCAAATAATTTCAACTGTTCGCGAGTCTGAAAATTATTTAAGTTTTTGAAATTCCTTGAAAAGTTCTTCCATTTTGTATCTTATCAAGAAAATAAAGTATGAATTGTCCAAATGGCTAGAATATTACTCTTCCGTTCTTATTTTCTGAATGTCTACACCATTTCTTTTAAACTGTTTTGTACAATTTTCATACTGTAGGGCATGAAATGAGAAAAAAATTGGGGGTAGGGGGAGTGATCAAAAACAAACTTCACTAAAAGCCGATATGAGCAGATGGCGGGGTGCTTCTCTTTTCTCCTCTCTCGTTTTTCCTCTCTGTCCATTAAGTTCCATGATTTGTCGAGCAAGCAATTTTTATTTTGTTTGATCTTGATTTGCAAAAGAATGTATAACTTTTAAGTGACTTTGTTTGCCTTTTTTTTTTTCATATTTTTATAGTCTCAATTACCTAATATAAGACCTCAAAATACAGATTATTTTTTCAAAAATTTCTCGGGAGAAAAACCCCCGGACCCTCTGAAATTATGGATGTTCTACATCCGACTTAAAGGGATACTCTCCTGTTACTCCTGTTATCCTTACCACTACAAGGTGAATAAGAAAAATAATAAGAAATTAAAATAACAGTCCAAACAGCGGAATCATTAAAAATCGAGACAAAAAGTCTTCTATGTTAACATTTTTATGCGTTTGGTGTGTCTATATATACTTTATGTGTGTGTGTGTTAGGGCAATGGCTAATCCGGGCCCCTCCCGAAAAAAATTTCTGGATACGGCTTGTCTTAATGAACGCTATTAAGGGGCCGCTGGAGAGAGCCTCGGAAGTTTCGAAGTCAATGTTAAGTCTACGGGGAAGTTTCCTCCCGATTGCTAATTCGCATTTCAATATTTTGAGATAATTTTTTCTGCATAACATTCTTCACAGCAGTACAAATAACGCGTCTTTTTTAATTTTTCATTTTCTGTTAAAATTTAATGTTAAATGGCTGTTAAATTTATGAGTTGACAAAAGAAGAGGTGCTTTCTGTTTAAACGCTTCATAAATAATCAAGATCTAACATTTGCTCAAACTGAAAAACTACGCGTTATTCTTGAAAGTTTGGGCTTTTCAGGGATACCTTTCTTTTAATCATACTCAAATTAGGATAAGAGTAATTGGGAGGGGGAAAACTGGAAAATTTTGCAAAAATTCACGAATTTCCGTGTTAACCACGCCTTCCGCCGGTGACAATAGAGAAAGAGGGGACAACTTCTTTATCCCCTGTTAGGGTGGGGCATGGAGATCGTCTTCAGGCAGTCTTCAGGGTAATAAAAAACATGTGTTTAGGGGGAGGGGATGACAGCAATTAAGGGTTGAAAGAGCGAGAGCATTTATTTCCTTCGGGTCTAAACTTGGAGTAGACTATTTTTTGAGCTTCGCTACGCAACTTTTTCCTTGCTTACATACAGATTTGGAAATACATATTCTAGCAAGGGGAACCCCCCACGTAATTCAAATAAATTTGAAACTTTTTTTAGCGAATATATTACACTATACACTGGTGTCCAAAAGTTAAGCATAATTTTTATTTATGTGAGTAATGTGAGAAATATACATCGAAATAGGGGGAAACGTGATATGCGGGTGCAACACGGTTACAAAATAAGGAAACTACTCAAGAAAAAGGTAACATTTACTTTTATCATCCCAAAAAATAGTTTAAATGAAAATTAGGCATATGAGGAGTTTACTCTTTGCACAAAAATTTTTCTTTTAAAGATGATGCTGAAGTTCAATAGTGTGTATGGCCACCTCTGACTGCCAGGCATGCTGCATAACGATAGCTCATACTTTCTATGAGGTGGTGGATGAGTTGTGGGCTTAAACAGTTCCAAGCATGCTGGAGAGCTCTTTTTTTAGCTCCGGAGCGGAGCTTGGCGGGGGCGAACGGGCTGCAAGTTGTCTCTCGAACAAATCCCAGACATGCTCGATAGGGTTCAGATCAGGGGAGTTCGCAGGCCACGTCATTCGCTGGATATTTTCTGATTCGAGGAAGTCATCGACCACAGCTGTTCGGTGACATGGCGCGTTATCGTCCATGATTATGAACTCAGGACCAACAGCACCTCGAAACAAGCGAACATAAGGCTCAAGAACCTCGTCTCTGTATCTTTGACCAGTGACTGAGCCTGTCTCAAAAATATGGAGGTCGGTGCGGCCATCCAACATAATGCCCGCCCACACCATTACTCCTGCTGACGCAAAGTGATGTCTTTCTCTTATGTTTTGCGGTTGGAAACGAGTCCCCTTTTCTCTCCAGATTGTTACCTGACGAGAATCGCTCTGTAGAGTAAAGCGGGACACATCACTGAACATCACATTAGCCCACTGTCCCAGACTCCAATGCTGATGTTGCAAGCTCCAGTTTAAACAAGCGCGTTTATGCGCTGATGTGAGAGGAATGCAAACTGCTGGTCTTCTGGCATACAGACCGACATGATTGAGTCTTCTGTAAACAGTTTGCCTCGAAATTGTTATTTCTGTGACGGCACTGAGCGCCGAACCCAGTTCTCTGGCAAAGCTGTCCCTATGACGTCGTGCAGAAATTACCAGAAAACGAACTTGGCTTGCGGTTGTGACTCTTGGTCGACCTGGTACTGGTCGGCGGGCAACATTTCCCACATTTGAAAACCTCTGCCACAGTCTCGAGATTAAACACTGAGGCACATTAAGAATACGAGACACTTCAGTTTGTGATCGTCCAGATTCTAGCATTCCAACGATTCTTCCTTTCGCAAACATGTCCAATTGGCGTCTTTGTGCCATTATTAGTTCTGTTTCACCAGATCCAATGTTTCTTGGTACAGCAATTGCACGAAACGCGCCTGAACTGTCTAAAGCGTGCGAGCTGTTTTATCCACATTCCGAAACGCGCACCTAATTCGCGCATGACACCATCGTATATACTATTTTGCATAAACATAGTGTTTCTTCTTCAACCAATGAATCTCAATAAGTAACTTTACATAATTTTATGAAAATTTAAAGATTTTTCCCCTCATTTTATGAATTATGCTTAACTTTTGGACACCAGTGTATAACAATAGGTTTGCTTTTAACTTTGCGTAATTGTCATATTATCAACTATATTTTAATGCTTACAGATTTGGAAATATATTTTATACCCTTGCATGGGACGAACCGAGCCCCCAAGTAATTCAAATAAATCTTAAACATTTTTAGTGAAAAGATTACATTGTAACAGCTTTGCATTATTTTATGTAATTGCCGTATTATCAATACCAACTATATTTTAATGCAAAAGAAAAAATTCCTTTCGAAAAAATATATCAGAAGTGTAAAATATACATGAGGGTATATATAATCGTAAAGTTTATTGAGGATCAATAAAAAAATATATCAGAGATAACTATATTGTAATGCAAAAGAAAAACTTTCTTTCGAAAAAATGTATCAGAGGTGTAATATGCAAATAAAATAAAAGATGTCATAATTATGTGCCAATTACACTATCTAACAATAGGTTTGCATTTTAACTTTGCGTAATTGCCATATTATCAACTATATTTTAATGCAAAACAAAAACTTTCTTTCAGAAAAAATGTATCAGAAGTGTAATATGCAAATAAAATAAAAGATGTCATAATTATGTGCCCATTGAAAGTGATTACAATGAACTTTGAAGAAAAGCATCAACAATCTTTTGTGCAAATAAACAGTTGCATTAACTAGGATGAAATACTGTGAAAGCACTTATTCTTACGAGCCTAAATTTTAGCGAAATTGAAAAAATCTACGAATTTCTGAGTTGCAAATTTTGCGAATTTTATATGAATAGAATTATTCTATAAAAAATTATTTCGCGAGGTTTAAATTTTCGTGATTACGACGAGCTCTGGAAAATTGCGAAAATGAAAGCCTCGCGAAAATAAGTGCTTTTACTCAAAGTCATCACATAAATACGTTATCCTGAATCACTATTGATCTAATGAACTAATTTTCACGTGCTGAAAATCTAACTTCTTGGTTCGAAAAGAGCCTTATGTTATTTAAAAAGTTCTATTCGGGAATTAATGCACCACTAAGTGCTTATAGTCATAGTTTTTTTCCCCCTAGTTTGAGTCTCTCACTACCGAATTATGGCTAGGGGGGACAGCAATGAGGAAACTGAGGTGCCCCGCGTGGGAACACAGAGCGATTTGGAATGAGGTACAATGAGACATTGAGAAGGCTCATAATCAGTTATATTATGACACTATATTATAAATATTGAATACAGGTTAATATATAGTAAATGTTACACAAAACATTACAAGACAAAAAGTTAGTTATAACGATAAATTATTTATAAAGTAACGTTTGATGCATCACAAATTGAAAAAAAAAAATCCAATAAAACATTAGATAAGAAAATTGGAATTATGGAACGTAAGATACATTCAAATCTTCATTGTCGAGAAATTATTCCATCGTTGGCCATCGCAATTGGCCATACCTTTTCAGTGCTGTTACCAGTAGCCAGCTTGAACACGAAATAAGACTTTTTGAAAGTGAACCTTTGTGCTTGAAAAACTATTTTTTTTTTTAAAATTTATAAATAATTTGCTTTTAAAATATTTAAAACTTTTTACAAAATTTATTGGTTTTAAAAACATAATGGGGTTTTTTCCTTCAGTCATAAATAAATAATAATAACAATAATAATAACATGGAGCAAGGAAAAAATTTCATACCCAATGCTTAATTTTTATTTAATTATTTTAAATGTCCAATTTTAAAAATAATGCGTGGAGCTTTATGGCGTCACAAATGATGTACTTTGGCGCATCTGTCTACCGCGTTTCCACGTTATGATAATCAAGAAACGAATTAAATATTGCGCTCTACGCTTACTCTCAGCCATATCGTTGCCAGTACATGTGAGTAAAGATGCGAATTAAATATTTCGCTCTGTGAATGGCAACAATGAATGGCATTTCATCATTTGTGATATCATCAGCAGAAGCGTAAACAATGAAAGCTTCCGATAAAAATATCTTTTTGAAAATATTAAACTTTGTCAAATTATGTAAAAAATGGTCAGCTCTCATGTTTTTAAACATGCTCTTTTGGGAAAAAATACTTTTAAAATTATGGAAACGACCCTATTTGAGGAAATTAATATTTTTAATATACAACCCCTTTTCATATGGCTAAAGTATACGATCCCCCTATTTCCTTTTTGTTCATTGATAAAATTTGATAACGGTCTACTATTTTCCAGAAGCGTGTGGAATATTTGAGAGATTTCTTCTCGGTGTGTATATAAACCGTTAGCGATGGATAAAAAGGGAGTTTCGATTGAGATTTCGAACTGAGAGCGTATTTGCTCTGTTTATAGCGAGGCATTTCGCTGTGTTGTTTTCGTATTTGGAAGTAAATACGTGTGTAACCGTTAAGTTTACGGTGTTGAGTGATATTTGCTTAATTGCTGATGATTAATTTAGCAGTTGTTAACGATTTCTCCTGTACATAGTGTAAATAAAGCTCCTGTGTTTTTATCAAGAACTGTGTCATCATTTCGAGAATTTGGAAGCCTCACCGAATCCGTTACAATTTGGCGCCCAACGTGGGGCTACTTCTGGACTTTCTTGGAGTAAGTGTGACTTTGGACATTTTTTTCATAAAGACTTTTTAAATTTGGACTTTGTTTTTATGGTGATTACTCGCGCAATGGATGAACAATTAAAACAACTTCTTGAGGCAATCACCTCTGTGAAAAGTGATTTGACTGCAAGTTTTACTGCAAATCAAGAACAATTAAAAAATGACATTGCGGCTAATCAAGAACAATTGAAAAATGAATTAGCGACTAACCAAGAACTGTTAAATAGTGATTTAACTGCTAAAATTACTACAAGTCACGATGAAATGAAAAGTGACCTAACGTCGATGGAGGATCAACTAACCGCCATGGGAGATAAAGTCGATGCTCTGGAAGAAAAATTTGATACTGTGGAAGAGCGCATCGCCAATATGGAAAATAAGTTGGAAGAAGAAGACAAGAAATTGACTTCATTTAAGGAAGAAATAATTAAGGACGTGGAAAGGAGATTGGCGACCGCGGAAAGCAGCTCTGTACAGTTTGGCGCTCCCACATCGGTTGCTCGACCGTCCATTAAACTTGCCACATTTAATGGGAAAACTTCGTGGCAGGTTTACAAAACTCAGTTCATGATAGTGGCGGAAGCGAACGGATGGGACTTTGCTACCAAGGCCTGCCATCTTGCAGCATCCCTGAGAGGTGACGCAGCGGACATTCTTCAGACCCTTCCGGACAGCCAGCGCCTGGATTTCGCCGCCCTCACAGCTGCGTTGGAGCTTCGCTTCGGTGAGAAGTGCCAGAAAGATTTCAGCAGACTCCAGTTGAAGTCCCGTTTCCAGAAAACCGGGGAATCCCTGCAAGAGCTAGCGGTGGACATCGAGAGACTGTCTCGTCTTGCTTTTTGCGACTGTCCTGCGGATGTTCGAGACAACCTGGCACTCAACTATTACATCGACGGGGTTCGAGATCCGGAAATCCAGAAAGCTCTACGGATGGCGGATGTCAAAGACCTGAATTCTGCTGTTGTGTATGCGATGAGATACGAGGCCGCCCAAGAAGCAACCCGTGTGGATCGTCATCTAATCCGGACTCAGGAAGCTGATGAGTCTGATTCCAGGTCGTCCCACCTCGCTGAACTTGAGAGACAACTCGGTGACTTGGCAAGACATCTGAGCAGAATAACAGCCCATAAGAAACAAGAGCAGAAGTGCTGGAAATGCGGTAGTGAAGGACACCTGCGAAGGAGTTGTCCGGCTCGCCAAGCTACGCGAGGGAAGGAAATCACCACGACCAGAGCTCTGCAGATTTCCTCTTCTAGTAGTGGCAGTGATGGACTTTTCATTTACGCACATGTAAATGGGAACCCCTGCAAACTGATTGTCGACACTGGAGCCAATGTGACAATCATTAGGACAGATGTGGCTCGTGAATTTGGATTGAAACTGCTGTGGACATCGCCACGTGTAAGTCTCCAGACTGTGACAGGTGACAAAATCGAGATTGACGGTAAAGTGGACTTGGAAATAGTGTTTGGGAATGCCACCTACCATCATACGGCATTCGTCGCTAATATCACGGACCCCTTCATTCTCGGATTGGACTTTTTGAAGAAATATGACTTCACTCTCGACTTCAAGACTAATGAGCTGCACTCGATGAGAGAAGACATAGCCGTTTTCCCTGCAGAAAGTGATGTAAAATCCGCTCATCAAATAATGGCCCAAACAGATTTATCGATTCCCTCAAGGTCAGAATCATTAATACCTGGCTCCCTTGAAGAAAGCAATAGTTTTCGATTTGGACTCATTGAATACCCCAACCTAAACAATAATCTAAAAGGAGTGCTGGTAGCATCTACGCTTGTGGACCTTTCTATGGATGTAATTCCTGTGAGAGTCGCCAACGTGAGTGAAAGGCCAAGGAATATCCGAAAAGGTGAAGTGTTGGCAACTTGTACTCCAGTAAACTGCATCATTAGAAGAATCAATTCCCCTGCGACTGTGTCTTCTGAGTCCTTGACATCGAAGTTAATTGGGAGTGCGCCGTTATCGAATGATCAAAGAACTGCTGCGGAAAAATTGGTGGACAACTTCAAGCATCTGTTTTCATCTACATCGGAGGATGTGGGCCGGACGAATTTAACGCAGCATAGGATCTATACTGGAGAACACCCCCCTATTAAACAGCATCCAAGACGACTACCGTTCGCTAAGAAGGAAGAGGTTGAAACCCTCCTGAAAGAGATGAAGGAGAATGATGTAATCGAACCGTCATCCAGTTCTTGGGCCTCTCCCATCGTCTTGGTCCGAAAGAAAGATGGCTCCACCAGATTTTGTGTCGATTACCGACGGCTGAATGAAATCACCAAGAAAGACAGTTACCCTCTTCCACGGATAGACGACACCTTGGACACTCTTTCCGGACACAAGTGGTTTTCGACCCTGGACTTGAAGAGCGGCTACTGGCAGGTTGAGATACACCCTGATGACCGAGAGAAGACAGCGTTTACAACTGGACGAGGCTTATGGCTGTTTAAAGTGATGCCCTTCGGCCTCTGCAATGCACCAGCTACGTTCGAGCGTCTTATGGAGACAGTGTTAAGAGGACTTTCCTACGAATCCTGTCTGGTCTACTTAGACAATATCATCATCGTGGGACGCAGTTTCGAAGAACATCTGGCAAATCTTAGGAAGGTGCTGCAAAAGCTTAAGGAAGCCAATCTGAAGTTAAGCCCGTCCAAATGTAATTTGTTCCGCCGGGAAGTGAACTATCTTGGTCACATCATCTCTTCTGAAGGTGTACAAACCGATCCAGAAAAGGTATCTGCGGTCAAGAGTTGGAGTCGTCCCGAGAACATCCATCAGCTGCGAAGTTTCCTGGGGCTCTGCACGTACTACAGGAAGTTAGTAAAGGGTTTTTCCAACATTGCACGACCTTTGCATAAGCTGACGGAGAGCAAGCAAAAGTTTGAATGATCCAAAGAATGCGAAGATGCATTTCTACGACTGAAGGAGGCTTTAACATCAACACCTATCCTCAGCCTGAAAAATCCTTCATCCTGGACACTGATGCGAGCAACGAGGGCATCGGAGCTGTTTTATCCCAAGAAATTGACGGCAATGAACAGGTCATCGCTTACTGGAGCAAATGCTTATCAAAGTCGGAGCAAAATTACTGCGTCACCAGAAAGGAGTTACTGGCCATAGTGAAAGCTGTAGAACACTTCCATCATTACCTGTACGGCCGAAAGTTTCTGCTTCGGACAGATCATGCCTCGTTAACTTGGCTTTTAAACTTCAGGAATCCAGAAGGCCAGATAGCCAGGTGGATACAGCGACTCCAGGAATATGACATGGAGATCAAGCACCGAAAAGGGTTGTCTCACGGTAATGCAGACGCTTTATCAAGGAGACCCTGTCCTGAGAACTGCAATTATTGTTCCCGAATCGAGAAACAGTATGGAACGACTAGCCCTACTGCCTATCAGGTGACAGTGACTCCAACATCTTCAGAACCTGATCCATGGAGTGACGACCAAGTTCGAAAAGATCAACTTGAAGGCCCCGACATAAAACCAATTTTGGAGTTCATGGAGAGTGACAGTCGGCGACCTAGCTGGCAGGACGTTTCCATCTTTAGTCCTGCAACAAAAAGATACTGGGCTTTATGGAATTCACTCCATTTACGGAACGGCGTACTGTACCGAAAATGGGAATCTGATGACGGCAAAACGTCTAGGTGGCAGTTACTACTTCCCCGATCAAGGATTTCAGATGTTCTGAAAGAAATACATAGTAGTGCGACTGAAGGACATTTTGGTGTGTTGAAAACCCTCAATAAAGTTCGGGAGCGCTTCTTCTGGAGCAAGGCGAAGGATGACATGGAGAAGTGGTGCCATTCTTGTGACGCCTGTTCTGCTCGTAAAGGACCGAAGAAAAGAAGCAGAGGGAAGCTACATCTGTACAACGTTGGAGCTCCTTTCGAACGAATTGGGATCGACATCCTGGGTCCTCTACCAAGAACTGCTGATGGGAACAAATACATTCTTGTTTCTATCGACTACTTCACCAAATGGCCGGAAGCATATCCCATTCCAGATCAAGAGGCTACCACCGTAGCAGAGACTCTAGTCCAACATTGGATCTCGAGATACGGAACACCTTTGCAGATTCATTCCGATCAAGGGAGGAATTTCATCTCTGCTGTGTTTAAGGGCCTATGTCAAATTCTCGGAATTGAGAAAACTAGGACAACACCACTACACCCACAATCGGACGGCATGGTGGAGAGATTTAACCGCACAATCCTGAATAATCTCTCGCTTATGGTATCCAGAAATCAACAGGATTGGGACAAGAAGCTACCTTTGTTCCTGCTGGCCTACCGCAGTGCTGTCCACGAGACTACCGGATATGCCCCATCTCAGATGCTCTTGGACGAGAGCTTCGGCTACCTTGTGATCTCGTCTTCGGTCGTCCTCCGGATGCGCCTGCATCGCCTGAGGAGTACATCCAGGATCTCCAGGCCCGGTTGGAAGACGTTCATAACTTCGCACGAGAGCGAATCAACATCGCGGCGGAGAAGATGAAGACCCGATACGACACAAGGTCTACTGGACATGAATTCAACGAAGGCGACAAGGTTTGGTTATGGAATCCCATCCGACAGAAAGGTCTGTCACCCAAATTGCAGTCGCATTGGGATGGACCCTACAAAGTCCTTAACCGACTAAATGACGTCGTAGTGAGGATCCAAAAATCACCTAATGCAAAACCTAGGGTTGTACATTATGATCGGTTAGCCCCATACTATGGCCATAGTTCATGAGTATTACATAAACAACAATGGTTGATAACATAAAAGTTGTAGATAATTTTTGCTTTTAATGTTTAGTAATATTTCTTGTTATTATTGTGTTTCCTTTGCACTATTGGTTATTATTTAATGTGTGTAATTGTGAACTTGTGATAGAAGTTTGGCACCCTTTCTGGGAATTGTACTGCCCGGGACGTGCAGTCCTTAGGAAGGGGGCAATGTTACAAATCCTGTAAATAGTAATTATTGTAGTAACGTAACCTGTAAATAGTTTCCCGTAATGAATATACAACCCCTTTTCATATGGCTAAAGTGTACGACCCCCCTATTTCCTTTTTGTTCATTGATAAAATTTGATAACGGTCTACTATTTTCCAGAAGCGTGTGGAATATTTGAGAGATTTCTTCTCGGTGTGTATATAAACCGTTAGCGATGGATAAAAAGGGAGTTTCGATTGAGATTTCGAACTGAGAGCGTATTTGCTCTGTTTATAGCGAGGCATTTCACTGTGTTGTTTTCGTATTTGGAAGTAAATACGTGTGTAACCGTTAAGTTTACGGTGTTGAGTGATATTTGCTTAATTGCTGATGATTAATTTAGCAGTTGTTAACGATTTCTCCTGTACATAGTGTAAATAAAGCTCCTGTGTTTTTATCAAGAACTGTGTCATCATCATTTTGAGAATTTGGAAGCCTCACCGAATCCGTTACAATATCAAACATTTTAAAATATTAGCGGATTCAAAATTGCTTGCAGATGTCTGTCATTACTCCACATGATTTTATCTTGCTATGTATGAAGAGTTGCAGCCTTAGTCTCATATTACCCCACATGGGGTTATTAGAGACAAGAATTTATTGAAATTTTTAAACATTTATTTAACCAAAATATTTAAGTTAAATAATCGCCTAAAAAATCAAGAGGAGTCCATTTAACTCAGTTAATATGAGGTATTTGTTTCAAGTTATTTGGAATATTAGTATACATATTATTATTATTTTTTTGTTTCTTATTACCCTTTTTATCTCTTATTACCCCAGCCTCCCTTATCATTAAAGTGTTGTTACTAAAAGAAAGATCCACCCTTCAGCACAAAATGAACATGGCTGGTAAGATTTCTAAAATTTTCCCTCCCTTGATCATTGTCAAAAGGGACACAAATAACTACTCATTAATTTTAACAAACTTCTGAATCACTTTTCATCACAACTGTGAATAATTCTCTGAATTACTGGTGTAAATGAATCATTTAAATTGCGTCATTCAAACTTTCGTTAAAATGATGCAATTTCAACGCTTGCAAAACAATTGTTGCTATTAACACTTACAGTTGCAAAATGTATTGAAAAATTTCTTCCAATTCTGTTAGTATTTACTAATTCTTTTTTCCGTTTCCATAACAAATTTACTTGAAATTCATTTGTCTACAAATTTCCACCAGCCTTTTGGTTAGTCTCTGTATTTAAACTGAGTTGTCCTGCCCACTTGTAATTACTATTACGAAGAAACTTATTATTACTTAGTAAGTTATATTTGTAATTAATAGTACTTTAATTTTTTCCTTTACCCAGTGCCGTACCTAGGGGTGTTGATTGGAGCATGGCTACCTGCGATCAGGCCGCTAGCAGATAGCCATGACTTGGGTGACTCCCACCGGGGGAGCAACTACGAGAGGAGTGGCAATGGCAATTGACTCAGATTATTTTGAAAAAAATAATGTGGTTTATTAGTAAAATGCTTAAATGATTATGTTAGTGGGGAAAATGATAAGATGAGTTGGTGCGACTAGAGCTAGATGTCAAAATGAAATGGGCCTTAATTCTCAAAAAAAAAAAAAAGAGGAATTTTGCATGTGTGGCGTATTCAGGAGAGCAAATGATTCCCTCCTGTGTTATTGAAAAACTTCTGCACACCAGGGTATGAATCCAAGGAGGGTGGCAGAAGGTATTTTACCCCGGATGATCCCCCCTTTTTTTCGGAAACGGGGGTGGCATTTTACCTGTCGGTGGTGAAAGAAATAAAATAGTTTTTAAATTAGATAAATGTGTACAATCAGGGTTGTTTGGTTTAAACCACGTTAGTTTAAACCAAACAACCCTGGCAAGCAAAGTTTTTTTTTTTTTTTAACCATGTGAGTTTTTCATTACACTTCATTAACACCCTAATTTGCTTGATTACTTAAGATTTATTCAGATAGATTATGTACCATTGAAGCGCTGCATAGTGTATATTAATCTTCACGCTAAGAATATTTAAATGACAAGACAGAAAAAATAACTAAAGAAGTCCAAGAACACTTAGAATAGGCATAAAACTGCTTTTATGCCTGCACACTTTATGCATCCCTGATAGCAGATGCAATCAGAGCAAGAAAAAATCAAATATATAAAATTATGAAAACAGAAAATGTTCATGTAACTCAGTGCTCTTATAAAAAATAAAAAAAAATTAATGACAAATTTTCACCTTTCAAAGAATTTTTCTCTAATCTCAATATAATAATAAAAAAAAAAGTCTTATGTATGCATGGGGAAGAATCAATAACATTAATTTTTATGACAATCTTTATTATTACGAGTAAAATTTGTCAAAAGAGTATTTTCATACTGAGGCTTTTAATTAAAAGGATTTTTTTTCTTTGATAAAAAAAAGTTATTCCTAAATGCATTAAACCAGGAGAAAGAATGTCTACAATGGAAAACATAATGATTTTCTTAAAACCTACTTGTACTGTTTCTAATTGTTGTCACTGTTACATTAGGTAAATAAATTACATGATTTGTAGCTTTTATTAAAATCTTTAAATAAAATATGCGTTGATCTTTTGATTTTTAAAGCTCTGTAATACATCAGACTTCTATATCATTTCTAGATAATGCAAAACAGTTTCCATGTTTAAGAATGCGTGATTTTAATTTTACTTTTTTTTTAAATTATCGTAGATAACTATGATTATGAGGGAACTAATTAACAAGAATTTATTCTTCGTTATTTGTAATTAATAATGTCTTGTCTGAACTATCGCAGTAAATTATTTCTTTGGTTTTTTTCATACCAAGGCCCATTTACGTATTGTATCAAAAAAAAAAAAAAAAAGTGAAGATTTTCAAACAATATTCTTCTATAGAAATCTCTAAGTACGAGGAAATGAAATTACGAGATTTTACTCTCAATTGTTTAATTAATTGCGAAGAAATTAGGTACAAATATGAATATTAAACATTCCTCCAGCAATTAATTCATAAAATCTTTATGGTTTTCCTAAAATAAAATTGCTTTTCTAACTAATATACTATATTTCTAAGTATCTTAATATATAAAAATCTTCTGTGCGTACGTTTGTCACCATAAGGATTTTAAACGGCTGGACCGATTTTTATCAAATTTTTTGCATGTAATTCAGTTGTGGCAAGCATGGTTTTGAAACGCGATGGATCGAATCGGAAACGTTTTTGTTAATTAATTAATTCATTTAACATTGGATGTCAAAATCTCCCAAATGATTAATATTTATTTTAACCTATTGTTGAGCGAGAACTGAAATAAATATTAACCCGTTGCCAAAGAACAATAAGAAAGCCAGCTCTGCTTTTTATAATGAAATTTCCTACTGTGAGATGTCAATTGAGAATAGATAAAACGTAGAGAGTGAGAGTGAAGCCTTTATTTCTTGAAAGCAGCGATTTTAGGTCCCGAGATATATAGTACAGTAAAAATAGGGGTCGGACCCAAACATCTAAAAAAAAAAAAAAGCTAAACCTGGTGCAAATTGTTTATTACCCTCCCAATAAGAACAGGTAAAAAGTCCCACCCAATTGTGCGTCGGGTTTTGGAATGGGGGGCATCTAAAAATTGCTGTTTTGGGTATTTTTCCAGAAATTTTAGAGTAAATTTAAAGTGAGAATATTATGTTTTACAAAATTTAAAAGCATGAAATTAAAGGCGTTTGACCCCCCAAGAGGGATGACGTAACCCACCAATGCTACAGATCCCCCCTATCCCCGTAAAACGAAGCAGTACCCCCGAACCCCTCTCCATACGTTTCATATGGAAACATTATTTTATGCTAAGTTAAAGTTAGAAATCGAGTGTGTCCATTTTCCAAGATCGATGATGCACCTCCTCTCAAAGCTGCAGCACCCCCCCCCCCCGCTCCACCAAATAAAATAAATCCTCACCCCCCCCCCTTCCCTTTTATTTCAAGTAGAAGTATTACTTCATGCAAATCAAAAATGCATTAAATCAGGACTGTCCACTCCATAAGAACAGTAGCTCACCTCCCAAAACGAAATTATATACTAAAATATTATCCTTCCCCCCACCCCCTCTAATGGTGCACATTTGATTAAATGGCCAGAAAAATTACGCTGAACTGTTTTTTTGCTTTCAAATGATTTCTCCTAAGTTTCTAACAAAAAGTTTTCGTTATCAAGATGTTTTTTGGAATCTAGATCCTCAGCAAACTCGTTATTGTTGCAGCTATGTCTAACATAGTTTGTGCATATAATTGAGCACTTCAGTTCACTTTCAGACTTTTCAAACATTCACTATATCCAATGAACTCCTCAGAGCAAGCACAAGGTTTGAGACGCAGAAAGTCTTCTAGAGCAGAAGGCTTGAGAGTTGTAATAGGACGCAGATTATATTTCTGTGGTGCTTTCTTTGCACCCATCAAAAATGACACTAGCTTTCCCATACTTACAAATTATCTATACACTGCATTGCTGGCATATTTCCTTGAAGTTTACAGATCATTACCAAAAATATGATCAAGCAGGTATCTTCCATCTATTACATATGAGGCAGTGAGAAGCAAAGGGATGCAAGTGAACAAATTAAAAATTTGGAGATAACCAGTACAAATGGTTGGTGAACCTCTCCTCTATGTTGAGGCAAGAGATGGTACTAGTAGACCTGGTAGTTGCTTCTATACAGCATAATTTAGAAAAGAAAATCAATGAAAACCTACCTAGGATCTTATCTTTAAACGCCTTTTATTCAAAACTTGAAAGTGTCCACTTACATCCCTTTGCTTCTCACTGCCTCATATATGACACCAGCTGTTCGTTCTCTGATGGTGGATGAACCTTTTGCTTCAGATAATAGCACTTTAACTATACAAGATTTCTTTCCTTCTGAAACCAGATTCATCGAATACTAATGGAGGATCAGCGCATAACTCGTACCAAAAGTTTTTAACAATTTGTTATTCCATCTTTACTGTTCATACCATTCGGTGTAAAAGAGGGTTTGGGCTTACACATCTTTACCAATAGTAACTACTCTCCTAACAGAAGCTAAAACATAACTGTTTACCTCCTTTACAAAGAAATGCCACAAAATTGTTTGCCTTTCAATATCCTTTGATGTTACTACCCGAACGTTAAGAAGTCTCATCGCAACTCACCTTATCATCAGCGAGCGATACCACTACCAACTTGAGAGGGATGAACTTCTGGGAGCTTTAGAAACGGATTGTGATTTCCAAACTGAGAGACAAAAAGGTGTAAATATTTAGCATTCTATTGTTGTATTGCTCAATGCTATCATCAAGACTTGTTCTATCGTGGAATCACTACAGGTTCTAGACCACCTGAATTTGTCACTGAGTTAGATCGTTGTATAGCTGATGTTTGGTGTGATCAAATTTTTTTTTATCGCATAATGTACTCAAAAGTTTGAGATAGTGTTGAAAGTATATGTCCGCATATTTAGCATAATTCACATAACCAGCTGCGTAAAAGAGAGGTAGCTCGGCGTTTGCAAATGAGAACCCCCACCGACTTAGAGGGTGCAGAATTGCAGCATTGCCCATCTCACTATTGGCAATTTCGGTTTGTCCCCCCTTACAGTGATGGCAAAAGATTGTAGAATAGTTGAAGTTTGTTAATCAAGAAGAAGTAGGGAAACTTTGGTCAATTTGGACTTTTTTTATGCTGCACAGGAATTTTGTTTTCCAGCGCTCTAAACAGTTTAATAACTCCAGTCACAAATAATTTGGTTAATGAGCTCGCTTAGATCTTTTAGAATTATCATTCTGACATTACTATATCATTGTGTGGCATTTTGTACTTCGGAAAAGTTTAAATCAGGGAAATTTTTTCGTGAACTTCACTGCAATAGTTGATTTTAGAATGTAAATTCAGGCCCCCCCCCCCAAAAAAAAAGGGAAGGTGCACCCCTTAAGTGTGACGGAGTATCCATCAAGAATAAAAGCCCTCAAAAAACAAAGAAATACCCCTTGAAAAAACTGCCTTAAAAATTCCAATGACGCAAAGCTACTCCATGACCCCCCCCATCCCCCCCGCCTGTGCACCCCTGTTAATTAGAATTTTTTTCTGTTAGAGTTTATTATTTTACTATTATAGAGTGGTTTCTGCGAGGTTTGAGAATTTTTTTTAAGTAATAGAAATTATTTTTATTTAAATAGAGGATTATTTTGTCCCCCCCCCCCTTCCCCCCAAAACCCGACGCGCAAATTGCTGGGACTTTTTACCCCTTCTTGCTGGAAGGGTAAGAAGTAATTTGCAACAGGTTTCACTTTTTTTTTTTTTTTTTGATGTTTGGGTTTGGCCATTTTTTGGCTTAATTTTACTGTATTAATATTTTAAAGTAAAGTACTGGAAGGTTCACGCAAAACGTGTGTTCTGTCGTCGTAGTTGGACTGGATCGGTGCTTTAGGTTTTCCTAACCCAAATGATCAGAAATTACTGTACCTAGCAACATTTGTTTCTCGGCTCAGATCCATCTGAGTTTTGGCACCAATGTCAAGAATAAGGATTATCTAACTAATCAGTACATTATTAAAGGAAAAGATGATGAAATTTAAAGACGAACAAATTTTATTTTCGTTCAGATAAATTGCAACAGGGTAATTCTGTACACAAAAGATCAGTGCAGTAGAAGATCTTTATCTTTGGTGGAAAGAACAAATTAGGCAATATATGAAGTTTAAAAAGTTTTCGTTCGAAAGATCGAACCTCTAATCGGTCGGAGTTAGCTTCCCTCACTGATCGATTGGATTACAGTAACGTGGTGGCTTGGCGACTTTGGCGAAAAAACAATAGAGTTGCGTGATCATTTGTTTACATTTTAAAGCTACTGTTAATGTAATTTATTGTATTTTTGTTTATTTGGCGAAATATTTCAAATTGCAAAGAATTGTTTTTCATTTTTAAAGAGTGTTTAGTCATTTTAGTTGAAGAATGTGTTTATTTTACATCGGGAAGGGGGGGGGGGGAATGAATGATTTTTGCTTATTCAGAGAACTGTTTTTACCTTTATCATTTTTTTTAAACGATATCCTTTCGATTGTTTTATTCTTTTTCATATGGGAGATGTTGCAGCGAGATTTCCCGTTTGTTCTAGATGGGTAGTTAGTTTTTACACTTAATGTCTGAGGACGCATTTTATCATTTGAGTATGTCTGAAGGAACAAGCCATCAAGTACGGGAGAAAAAATAATTAGTATAACAACTGCTCAGTGGGCATTAGATAAATCAAGTTGTAATATATATACGCATTTTGACACCAAGCAGCTTAAATCATTTTCTTTTTACTTATTTTTTTCAACAAAATGGTTCAAACACTTGATAGTTTGTTGAAATATAACTTTTCAATTTACAAAGTTTGAACAGAACAACGTCTGTCGGGTCCTCTAGTAATCTTATATATTTAAACGAGCAATTCTTGTGGGTATGTATATATTTCGTATCTCGAAAACGGCTCTAACGATTTGGATGAAATTTTGGATTTAATTGTAAATTAGCATTCTAAGTTGATCTACATCAGTGTTTTTTCTGTAAAAATGCGATTTTTTACAAAAGGTTTTTTAATACCAAGTCTAATTGAGTTAAGCCTTGAAGTAAACTGTGAATTGACGCATCAGGCAGACGATTTGCAACCACAACAGTGAAAATTTATCTCTTCTCGCTTTAAAGTTTTAAATTTGCTTAGGGTTGCCAGGCTTGGCTGGTATTGGCCACTTTGGCTAATTTCAAACACACTTGGCTGAAAACAAGTTCAAAAGCATTATGTAAGTCGATGTAAGGCTTTTTTCTTTTTTAAGTGAAACTATTGCTTGACCGTCCTACTTTATTTTATTTATTTATTTTCTTTTTACTCTTCAAATAGTTTAACATGGTTTTTAAATCACGCATCTAAATTTTATTTCGAAGAAACTTATGTCTTAAGACTTTATGTTTTGTTAAGACAGTTATCATTTGTTGGAATGGTTTGTGGATCATCAGTTTTGATGGATATCATGCTGCATGTAGCATTTTCTGGCGTAAAGTGACCAACTACACTAAAAGTACATATTCAAAAAGAAAATCTCGATTGGAATAAAATAGTGAAACGCATCATAGTATGAAAGGAAGTATTTGGTTAAAAACCGATTTCACCATAGCAAAACTGGCTCCAAGGTCAAAATATTTTAATTACTGACAAGAAAATTGTATAGTGGAAACAAATGTAACAGATAGTTTAAAGCAAAATGTTGATTTTAATATATTCAGAATCTTCTTTGTTTGGTACTTTAGTGTTATAAGAAGGTCGAGTGCTTAATATTTCGTTAACGTGAAGCTTTTAAAGTATATTTGGGAAAGTATTGAACCTTAAAAAAACACGAGTTGACAAAAAATACTTTTAAAGCCGAGCAAGGCTCGGTCGTCCAGGTATAGTATTTAAACCAAATAAACCCGGTTTAAACCAAAAAAAAAACCTGGTTTAAACAAAAAAAAAAAGTTTTTTTTTTCTTTTTACCAACCCGGTATACAATATAACTATCCATGATAATTCAAAAGTGGAGGAATTCCTTCCCCTAACATTACCAAAGACCGTCAGAAACTGCGTTTTTACATCTACTACTTATTTTCTTGAGAGCGCACCCACCCCCTCGCACCAACATCATCAAAAATGATCTTAAATTTCGGCTTCAACTTCGAAAAAATCCGAAGCAGAGTACTTGAAAACGAAAACTCCCACCACCCCCTAATATCATCGGCTAAGATTTTTGAAGCTTAAATTTCGGGAAAACTACCGATCCTCTGACGTAAGCAAAGAAGGCCTACAATCGCATCCTCAGGATTTCAGTTTTGAAAAATTTCCGAAAGACCGCCACGAATCCCTCCTCCCCTTCGCATCACCCAAAGTCGTCTAAAACTGAGTTTATATGGATTGTGCAGTCTGACCTGGATAACTTGAAGCTTATAACTTGAATATTCCTTTATCTCGAAGTTTTTATTGGGTCCCAAACTTTTGAGACTGTTGTGGAATCATTCCCATTATTCGAACTACCAATAACTCGAGCGTTTTTACTGGTCCCTTGGGACTTCGAGTTATCGAGAGTTGATTGCATTTTGACAATTTTTCGGGGGAGCACTTTGAACCTCTCCTATCGTCTTTTTTTACCCAAAATTATCAAAGATTGTCTAAAAACTGCGTTTTTAAAGCTACGGTTTCGAAAAATTTCGGAAAGCACTCTGTTTCTCACAGTTCTTTAACAAAGGTTCACTTATTATAAACATAAAAAGAACGAAATTGAGCATTAATGGTTAGAAGTAACTCATTATAAGTAAAGATGGTAATGACTGACGTATTTTTTTTTCTATTTAATTCGATGTTAAATACATCTAATCAGGAAGCTTAGAAATTTCAACATACAAAATTCGGATTTTACAAACAAAGTTATGATGGCTGCTACTAAAATTGCACAGGGTGGTCGAGAACCAAGGAGGGCTCCTTATCAGCTTTGTCGTTGGGCCCCGTCCCTCCATAAAACTAAAAACAAATATATCACTTCGATTCCAAGCCAGGTCTCTCCTCCCCGCCCCCATAGGCCAGGCCGGGCCCCTCGTTTTCGGCTACGCTGAAGTGGCCTCTCGCCGGCCCTGAAACTACAAGGTATTTGAGCTGCCATTTGCGCCTTGATCGTGAAAGACTAAAAAATGTTGGAGGGCTGTGACGCGAAATGGTTTGGGCGAAGTTTTATTTAAAAAAAAAACATAATAATATAGGCAATCAAGCAAACAAGAAACTTGACTTCAAATAAGGATACTTGAAGTATTGTAAAAAGCTACTTTGGAGATACAATTTAGGTTTTTTTTTTTTTTTTTTTTTTTTTCCAATAAAGCAGATAGACTATTAAAGGCAGAAATTCTGATAAGGGACAGTGGATAAGAAAGTTTGACCACGGAAAGATGGTGGATGCCCTTGAAGCGGAAACATCTCTTGTAACATTTGTAATAGGTTGTTTGTTATTATTTTTTGACAGATAGCATCAGCGAGAACGCGCCTCTTAACTACTCGGCGCTTTCTGGCTGATTCTACCTATTACAAATATACAAATCTGTACCTCAGAGCCAGAAGGACGTTAATTATGATAATTTTACAGGAGAGAGGAAAAACTTTGGTGCATGCAAAAGGATGGGACGCGCTTTCTTTAACCCTGGTTTAATTTTTTTTTTTTTTTTTTTTTTTTAAAGAATGCCGGTTTACATGGCTCGATGCGGGACAGACTGTTACATACAATGCGCTAATGAACGGAAAATTGCAATTTTTGGACTTACGTCACTCTGGCTGTGAGGTACAGAAATGATGTTTCCGCTTCAAGGTCATCCGCCATATCACCGTGGTCGAGCTTTAATGACATTTTAGTACTTATATTAAGCCTCCATATAAACAAGTATTATTAAGCACTGATAAATATGTATTGTCTTGTTCTTTAGAAGGTGACAAATGAATAATTGTGGAAGAAAAGAAAAAAGTACAAAATTGCCGTACAACGTTTGAAAAAATTAAGCGACCGACAAACTCACACACTTCCCTAAGTCTTTTTGAACTCGCGACGGCACTGTCTGAAATAGAGCCCCAATTTTAAGTTTTACCTGTTCGGTTTTGATTTTCTAATAATATAATCGAATCTATATTCTTATTTTACATTGTGTTTTGAACTTCTTTTTTTCTTTCTTTCCGAAAATGTTATTACTATGTTTGGTGTTACGTAATCGTCTAATGTTCCAAACAACAAATTCAAAATCAATGCCCTACCTTGGGCGTGGGGGGGACAGCATTATTATAGGCAAAGCCGGCTCAGTTTCGCCGCCCCAGGCGATTTTGACAATTGCCGCCCCCTTATCAAAATCATCGAACATACTCTCACGTATTGCTGCAATTTGAGCTGCAAAAAAAAAAAAAAAAAAAGAAAGAAAGAAAAAAAAAAATCTAATTTGAATTCTGAATTTTTGAATTCAAATTATGTTTTTCGCAATCACGAGTTGCGACAAGACCCTACTCATTAGAGTTATTGTTTCTAGAAATGGCTCCCCCCCCCAAGCATGTCCCTCCTCCTGGGTGGTTATGTGTGTATAGTTGTGTGTGTGCAGGCTTAAGTGTGTGCACGTAGGCCTGTGTATGTGTGTAAAGGCGCTCACGCGTTGGCGAGTGTGTATGAGCATGCGTGTGAAGGACATGGACGCCACCACCCAGCAGAAGTGGATTCCGGGAGACAGTTCTCAGGAACAGAGCAGCCGTGCCGCCGCCGCGCCGGTGGGCGGTGGTGCTGCTGGTCCAAGCTGAAAAATAATCCCAACGTCAAGGACTGTCAAATGAGAACAATAAGCAATCGTGATTGCTCAAAAAAAAAAAAAAAAAAAAAAAAACCTAAAAAAATAAAAACAAATTAAAAAAAAAAAAAATTCAGTTTTTCATTTTTTTTCCCTCCTTTTTTTGCCACCACGAAATTTATCGTCCTACGCTGGCACAGGTCACCTACCCCAGGAGCCGGGAATGATTCATACGTTAGAAGTGAAAAATGTAAATATTCTGACTTTTGTTTAAGAGCGAATATTTTTGAATTGATGTTTCACCATGAATTGCAAATGTTATTAATTTTATTGAATTTCTGCAAAATAGTGCGAGGGAGGGGGCGTCATTCCTTAAGTTCGACAAGAGCGGTAGACCCCGTATACTAGTGATTCGGCCGATTACCGAATATTCGACCACAATCAAAGCGGAGTTATTCGCTCATTTTTGTCTAAAAACAAAGCGCAGGTTACGTTTAAAGCACAATTTTGAATGATTAATTGTTCAAAATACATTATTAAGTTTTTTTTTTAAACAATGGGGTGGTTTCCTTCAGTCAAAAGTATTACTTTTAGCCATTGAAATAGATAGAATGAGCAAAAATAATAATAACAATAACATAGAAAATACTTTTATTTTCCCAACAGTTTTTTTACATTAATTTTTTAAAATGTCCGATTTTTCGAACAAGGCGTGGTCTTGATGACGTCACAAATGATGCACTTTGCCGCATATTTCTACTACGTTTCCACGTTATGATAATCAAGCAGCGAATTAAAATTGCGCTCCACGCTTGCTACTAACAATATCGTTGCCAATACAGGTGAGTAAAGATGCGAATTAAATATTTTGCACTTTGAATGGCATTTCATCATTTGTGATGTCATCGGCAGAAGCCGTAAACAATGAAAGCGCTCCGATTTAAGTAATTTTTTTTAAATATTAAATGGAAACAAATTTATCAAAAAAAAAAAAAAAATGGTCAGATCCTATGTTTTTAAGCATGCTCTTTCAGAAAAAAAAAGTACTTTTAAAGTTTTGGAAACGACCCCAGTCAGAGTATTTTTTAAAAAATGATTAAAAAATATTCTGTCCAAATTTTACCAAAAATTGCCAAAAATAAGGATATATTTCCTTAGCAACAGTTCTTAAAAATGAAAGTTTTTTTAAGCAAGAGAAAAAAATTCTCCAATAGAAGCCTTTTTTATGCATATAAAGCTTCTCAAATAAATGAATAAAAAAAGGAAATTTTTATTTATCTGTAACTAGCAGTACTCGCACGGCGATGCCCGTGCTAAAACGTTAAAGGAATTCCGTTGAACAAAAAAATTCCACGCTCCTGCCCCCCTTCTGATGTGAAATGATCATTTTTATTCAACTAAAACGCGGACACACCTTTTAAAAAGACCTATTAAAGTCTCTCTGGAATTTAAAACTATTCGCCAAAACACATAAAAACATTAACTTTAAAACTCAAAATAATCCTTCAACTACATAGTTCACCGCTTAACGCGACAAGCACACACGCTACAGTAACCCTGCCCTTGAGCAAGTGAAGCGTTTTTTCCCCTTGCAATTTCAAGTGTTTCACCAAATAAACAATGCTATAATAAAAACGTTATAAAAAACAATCATAATTGAACAATAAGACAAATCAAATTATTTACTTAGATAAGTAACCATCTTCAACTATAAGAACAAGAACAAACGTTGAAGAAATAAGGAAAACTAAACCAAACATAAAAATCCTATAAAATCAAATTATGTATTTGAACATCGAAACAAAAACGCATTCAAAAATCTCTTCGTTGATTACAACAGCGTAGCATGGGCATGGTTTCTATCGACACTGTCGGCAAGCGCTCTCTCGAAGAGTTAACTTACCCCACCATCTGTTAGAAATTCATAGAACTAAACAATTTATTAAACACTAGCTGCGTTACCCGGCTTTGCCCGGTCTACCTTGAAAATAAAAATTGTGTCAAGTGACGTATATTCAACTATCAGGCGTAAAAAATAAATAAAAAAAATCATGATTTCCCTTCGAAACAATGACGACAGATATTAAAATACTTTTAAAAAATTAAATCCAGAAAGATGGATTTAAAATGCGTCACCATGGAAACACAAAATAAAATAAGTTTGAGGAATTAAAATGCGAAAGAAAATGGTTCACAATTTGAATGGAATCGAGATTTCTTAAACTTGATTTAAAAAGTATTGTAACTTTTTTTCCTTTCGAGATAAAAGCTTATTTTTTCGACCATAGGTCGAGTTAGATCTGGAGTAAAAAAGGTCGCTTTTTCGAATGGCGTCAAAAAGAAAGCTGTCGGACAATTCCTTCACTTTTTATTGATTTACTTAATGAGGAAAGTAGTGCCTAAATTTAAGCTAAGACTAAAAAAAATTCGAGCTAAAAACGCAAATAACTCCCACCGTAATAAAGTTAGAGCATTGTAACAAATTGCGTAGAACGCGGAAAATTCTTTCCTTTCCAACGATATATAATATTACTATTTGCGAGTAATTTTCCACCCCCATATTCGAGAATTTATGTGAAAATTGGGTCTAGATTGGAATAAAAAAAGAACTATTCATCGAATTTTATTCGAACTGGTCTGCAAACCCTTTCAGGACTTAAAGGAACAAACTGTGAAAATTTTAGCAAAATCGGCCGGGTAGTTTTCGAGTTTTGCGAGTTCAAACACACAGACGCTTTTTGGAGACTTCATTTTATACTATGTAGAGATGATTTTGATGGCATTTACCAAAATTAGCAGTAACAAACCAACTTTCTCTTTGAGCAAAAACTTCGCCCACTTAGATGTAAAAACATTAATTCATCAAAGTCGAGGATGAGGGGTGCAATCGACACTCCCAGCGGCAGATTTATAGTCTATGCAAGGGGGGTGGCGGTTGAAAAGCCTAAAAGCTACCCCCGGACTCATCACGTGTGTGTGTGGGGGGGGGGGGGGGGTTAGGAAGTATATTACAATCCCCCTAGAAGATTTTTTTTTAATTTGCAAAGTGAACATTTTTCGAACATAGAGCTCATAGAAGTGAGTCCTCTGGTTTTTTGCCCCTAGGAGAAAAAGATCGGTTTAAATGATGTTGTAAATATTTAAGAAGGCTCATGAGTCTCCCAACTTACCTCCAAATGTTCATGCTTTTGAACTTTGCACCTCTCTAGCCTTCAGAAGAGTGTTACTTGCTAATATAACGCTCCCTTTATATCCAAATGAAAATAATGGCTATAAAACTGTCGAAAACTCAAAACAATTGGGGGACATTTCCAATTAAAATTAAAAATCCGTCCATCCTCGATTACACTACTGTCTAAAACTAATTAAAAGCAAATTCATAGAATTTACTTGATTATTGTAGTAGCTATTGATAGTAATTTCTTCAATTTCATGTTATTGTTTTCAGAAAATGATGGTTACGGAGGAGGCGGTCGCCCCCACCCCCTACTAAATCCGCCACTGAACCCCCTCCCCCTCTTTGACCCCTTTAAAACGGGCCTGTTAAGAGGGTTTTTTCTTTTTTACCTCAATTTAATATAGGCTCCCGTTCTGGAGGGGGTGCTGTGAATCATTTTTAAGAGGGTGCGTCACATTACACATCCTTGAGGGAGACTGGTGTTGGATGTATACTTGCATTAATGATGATTAATGGGGGGAATATTTCTTACCAACACGATAAAGATGCGAAAGCGAAGATACCTCTCCACACATTTCAAATGTTTTTCATATTGACAATCATTTGCAATCAATTTTGAGGTCTGTTTTTATTCTAAAAAAAAATTCACAAAATGTGTGTATATTGCAATTGATAATGTTGCGCGCTGCGCCGTCGGAAATCAACAAAAACATTTTGAATGTCCAGTTGGATGGTTAAATTTTGTTCTATAACATCACGTAATGCACAGAAAAAAATTACTTAAATCTCCCCCCCCCCCCTTCCCCGCATTATTTCAGTTACCATATCGGCTTCCCTGGAGCGCCTCACCCAGTAGGCAGCTCTAGCAACAGCGAAGCGTCTGATTCTTTCATCTGTCTGGGTTGAGAATCCGCCCGCTTGTGTCCTTCCCCTCGCTTCCCCCCGACGTGTTATCGAAGTGGCGTCCGTTGCACGCGAGCGGTGTTGTCGTTTGCTTGTGTGTGTGCGGCCGAGTCTTACTTTTATAATTTCATGTATTTTCTTTAATTACGCAGAACGCTCTTTCCGGAACCTTGCAGAAAAGGTAAATACTCTTTGATCATAATTGTTACCGAAATCCGCTGTAATTTGCACCCGAGTTGTTGTGACAGATTCAGCTGTTCGATCTTCTGAGGCCAACCAACAACAATGGAGCTGCGAATGCGCCTGTGTTGGGGTCAATACATTATTAGCTTTTCGATGGTATTTCCGTTCAATGCGTTCCGGGATGGTTAGTGAGGTAGTGGATTTCGAATTTTAATTTTCGTAGAAGTTCATATTCTTATCTGAAGTTCCACGTTTGTCTGTTTTTTTGCGAATGTTCGGTTTGATATGCATGCGCGCGCAATCATATAAACATTTGATTAGTTTAGAATTTATTGCTGTTAGATTCTATGCAAGTGATCATTCTTCGTTTGTTTTGCATTCCTGCATGGTTATCCTCAGTTATTTGTTTGTTGATTCAACTATATTTTGTAGGACTCGACCGATGCATCGGCCTGGCCGATGCATCGGCGCCGATGGTTCAACAATTTAGCCATCGGCATCGGCATCGGCGGCCGATGCTAACTTGCGGAAAACATCGGCCCATCGGCCTTAAAAAACATCGAAAAGCCGATGGAATTGGCCGATGTTTTTGAAAAAAAAGGACCTTTGCTGTTTTACTTTTTAATACAAAGTAAATGGAGTTGTTTTCATATAAAATTATTTACTTAAATTTCAGTATGAATTTCTATTTTTAGTCATCCCCAGAAGAGTTTTTAATACTACATTCAGGTACCAAACAAGTTAATTATTGCGTTGTTTCTTGCAGCAGGATGTACGTATGTATCTGTCATAAGTCATAACTCAAAAATGATAATCTGTAGAAGGTTAAAGTTTCGTATGTGGGGTCTGCGGACGTTCCAGTTGTGCAATTCCCTTTTTGTTTTCGATCGGGTGTTCTGAAAAGCCTGTTTACTCATTTTTTGTGGCTATTAATTACTTATTTCAATGCAAAACTAATATAGCGTCTCAGACTGACGATCATTTGGTGATATATTGCCGAATTAGAGACTATGGAAACAAATATGAGATGGCGAAACCGATTTTTGTGTCATTTTATTAGATTCCCGTTGAACCGACGGTAATTTTTAATTTTTCGATATTTGTAATATGAATCACAGTAATGCAGACTTTTCTGTATCGCTTCGGCGGAGTTACAAGTTTGGGATCCGTCGAAATACATTTTGGGGATCACAGATGTTGTAAAACATTTATCATTCGCATTTTTGTAACTCCTTCGGTGGCCCTATGGTTATGGGGCCTCTCGCGCAATTGTAACATTTGCTATATTTTAAATCCGCCATTGCACGTCAAAACAAACTCGGGTGCAAGTTTTGAAAGGGTTTTCTGCTCAATGTTTATGGTTATTTTGAACTCTATTTTTACGACTATTTTTTGAATTTCCGAGAACACTTGCGTGCCCCTCCTCCCACTCCCTCAATTTCTGAAATTAAACTCTAGTTGTACTTTTGAGTTGTTTAAAACTAACACCATTTATAAAATTGAAGATTTTTTTTTTCAAACTTTATCTATTGTTTAGAAAGAATTTACGGCATTAATGTAAGAAATTGATTAAAGACGTTTTGAATGGTGACATAATTCGGAAATCAAAGGGACTTTTGATTTTTTTTTTTTTTTTTTCGGAAGTGCTGAAGTAGATTCAGAAACTCTTCCGAGGCATTGGTGGTAGCTGTTCTGTACTAAAAAAAAAATGAGGCAGAGGTTGGGGCCGAAGTGTGATTTACTCAAAAATCAAAGGGTGACCCCCCCCCTAACCCTACCTCGTCGTTTCAAGCATTTCTTAAATATTTAGCGATTATTTATTTTGGTCAAGAAATGTCATTTTATATAATATCTCATACTTATTTCACCTATATTTCGTAAATTGCCATCTTTTTTGCAGATTGATTTTTTTTTTCTGTTGTAAGTAACTATTTTTATGTATTTATATAAAATCAATGAATAAGTTATTTTCGTTTTTTATAGAAAAGTTTCAAGGATTTTCTATTATGCAATTTTTCAAATTTCAGAAAATTATTCTTGAATTGAAAAATTTAATTTGAACTTGTTTGTAAAGCTTCATAAAATATTAAACAATCAAATTGTTTAATACTATGTGTGCAAACATCAGATCAAGTAGTATATGTATTCAGTTATTAACTTGGTGTAAATATTGAGTTTGTTTATTGTACCTGCGTTTTAAGAACCTTGCTCTTTTCATGGCTATTTTTTTTCCAGCAAAATGTATGTCACTGTTATAGCTTTTATGAAAAATGCAAACTTTTCTATTCATAAATTTTAAATAAGTATAAAAATATTCCTATTTTGATTTAATATTGTAATTTATCTGTTACCTTTTTTGTTTAATTTGATGACTAAAAAATGTCTACGTGCAATCTTTCCACTTTAATTGCGTAATTTGTTGACGGTTTCATAGTTCTATTCTTCTTCTTATTATTTTTTTTGAATGATTAAACAACGTAATTTAATTTTTTTAACTATGTTTAGTGCACCTAAATCCATACATTATTACAACATTACTGAAATCTTAGTTATATGCCCAATTTAAAAAAAAAAACAAAAACAAATCAGTTGGCTATTAAACAGTCTCTTTGTTTTTCCTCCTTCTTTTTTTGGCTATTGTTCTTTCTCTTTCATCATACAGCAGACGAAAAAGGAGAAGCATAACTACACCCTATACAGATTGTACGTAGTACGATGCAAAAGTTCGGGGACAAGCTGTATAAAATCTTACCCATAATAGTTCACATTACCGAAGCACATCCACCTTCAAAAGATCGCCTTAAGGGACTATGTACTTCTGCCAGTGTTCATATAACTTTTGGAAACACTCCTGGAAGCCATTTTTCGCTACGTTCTGTGATGCTGCTTTACCTTCTCCTGACGGAAGAAAGCGGCGTCCATGCAAATGTTTTTTTTTTTGCTGGGAACAGGTAAAAGTCACACGGAGCTAAGTCCGACGAAACGTTATGTTATTTGTTTGTCATATCAGAGTATTGACCAATCGAACCGTGCATCCTCAACATGAAAGTCGCCTTCTTCCCCACGATGAAGATAAAGCAGCAGCGCAGGAGGCCTTACAGGAATTTGCGAAAAATGGCTCCAGGAGTGCTTCTAAAAGCTATACGAACGTTGGCAGAAGTGCATAATCGTTCAAGGTGACTATTTTGTAGATAGATATATGCTTCGGTAATGTGAACTATTCAGGGTAAGGTTTTATACAACTTGACCTAGATCATACTACGTACGTATGAGTTTTCAATTTACTATTTCATAACGTTTTTGAGTGACGCAAGTTTACGCGCATGAAGACATCACAAGAGAATTTGCGATAATTAACCAAAAATTTCAAAATGGATATTTGGTTATCTATATGTTCTTAGGTACATATGTATGTACAGATGTGCCGAAAAAACTTGTGAAGTATAAATTTGGTGATAGTAAAATAGAAATTTAGGTCGAAATCTGTTTTTTTTTTTTTTTTTGTGATTAAAATTCTTTATTCGTAGAAAGGAAGTAGAGTGAAAATGAATCAATGATCCTTTAAATCCCTGACAATCTTATCAATTTATTTCTGTTTGATTTTTTTTTTTTTTTTTTGCCATCGGCCATCGGCCATTTTGAGGAAAACAATCGGCCATCTTTGAACAATCGGCCAACAATCGGCATCGGCCCATCGGCCAAAAAAATGCCATCGGTCGAGCCCTAATATTTTGTTCTGCATTAGAAATATCTTCCCTTTTTGAGAATCTTGTAAAAAAAGACCTTTAAAATCTAATGATTTTAGCGTACAATTAGTACATAAAAATCGTTCATTTTCAATTTTTAAAGAAAAGGGGTGAAAGAGAATAATTTAAATATTTTTTGCTCTCTAATTGTGTGCTTTTATTTGTTAAATCTTGTTGTTTTTCAACACTTTTAAATTTTTATGTATTTCCATTGATTTATCGATTTTTTTTTCTCTTCGGAATGCTGAAGTTCATAAAATCTTTTAAATAATCTTGCTTTATGAATTTACTTAAGAATGTTGCTAAACTTGGGAATTTTATTCTTTCAACAGCATAAATAGACTTGAATGTTAAATTCTATTGAACATGTTTTTATTCTACAGTTTTTTTTTTTTAATTTTTTTAAATTTCAATTCTATATGAAATACATACCATTGGGGGTGAGGGGGGGGGACTGCTCCTTCACTTCCAAAGGTGAAGGGGACTTGCCCCTTCTCTTTTCAGAGTTAAAAATCTATAATTAATTGAAAAATTATTATAATAGGGTGGACTGATTTGTTTTAGGAGAATAAAAACTAAACATTCCAAACAAATGAACCTGTCCCATCTTATTTCATAAGGATATAATTTTTAAATGGAAGGGAAAGTCTGCTGTGGTCATCTATCCCAATTTTCCATGCTATGTTATGCATTTTTTAGAAGTTATTTGATCAGTAATATTAAAAGCCATGATATGGCCAAATTTTACAACAACAACAACAAAAAAATCAGCTTCAGGGGCCACGCCCCTTAACCCCTACACTTCTTGTGACCCTCTACTTTTTTGATGCACCAGCCAGCGCAGTGTCTAAGGGGAGGGTTTTAGGGGTTAAACCCCTCCCATTGGGGAAAAAAATAATGCGCCCAATGAAGAAAATGTACAGTGGCTCCCAAAAGTGTTCGTACACCTTGAGATTTTGCAGTAAAGCCCGAATAACGCAAAACTGAATTCAAATATGAAGTCCAATTTTTTTTGCACCATTCCTATGCCATTCTGAATAAAACCCATGCATAGAAAACAACAAACACGATTCGAAATTAGTTTTTTTCCCCTCACAGTAACCATAAATTGGTTTGAAATGTTTCTAAATTAGTTAATTTATACCATTCTATAGTGCAGTGCTGGATAAAATGCTTTTAAGACAATAATAGGATCGAAAACAAGGTAAAGGTCAACTGGCAAAGTTAACAAAGCGTGATCGGAGGTTTACAGTTAAAAAAATTATGAAAAATACGCATTTGATTGCCGAAAAATTTTCTGCCGAATTGAATGAAACATTTTACGTTTAATTTTCACCTAAAATTGTTCACTAAGTTCTCTGATTAGCTGTACTGAAGGGGACCTCTTCCCGCAGAAATTTTCTTGTTCGTGCCAAAAACAGTAAGCTTACGCTTTCCGTCGTAAAATCAATGATAAATAAGCTCAAAACGTTTTGGAACAACATCTTACTTATAGATGAAAATAAATTTAATATTTTGGGTTAAAATGTTGTACAATTGTCAAAAGAACAAGAAATTGGGAACTTAATCTTAAGAACTTAGTTGGACTAGTTAATCAGGACGGTGAAGGTATTCTTGTGTGAGGGTGCATATCAGCATCAGGATTTGGTATTTTGGAATTTTTTGATGAAATAATGAATCATGCTGTTCATTTAAATATTTTAAAAACAATTTTAAACTATTAGCTCAAAATTTGGTAATCGGAAACAACTTTGTTTTTTATCAAAATAACGATAAGAAGTACACGTTTGCGTTTGGTGCCTCAAAAACTGTCCTTAAGCTTAGAAATATCTCCTCAATCGCCAGATTTAAACTTAATGGAACATATTTGGAGATATCTGGTGGCTAGATTATGAAAATACACCATTGAAACGAAAAGCGAACTAGAAACAGTAAGACTCAAAGTGCGACCAAACACTTACTCAGAAATTGCATAAAAAAAGAAAGAAAAAACAATGAAATCTATTTCCAGACGTTTAAAAAGTTGTTGTTGATACTGCATGATATTCTACTAAATAATAATTTTGTAAAAAGTTAGAGTATTTACAAATTTTTTGACATTTTTTCAAAGTGTACAAAGTCTTTTGTGAGATAAAATTTCTGTCACGTTTTGGTTTTTGATTTAAAAAAAAATAAGTTTTAATGTTTATTAAAAATTTTCGTGTAGTTTTGTTAAAAATAGATCATATATCTTATAATTAAATACTTGTTCCGAAATATTAATTTTAACTAATGCATAGGGACCTATTTCATTGAAAGTCGTAGGTTTACAAACACTTTTGGAAGCCACTGTATATTTGACTGAAATAAACTGAAATATGAAGGTTTGTGTGCAACACTTTTAAAAAAAAAAGACTTTTCTTTCTGAAGTTTTTCTGCAATTTAAGACTCTTAATCGCTGAATGATTTATCAATATAAAGCATTATTGCTTAGTGTAATGAGGTTATGATGAATTTTGCAAATGTTGCGAGCTATGAAGATGCATAAGTGATTGTGTTTGGTACTGTAATTTATATCAGCAACAGGCTCTTATTTAGCTTATTTCAGAGTATTAAAACTGATATAAATGCTACATTGCAAAATAATTTTTAGACAGATTTTAGTACTTATTGCAATATACCTCATAGTAAACAGATTTGATTAAAAATTAACGAACAAGGTTTGATTAAATTAAAAAGAAGCTGTGGAATGAAAAAAATACTGCGGTCACTTGAGCAGCCAGAATCATCCTTCGGGAGGGTGGGGTCCTTCCAGGTATATAAATGCCATTCTGGGATCGACAATTTGATGTAAAGTTTGTGAGGGGTTCCCCCTCCCCAGGTAAGGCTGTAGAAGCATTAAAAACCCATCCCTTAGTGAAAATCTGGACACGAGCCTGGCACCAGCGACCTATTCTCTGAAGGCTCAATGCAAGATCTTAAAGAATTGTTGATTTTTTATTGTTCATTGTTTGCTGTATAGGGTAAATGACAAATTATGAGCATAGTTAAGGGTTTTTTTTTTTAAAGCTTGAATTGCTGTTGAACTGTGATGTTGCTGGTTTAGCTCACGGAAATACCTAACTCTCACGGTGTTAGAGCTTAGAAATTGCACTCTAATGGCTGAAAATTTTATTACTTTTAATTATGATTTAAAAAATACATTTGAAATAATTTGGAATATTCAAGTAGCTTTTACCAGTTATGGTCACACACGCTCAATTAGTTCTGGGAATAAGGGGATGTTGGGCATGTTGGTCTGCTTTTTTACTTTTCAAGGAATCAAAGCTTTGTGTACAGAATATATTGAAACAACAAATGTCAGCAAATTCCGTATCATATTCTCGTGTATGAAATTTTCAGCTCACTTATCATAGATACAATGAAAAAATTTATTTTAACTTTTGAAGAAATAAGTTTTTTAGAGCATTTGAGTGAAACGGGACTATGAATAAAAAGTAATTTTTTATCTCATCAAAAAATTTAATGATCAGTTTGATTTTCTACAATAATTTTCGCTAAAAACTTCTCAATCCCACAGATTTTTTTGAAAGTGTTGAATTGATAAACTTTTTTAATATTATTTTTTTAATGGAACCTCGTAAAGTAGACCAACGTTCCCCACTGGTGGGGTACGTTGGTCCGCCTGGTGGAGCACGTTGGATCCCATAACTCAAACAACATTTGTTATAATTTTAATGATAAATACTATTAAACTTTGTAACTACCTTATTCTCTGTTGTGTGTCGAGTGAAAAATATTAAGTTTAAAGATCAATATAACATATTGAATTGATTTTTTGATAAATCATCATTATTTAAAAACCGCAATAAGCGTTTACCATTAGTACACAATTATTTTTTAAAAATCATAAAATATTGGTATAATTATTGAGATTTAAGAGGAAAAAAATGTTTAAAAATTATCTGGGGTAGGTTGGTCCGGTCCAACGTGCCCTACAAAGAGTGGACCAATCTACCCCACCTTCTTGGTCTAAAAAAGTGATGTCATAACTTTTTTCTTTTTGAAAAAAAATGAAAAAAATTGCCAACTATTATGAACTAAAGGAAGTTACTTTAAGAAAGGAGTTCAATTTTTCCCCTGCAATCTTGAAGAAAAAAACCATTAAAAAAATAAAAATACTGTTTTCTGAAAATTACTCAGGACTACTGAAATAACACTTTCTTAAATAAAATTTGTTCAATATAACTGTGCCATGTGATTTTATTATAAGATTTGTAGGACCATAGGGGCTGTTTGTTAGTCATAAAATAAACAAAAAATATGTTAATAGTATTAAAATAATTGAGACCAGTCTAAGGTGCCCCGCGGTCCAACGTACCCCACCTCCCCCTACCAAAAAACTAGCGATGATCATGCTAGCTAAATCGAATTATTTTTTAGAAATACACCAAAAAAGTGTTCAACAATATTAAAACACTTATTTTTCTTACAATTTAATCAAATTTCAAATATCCTGGCCATTTTGAGAAACATTAAAATTAAAAAATGGAGAACAGAGAAATCTCTTTGAAAGGTTCATCTGCACAACAACCACGAAAGGAAATAAATAAAGAAAATGAAATAAAGCTATTCTACTGCTACATTTTTTATTTATTGTTTGCCAAATTTTGCTTGTATTTTATCATCGATCCAAAATAATTTTGAGTAAGCATGACCTAAAATTTAATTATGGTTATATTTGTCTAAAACTAAAATACTGACTTTTAGTTGACTAGTTCAGGGCACATTAGCTCAAAAAGATCTTAAATATGTTGATTAATGTCAAAAATAAATCTATATATAAAAAAAGAAAAAAAAAGAAAAATTAATTTGAATTTTGACATCTTGAATTCAAATTATGTTTTTCGCAATCACGAGTGTGTGTATGTAGGCGTGTGTGTTTGTGTGTAGGGGGTATATGTGTTTGTGTCTGTGTGCTGGCATAAGTGTGTGAGTAGTTGTGTGTATGTGTAGATGTCTGTCTGTGTGTATGTGTATGTGTGTGCAGGGGTCTGGCCAGAGGATATTTGGGTCCGTTAACGGACCCTTCACAAAAATCCGATCAACCAAAACGGACCTTTCACAAAATCCCGGTCAAACAAAACGGACCTTTCACAAAATCCCGATCAAACAAAACGGACCCTTCACAAAATTCCGATAAACAAGATCGGATCTGTCAAATTGTTTATTGACAGAGCAAATCTGAAAGCAAAATAACGCATATTTCTGGGTATAAACCGATAATTTTTGGAACGTTTTTTTAAGTCAAATTAGAGGGATCAGCTTATACAAAATCGGATAATTTTGAAAAAAAAAAAAGAAAAAATCTGAAAAAAAAAAAGAAAAAATCGGCACTCCTGATGCTCCTGCAATGCTCCTGCGAGCGATAAATAATTGCTACTGCCAAATAAATATAATGGTTGTTTGTTTTATCACAGCTAATTAGCAGCGGTGTTGTTGTAAACTTTTCTGAAAAGGCATTGGTAAGCACTTTTCTCCACTCATGATTTAATAAACAATAATAATATATATCTGCGAAATGAACTTAGAACTGCAAAGGGATAGTAAGGGTGAGGAAAAAATATGATCGCTTCAGATAGGGTTACCAACTTCAAAACTATCACCACTTAGTGTCTGACGTTGAACCTTTATAATGACTTGATTAGAAAATATTCTCATCATTTTGTTGGCTTGTCATATTTGCGTTTTTACGGTGGTGCGGTGCGATGTTTAATTGTTATTTTGGGAGAAAATTGTATGGGTTTTGATTTTTCGATGCTAACAAGGATGATTAACTTTAAATAAACTCTTTTAATTACCGTTTTTTTTCTTTAGATGTCTACATTTTGAAAAATGCAATCTTTTAACATCCGATATGATAATCATATTTTGTTCTTTTTTCAAGCTAACTTCGCTTTATTAGGATTCAAATAAATGAAAAGTCTCTTTATTTCTGTTAGAACTTTCATTTCAAGTTTTTAAAGCAAAATTCCATTTTCTGTTATGAGTCAAAAATTAAAATGCTAAATAGATGGTTTATTTTATTTTATTTTTTGGGTCAACTGTGTCCACAGATATTAATGATATGTTTATCATAGGACTCTAAAATGCAATTTTAAAATAATTTTATCAAAAATATTTCTTTTACAAGCCGTTTTTCTACTTTTGATGCCTTCACTTTGAGAATTGCGATCTCTTTGCATCCGCTATGGGAATCCGATTTTTCGAATTTTTAATGACTATTTCGCTTTGTTAAGAGGTAAACAATTGAAATATCTTTTTATTTTTGTTAAAATCACGGAATTTATAAGTTTTAAACGAAATTCTGTGCTTTTTAAGAGATGAATGCTGAACCCTATTCTGAATTTTATTTTATTTAGTTATATTTTTGTTACAATTATTTTAAGTACTGTACAGAAATATATCTGGTATAATTTAACATAATGTAGAATGGTAGATAAATATTGATACTTGAAAGAGCGATGCCCCCCCCCCCACCACCACAAATATCAGGAAAAAAACCCAGAATGATTTTCTCGACGTGGAAGAGGAAAACACTCAACTTGAAGTTTAATTGATGCAGTTTGTGCCATCTCTAAATTCTAAAATTTCGTTTTAACAAAAAAAAAAAAATTTTTTTTGCGAAATTTTTTGATTTTTCACAAAATTAATTCATTTTTCACAAAATTATTTGATTTTTCACAAAAAACGGACCCTGTGAAAAATCCTGGACAGACCCCTGGTGTGTGTGTGTGGTGTGTGCATGTGTAGTTGTGTGTGTATGCGCGTGTGTGTAGTATATGGATGCAACCTGGAGACGGCTTTTGCTATAGGAGCAGCATTGTGAGGAGCCGGTTGACGGGTGCGGCGGGTGGCGGTGGGAAAAATCAAATGATAGGACGCCAAAAACAGTCAAATGAAAGCAATAAGTAATCGTGATCGCTCAAAAAAATAAGGAATGAGTACAGACCAATAAACTGTGATCTGATCAAGACAGCAAAGTCAGGTCCTTAAGAAAGATCCATTTTTTTCTTTTATCTCTTTACTGGAGTGGCAAAATAATGATTTTTATGAGAAATTCTGGTTACATGCATGTGAATAGGTAAGCTTTTACCTTACCTGTCTTGTGCCGTAATCCAAAAGGAACCTTTTGGATTAGTACTTTTTTTTATTTTTACCCTTTATTAGTGTTTTAAGGAATTTCCCCTTGATAAAGTTGAGGGGGGGCCTTATTCCGAGATTACAGTTGGGATTGAACAGCAGGTGCAATATTTTACTCTCTGACTCCATAGGAGGTCATCATAATCTTCTGTCCACCCCTAAATCTGGATTGAGTGGTCAACAGGGATGTATTTGAATAACTGATATGGAGATAGGATTCTTTTTATCCCTTTCTGTTTAATACTCCTAGTCATTGAAACATAAAAGGAATAATCTTTAAATAAATCTTTATTTTCCCCAAAAATTTTTTGGGTTCCCTTTGTTTTGGTTATTGGGTCCCCAGGATCGGAAATTACTTGGAAGTTAGGTCCCCTTCTGTCAACTTCGACTAAAAAACCTAAGTACAGCAGGCAAATGCAAGCCCTGCTTGTGTTTGAGGAAAATGCGGTAGGAGATGATCTTGAAAGATGCTATTTTGAGAATCCATTACGGGTGTTCCTGGAATATCCATTACAGACTTAATATTATGGTCAATACTAGACGAATCTGCCCATTACTGTTTGAGTGTCCATAACTGCCTTGTACACCCAAAATTTCATTTTATTAAAATTTCATATGTTTGCAGGTTTAAAGATGACAGTTGTTAAACGGAGAATCGCTAGCACAGAGACGATTCAGCATTTATGGGATGCCATAGTATATGTTCGACAACAGAAGCAAGTCCCAAATTTGGAGCGCATTGCTAATTACATGCGAAGAAAGCATCACATTTCTCCTGAAGAACTGGAAAAGCAAATAGAATATGCAGTTCACGATACTCTCATAGAAATGAAGAAAAGAGTAGGTTGCAAGGGTTCTAAAGTTGGAGTTGAACAAGATACATACAGAATACCAGAAAAAGATGTGGTGAGACTATTTTTTGTCATGTAGTGAAATGGATTTAAGCATATTTTTTGTAAAACATTAAGAGTTGACCTTTTTTTCGCTTACATTAACTTTGAATATGTACCATATTTTTGGGACAGCATGATGCACTTCTTTCCGCATGATGTTGCATCAAAAATTCTCATACATCTTAAATTCGAAGTTAATATTAAAATGTACAGTTTACAACTTAAGATTCTGTCTAATCTTGGAATTAGCAAGAAAAGGAAGAAAGTTCAGAACACGATTTTTTGAGTTTTAAATATCTGTTTGATTTATTTTGTAAACTAATTTTAAAAATGTCTCTCAGGGTTTAAGCCGAGTTTAAAAACTCTTTAGCAATATGCTAAAATGTCAAAGGTTAATGAATGCCATATCTTTTAATTTTTTCCTCACTGTGCTTCATCTCCAGTGAAAACTAAATTCAATATTCAGTTATATGGCATATTTGAAGAAATAAATACAAAGTGGTTAAGATTTTTGTCTTATTTTTGATTTGAAATAAATTGTACTCATCATTGAGAAAACCAAAGTTTGATTTTGAAAACGTTACAAGTCTCCTCTCCCCAATAATGCATTTATTGGGGGGGGGGATATAATGCCCATTAAAACTAAGCAACACTGTTGAACTTGATAGTAATTTAAACATTTTTGCCAAGATTTATAACAAGTTGAATTGAATATTGCCATGCTTTTTGGTTTCTCTCTCTCTCTCTCTCTCTCTCTCTTTTTTTCTGGAGCAAAAAAGCGAAAATGCATCCCTCCATTTTCATAACATAAAACGGCACTTTCACAAAAAATGCAATCATAGGGAAAACCCTGATGTCTATATAATCTATAAAATATGTGTATATTTGATGAGTATAGTTAATATTTCTGAGGTCCCTTATTTATTTTTAAAAGGTCCTTAAAATGTCCCCCCCCCCCTCTTTTTTTTTCTGTTTGATAATAGCATTTAGCCTTAATTAAAATATTTGACATATTAAAAAGTAGATAGTGACTAAGAAAGTGACCTTGATATAAAAAAAGATAAAAATTCCTAAAACTTTATTTCCAATATTTAATAATCAATGTTTAATACAGTTTTTAAAATTTTATTATTGCTAAGAGGTTTTGATCTTTGAATTGCATAAATAGACTAGTTAATCTGCATTCAAATTGAAGATTAATTTAATTGAAAACATAATTTCTTAAATTCTGCTTTCAGGAAAAAGATGGGCATGACTGGTATTGCTTTGAATGTCATAAAGAAGGAGAAATTATCTATTGTTCAACGTGTCACAGAGTATATCATGAAGATTGCATAAAAGAATCTGCCTCAGAAAATGAAAAATTTGTTTGTGATGCATGTAAGGTAAAGTAACTTTTAAATATTTCCATACCAGGATATTGTTACTTCCTTTTACAAAAAAGGAAGTATATTGTATTTGCAAAAAAAAATTTCACCCAAAAATCGGCCTTAATTTTCACTTTGCTCACCCCCAAATGACTGAGTTTTTTTTCCAAACCGACCACACGTAGCTATGTGCCTAGGAACGTGCAGACACTCGAAATATTCATTTTGATGATCCCTGAGTCAATTACAACGAGTTTTCTCGTGACGTCTGTTTGTATGTGTGTCGCATAACTCAAAAACGGAATGTCCTAGAAAGTTAAAATTTGGTACATAGACTCCTAGTGGGGTCTAGTTTGTGCACCTTCCTTTTTGGTTGCATTTGGATGCTCCAGAGGGGGTCTTTTGCCCCTTTTTGGGAGGAAATCATTGTTAATTTCGATGTAAACTCAAGTAATGTTATAATTTGGCAGACACTTGGCGATATATCGCCAGTCTTTTTGGTTGCCAAGTTTTGTCGCCAACTTGGCGACAAATTTGGCGATTTTTTTTTTTAATTTTAAATCTGGTTTTAATTTGGCCACTGTTGGTGAAATTTAGAGAGTGAACTATTGAATCATATTAAAAACTGCCGATAGTAAGAAAATGGCATTAAACTGGAAGTAAAAGGAAGTCATGTGATGCACACATCAACTTGTTGTGCTTTTATCAAGGCATGGTATTTACTGCAATCCAAAAATCTGTTTCTCAATATGTTGACTGTTCCTAATCTAAATTTGCTAAATTCTTGAAAATTGATTACATTTCTCAACTTGAAAGTTTCTTAATATTCTTAGGTTTTTGGAGTTTGTCAAACTGTGATAATATTTTTACAGTAATATTTTGTTAATGTCCACAGTTTCATTACTGAATAAAAATAGTTTTATGCACATTTCTGTTATCTATCCATGTTCTGATGCAGGAAAAGGTGATTGGAAATAAACCTTGAATTATAAGACCGCATTGGGTTCCTTCTGGAAGAAACCAGTTTTTTTCCAGGACAGTGGAAGAAATTGAAAAAAACTGGAAGGAACCAGATGAACCCAACAAAACACAAAGCAGCTGTTCAAACATATTAAATTAACAATTATATTGTCAGAATAGTTCAATTTACGGTAAAGTAGATGACTTTATCTTCATCAATATTAGAAACTTTATTTTTG